>NC_137116.1:6839351-7296851 GCF_949357685.1 Gobio gobio | reverse complement strand
GTCCCTCAGTTCTGATCGCTGCTGCTTCTCTGTGGTGACAGACCACACTCATGTTGTTTGTTGTTTCATCACCTTGCCAACTGCTCATCTTCTGCGCTCGATGTTAAGTGTAGCACGTTATTTAGATGGTGGCAGCGATAGCTTCATTTCATTCCTCCTTTTTATTGTCCTGTCATCAGTTGGACAGATACTGAAGCTATGCTCAGAATATTTACAGTGCATACAGTGAGATATGTTTCAGTACAACACCGGCTCTTTCTGCATTACTCTGAGCTCAGTACAGGAATGTAACTACGGCTCTTTGTCCTCATTTTCACTGTTTTCCTCTCCTCTAATCAGTCTTTCTATCACTCCTCCAGCCTCTGCTCAACTCCTTTTGTGATGGTCCACTTCATCGTGGTTATAAACAAAGCCCCCAACTCGCCGTCATCTACACCACTCTCTCTCTCTCTCTCTCTCTCTCTCTCTCTCTCTCTCTCTCTCTCTCTCTCTCTCTCTCTCTCTCTCTCTCTCTCTCTCTCCTCTCCTCTTTCTGCACTTTCATCTGTTTACTCCCATTTTAGAGAGATTGCATTGAATTACTGTATGTTAAAGTGACCAGGTTTTTCACAATGAGTGATCGAGCATCATTATTTATGTAAATGTGTGATCTTGAAACAGAATAACAGTGACATCTCTTCTCTTCTCTGATGATGAGGGCAGGGCAACCTGTCACTCACATAAGATCCTCCAATAGCAAACCACAACCATCCAATCAATTATATATGGACAAAATCAAGCCCTGCCCTACATTTGTTCTTGTTTGTGAAGCAGTTTCACTCAGATATACAGCACAATAAGGAAGAAAAGACTAGCGCAACTTCTGTTTGATGCAACTTTTTGATGGAGTATTTCTGTGTCAAAAATACTCCTTCCGGTTTCTCATAAGTTTCGGAAAGTTTTTTTTCGAGTATGGGTCTATCTGACGGCAGATAGGGCGGAATGTTCTTGTACGGGTCGGGCTCTTCTCCCGGAAGGGCGCGGGACAGCAAGAGAGCAAACGCTTTAGGGATGTCATCGGCTGCGCACTGCAGTCACAGGACTTCACGAAATCAACAATGTCACCAAAGATGTGTGTTTTTGGTTGTCAGGGCAAGACAACTCTGTACAGCTTCCCAAATAACCCAGCGTTAATGGGACAACGGATGGAGTTTGTTTTTCCGGAGCAGTTATGCAGGTGTTTATGTTTGTTCCCTGAATTTCGGCGACGATGGTTTATAAACAAGGTACAGTTCAACTCCGGATTTGTAGCTCGTCTAATGCTGAAAGATGGAGGAGTCCCAGCGATTAAGGTTCACGGTCGTATGTTGGAAGCAGGCGGTGAGTAAAACTGCTTCAAATGTCTTTGTGTTGTTTGCTATCGACTCGTTCATTCAAATGTGCTACTATTCCATTGTTTTTCTATGTAAGCACGCACTAATCTGACATACAAAACCGTTCCGCTTGCTACTGCTAACATTAAATCGCATACAATAGTCCATAGAGTACACGAGGAAACACACACAAATGTTGTAAAACTCGTGAGCATGACAAGCCGCTAAGCCAGTGGTTCTCAAAGTGTGGTACAAGTACCACTAGTAGTACTCAGGCTGCCTCTAGTGGTACGCAGAGGAATCACTAAATAAATTAATGTTTAAACACATACATTTTAATTTAATCTTTATTTGAGTAAAGTTTTTGTTTTACATTTAAGTACAGTACAGTTTTGATTTAACTTTACAACACATTTTAATTTAATCCTTATTTAATTATTTACCTGTATGTAAGCACAGTGCAGTGTTAATGTTAAAGTGGCTGACAACAATCAATATTCTTATTAGGAATAAACTGCCTAGTTTTTTAACTGTGCAGAGCTGTGGCTGAATAGTTAGGCCTACTACGCTACTGTATTTTAAAGTTGGTCATTATAGTGGTACTTGGAGAGCCAAATATTTTCTGAGGTGGTACTTGGCATAAAACGTTTGAGAACCACTGCGCTAAGCATATAACGTTACAGTAGTACATACCATTGAGACATCCTGCAGTAGTCTTCGTTGCTGCTTCTCCTGTTCAATTTCAGCCTCTAGATCTGATTCTGGATCACATATGTATGGCTAAATCTGATTGCTAGTCATGGTTTATTTAGGATGTTTTTTTTCACCACGTTTAAGGATGTCAGAGCTTTCAGACGCTCTCAACGCAATAGCTGTGTGCGTTCGTGATTTTTTACCTCCGCCCACACGATACGCCTCCAGCCACTTGTTTTTTTCTTTTATAAATATAATAAAACTAAAGACTTTTCGGAGATATGAAGGATGCAATACTACTCGATAGGTCATCAAGATAGACATGAGATTGACTGAAACTGAGTGTTTCACCCCCCCTTTACGTTGCT
Organism: Gobio gobio; assembly: GCF_949357685.1. Taxonomy (NCBI): domain Eukaryota; kingdom Metazoa; phylum Chordata; class Actinopteri; order Cypriniformes; family Gobionidae; genus Gobio; species Gobio gobio. The sequence goes on along the minus strand of NC_137116.1, from coordinate 7,294,438 downwards.
TTCTCCGAATTGGAGCAATAGAGTCTAAAATGTCAGTACAGGTAGAGTTAAATAAAATTTAAATAAAGTTATTTGAGGGACAGTCAAGAGAGACCAGATTACAAGCCTCATCAAAATGAGAAGCAAAATCCTCACTAAAAGTAGAGCTAAACATGCGCCACCAAATAGTAGACTTCTTGTCTTTAACAACCGGATCTGAAATTGAACAGGTGAACATCACAGGTTTGTGATCCGAAAAACCCAATTTCAGGGGCCTATTTTGGTCTGAAAAAGTCTGGTCTAAAGCTCATGGCGCAGGTGCACTTATGGCGTGTCCGAATCCTAGTTTAACGATGGAAAAAATTGTCGGCGCGTCGGCACATGGTCCAAAAGGGTTGTCTCTAGTCTCTTAATGAGTCATGGGTGTGTTTTAGGCATAATAAACCAATCAGAGTCTCATCTCCCATTCCCTTTAAAAGCCATTTGTGCTTGGTGGATTCACTATTTACATGGAGGAATTGTGAATCTGGGTGCATTCTGCGTGAGAGCTAATTAATGAACACAGATGTAGCCGGATAATTTCCATAATGACCAATACAGTCTACCAGTTAGCATCTGGTTTTGGCCGGTAAATAATGGCGCAAACACCAGTAAATTGATGAGTGAAAACCTTAGTAAATCACCTTGCGTGATTCATGTAAATACTCTCCTCACATAAATACTGCGTCTGAAAGAGAAACTCCTACAAATGCATATGCAATAAGATCAGCTGCAAAAATAACCCTGTCCACGACTTTTCAGCGCTAATTTCTCACTGCGTGTCTTTAGTAAATCCTGACAGTAGTTTTTAAGTTTGAAACATGACAGGTGGTTTCTAGCCGGACATTAGTTGATTGACTAGTTTCAAAATCAGTTGCAAAGATGGTCTACCAGTTCGCACCAGCTAGTAACAGCTACTGTTTCAAAACACAACTTTTATTATGTTATTTTAAAGGCTCCTAATTTTTTGGGGGAGTTTCCTACGACAGGTTTACATGGACTCAAGGTCAAAAAACACTTTCATTTTCTCATAATATCCATTGCAGCATCAGCTCTTTTCTCACAGTGTCTGAAACGGAATGATCAAGGATTCAAAGGGGCTCCTTTCCGAGAGCTGCTCTGCTCTGATTGGTCAGATGGCCCAATCTGTTGTGATTGGTTGACCGCTCACAGCACATGTAGGAAACCAAACGCTCATTAGCATAATTTCAGTTCTGAATTTCAGCTCTTCCTCAGCACTTCATACACAGTGATACGAACAGTAACGATAGTGTGAGTTTACGTATTAATTACAACAGCGTCTTCTCAACATGAACAACACAAACCAAACTCCAGCCTCAGCTACAACTACAGTGTTTGAGGGCGGGGCAAAGCAGACGCTGTTCACAGGCAGCCATTGAAGACCAGAGGCAAGCATTATGCAAATTGCCAAACCTAGGTTTGTGCAGGAAGTGAGGCTGGAGTTACTAATGACTCGTTTCAGGCGGTTCAAAATCGGTTCTTTCTTTTGGGAGACAATGGGCCCTATCTTGCACCCAGCGCAATTGACTTTGTACACCGACGCTTGTGTCATTCCTATTTTGCACCCGCGCAAAGCGCGCTTTTCCCTCCACAGAAGCACGTCGCTAAACTAGTGAATGAACTTGCGCTCCCTGGGCGGTTCAGCGCAAAAAAGGAGGCGTGTTCCGGCGCAAACAATCCCTGGTGCTATTTTGCTGTTCCATTAAACAATTGCGCCACTGACCAGAAAAAACCTAGTCTAAAGTCAGTGGCGCGTTGCGCGTTGTTCATTATGCTATTTTAAGGGCGCATGCTTGACCATAATGTATAGCGTGCACAACGCGCATACACTTTGCTCATGTAATCTACACAGATGCAACAGTTATTTTTGCAAATCATAAATTGTTACACTAAAAAAATATTAACACATGAGATGACGGAAATCATTGTGGTGTGCCACGAAGATGTGAAAAAATAGGCATAAATCTAGCTTACAAATGATTCAGGCTAATTGTAATAATTAAGGATAAGACCTGTTTGCCCAATAGTGGCAAGACATATATGTATATAAGGACATCTGACAAATTGGTTTGTCCGTCAAGAACCAGGAAAAAAAATCGACTGAAAAACTGAAAAAACTGAAAGACTGAAAAAAAAAAGACTGTGAAATCACCTTTACCATAATGTACAACATTACAACTTCACTTCTCTGTCTTTCACTGCTCTTACAAGAACATCAGTCTCCTCGGCTGTGAACCGCTCCTGGCGTGCGCCTGGTAAATACGCCATAATAATAGCAATCCATAATGGAACTTGCGCACCTGCTTTTAAAGGGAATGTTGGATGACACTCGGATTGGTTTATTCACGTTACGCCCAAACCACACCTATGAATAATGAAGCTACTTCAGACCAACCCATTTTAGATTTGCGCCGGGCGCAAGAGCCATTTATCCCGCCGGGAAAATAGCAACAGCGCCGAGACCCGCCCACAAAGTTACTTGCGGTTCGCGCTTTGACACTTGCGTTTCAGATCGTTGAAATAGGGCCCAATAACTCCATTTGATCTTTGAAACTTTGCAGGCATTTTACACTTCATGAAAGGTAATATCCAACACCTGAAGATGGCGAGGAAGACAATGACGACGTCAGTGACGATGGTGTCAACAATTACAATAAGAGACGACGACGGGGATGATCTAATGATAATCAGTCATATTCCATTTCAGCTCAGTAATTATTCACAGCCTCAGTTCCTCTTAAGTGTCAGTTTATGGAAGAACCACCTCCTTACTTCCCAGCTTATCCTGATCGCTATCACACCAGCAGGAATTTAACCCGCAGATCTGAGAAAGTCAGTGATTGATTAGAGACGTCGCCCTGGGGTGAAGAACACATTAACGTCCTCTTAAAAGGGACAGCTCACCTAAAAGTGACAATTCTGCGACCATTTATTCACCCTCATGTGTATGGAACACGTAAGGAGAAGATGTTCCCCATACAATGAAATGATGACAGATATTTTCATTATGGAGTGAACTATTCCAGACTGATGAAACACTTACTAATTCTTCATCCAAACACTGTGTTCAAATGTTTAATAACCTGTGAAAAGTGTGACAGCTTGTTCCAGTCTCCTCTTCATGTTTTAGAAGATTTCTAAAGGGGTGAATGATTTGAAAAGAACTAAAAGTGAGAAAGAAAGAAAAGAGAGAGAGAGAGAGAGAGAGAGAGAGAGAGAGAGAGAGAGAGAGAGAGAAAGAGAGAGAGATTACCAGTCCCCCTCAGTATCTGCTCAGTCATCGGTTTGTCTGCTGCACAGTGTCTATAGTCTGGCTCCAAAAGTCTTATCAGTATTCCTCTGTGACTTATACAATAACACACACACACACACACACACACACACACACACACACACACACACACACACACACACACACACACACACACACACACACACACACACACACACACACACACACACACACACACACACACACACACACACACACATACACACACAGAGAGAGAGAGAGATTATGTCTGTTGGTCCAAATGCATTCGGCAGGCTTGTTAAATTCAAATATATTAGTGTATCTGATTAATTTAGAACTACAAAGTAACATCAAATGTTAATATGCAATACAAACTATAATGTACATACTTAACGTGTGTGTGTGTGTGTGTGTGTGTGTGTGTGTGTGTGTGTGTGTGTGTGTGTGTGTGTGTGTGTGTGTGTGTGTGTGTGTGTGTGTGTGTGTGTGTGTGTGTGTGTGTGTGTGTGTGTGTGTGTGTTTCTGTGGCAGTAACAAACCTCAGTATGGGAGGTTTAAATGTCTGTACCGATTGGATATGTAATTAGCCAGGTAGTTAACTAAACATTTGGACAGTTAAACAAACTTTAACAGCTTTAACGGTTACTACGCCATGACAGTAGTTCACCGGGAAAAAAAAGACAAGGTGCTTTATAATAACTGGAGAAAACTATACATCGGCATTCCCAGTCATCGCAATGGCAGTTGCTTGGCATTTGCCACATTTACTCACAGACATGGACATTTTTAACTGTGACATAGAGATCCACTGGAGGCGAGTGTAGATGAACCCAAGTGCAATTTTATTTCCAATAATCCAAAGTGAGAAAACAGAAAATCCTAATTGCAGTCTGTATAGTAATAATTCTAAAGGTACATTTTTACATATGTTTTGGGATTGTTTGGTCATATCCCATTTCTGTAGTTCAAGTGCTAAAAAACATCACAAGTTGCAGTTTAACCATGATCCTTGTCTTATATTGTTAAATGATGATTCTTCTTATAAGTTTACATTAGTTCAGAGAAGACTGTTAATGTCTGGCTTAACTGTTGCTAAAAAGATCCACTTTTGCAACATGACTGAAGCGTGGTGTTGTGAGGCTTCCCCTCGTGTTTATGTTGACGGGCGTTCCTCAAGTTTACCGCTATGGGCGTGCATTTGAGTCAGCGGGGAATGAAAAACAAAGGACTTCCCCCAGTCTCCATGTGCTCTATTTCTATTGGATAGTCGCGTCGCGTTCAACAGATTAATTTGCATAAAGATGGGCATCAACCAGCTTGTTTGACGTGCAGCATTTTTTCAAATGCAGCGCCGCCTTCCCGGGATGCTTTGCGGGCGCGTTAAATTTGCTCGACGTCACCCATAGGATTAGGTTCCCTTGCAAAGTCAAATGTCTTGCATTCGCCTGAGAAACTTTGCATTCACACTGGGAAGTTTGCGTTCCCTTGCAAAGTCAAATGTCTTGCATTCGCCTGAGAAACTTTGCGTTCACACTGGGAAGTTTGCGTTCCCTTGCAAAGTCAAATGTCTTGCATTCGCCTGAGAAACTTTGCGTTCACACGGAGAAGTTTGCATTCCCTTGCAAAGTCAAATGTCTTGCATTCGCCTGAGAAACTTTGCGTTCACACTGGGAAGTTTGCGTTCCCTTGCAAAGTCAAATGTCTTGCATTCGCCTGAGAAACTTTGCGTTCACACAGGGAAGTTTGCGTTCCCTTGCAAAGTCAAATGTCTTGTATTCACCTGAGAAACTTTGCGTTCACACGGAGAAGTTTGCGTTCCCTTGCAAAGTCAAATGTCTTGCATTCGCCTGAGAAACTTTGCGTTCACACTGGGAAGTTTGCGTTCCCTTGCAAAGTCAAATGTCTTGCATTCGCCTGAGAAACTTTGCGTTCACACAGGGAAGTTTGCGTTCCCTTGCAAAGTCAAATGTCTTGCATTCGCCTGAGAAACTTTGCGTTCACACTGGGAAGTTTGCGTTCCCTTGCAAAGTCAAATGTCTTACATTCGCCTGAGAAACTTTGCGTTCACACAGGGAAGTTTGCGTTCCCTTGCAAAGTCAAATGTCTTGCATTCGCCTGAGAAACTTTGCGTTCACACAGGGAAGTTTGCGTTCCCTTGCAAAGTCAAATGTCTTGCATTCGCCTGAGAAACTTTGCGTTCACACTGGGAAGTTTGCGTTCCCTTGCAAAGTCAAATGTCTTACATTCGCCTGAGAAACTTTGCGTTCACACGGAGAAGTTTGCGTTCCCTTGCAAAGTCAAATGTCTTGCATTCGCCTGAGAAACTTTGCGTTCACACGGAGAAGTTTGCGTTCCCTTGCAAAGTCAAATGTCTTGTATTCGCCTGAGAAACTTTGCGTTCACACGGAGAAGTTTGCATTCCCTTGCAAAGTCAAATGTCTTGCATTCGCCTGAGAAACTTTGCGTTCACACAGGGACGTTTGCGTTCCCTTGCAAAGTCAAATGTCTTGCATTCGTCTGAGAAACTTTGCGTTCACACTGGGAATTTTGCGTTCCCTTGCAAAGTCAAATGTCTTGCATTCACCTGAGAAACTTTGCGTTCACACAGGGAAGTTTGCGTTCACACTGGGAAGTTTGCGTTCCCTTGCAAAGTCAAATGTCTTGCATTCACCTGAGAAACTTTGCGTTCACACAGGGACGTTTGCGTTCCCTTGCAAAGTCAAATGTCTTGCATTCACCTGAGAAACTTTGCATTCACACTGGGAAGTTTGCGTTCCCTTGCAAAGTCAAAAGTCTTGCATTCGCCTGAGAAACTTTGCATTCACACGGAGAAGTTTGCGTTCCCTTGCAAAGTCAAATGTCTTGCATTCGCCTGAGAAACTTTGCGTTCACACTGGGAAGTTTGCGTTCCCTTGCAAAGTCAAATGTCTTACATTCGCCTGAGAAACTTTGCGTTCACACAGGGAAGTTTGCGTTCCCTTGCAAAGTCAAATGTCTTGCATTCGTCTGAGAAACTTTGCGTTCACACTGGGAATTTTGCGTTCCCTTGCAAAGTCAAATGTCTTGCATTCACCTGAGAAACTTTGCGTTCACACAGGGAAGTTTGCGTTCACACTGGGAAGTTTGCGTTCCCTTGCAAAGTCAAATGTCTTGCATTCACCTGAGAAACTTTGCGTTCACACAGGGACGTTTGCGTTCCCTTGCAAAGTCAAATGTCTTGCATTCACCTGAGAAACTTTGCATTCACACTGGGAAGTTTGCGTTCCCTTGCAAAGTCAAATGTCTTGCATTCGCCTGAGAAACTTTGCATTCACACGGAGAAGTTTGCGTTCCCTTGCAAAGTCAAATGTCTTGCATTCACCTGAGAAACTTTGCATTCACACTGGGAAGTTTGCGTTCACACTGGGAAGTTTGCGTTCCCTTGCAAAGTCAAATGTCTTGCATTCGCCTGAGAAACTTTGCGTTCACATGGGGAACTTTGCATTCCCTTGCGAAGTGAGAAACTTTGCGTTTCGCTAGAGAAACTTTTGCTTTCCCCTGTGAAACTTGGCATTCCCTCGCAAAACCCAACAGTTTTTGCGAAGCCAAAAGTTTTATGGGAGAATGCAGACATTTTGCGAGTGAAAGAAGAGTTCCCTGGAAAACGCATCACATTTTTGATAGAACACAAAAGCGTTGAAATATAATTTTTCCTCCCATCTCGCATGTCCCTTTAGGGCAGGGGTGGGCAATTCCAGTCCTCAAGGGCCACTGTCCTGCAGAGTTCAGCTCCAACCCTGATAAAACTCACCTGCCTGTAGCCTTCTAGTAATCCTGAAGACATTGATTAGCTGGTTCAGGTGTGTTTGATTAGGGTTGGAGCTAAACTCTGCAGGACAGTGGCCCTCGAGGACTGGAATTGCCCACCCCTGCTTTAGGGGCTTCGTAGCATTCACATACCTGCATGGTTCAGCTCTACAACTGCACATTTCTGAAATAATTGATACAGGCCACACAAACACACAATCACAAGCATAATCGCTGACATGCACTACTGAAAGTTGAAAACCAAAGAGATCAAGCAGAGATACTGAAGTGACTGTTTATCAAGACACTGAAGGGCAAACAGACCACAGTTTGACTGTTTAGAAAGATGAAAGAGCAGGTGAGGTCAACGCGTTTAGCATGGAGATTCTTCTGACCTTGCTTGATCTGTTCTCGTTTCCTCTATAAACACACACACACACACACACACACACACACACACACACACACAAACACTTACTACCCCTATTGTTTGTGTGAGCAGGTGTGTGAGCGATGATAACGAGAGAGATGAGCTGTGGTTCAGAGAGGTGGGGCTCCCTCAGAGGAGCTGTACTGGCATTTACATACATTACACACACACACACACACACACACACACACACACACAGGCCTCACTCCAGCCCTGCCATTTCTAGGATAGCCATAACGAATGCTAGGCTGTAGTAGCTCAGGCTTATCTCATCTGAGTCTCTCCGCCTTCTCGCAGTCTCTCAGTCCGTGGGTCACATGACCCTTCCCTCTTGGCTTTTTACTCCTGTCTGTTTCAGATACACCCCGTCTGTGTCATACGCAGCTGTGAACACCTCAGCAAGAGCCGTGACAGAGAGTTCGGAGGCCCCAGGAAGGGCTCGCACCTCTTTTCACCGTTCTGCGAAAGATATCGCTCTCTCTCAAATGCCAAACCAACTGACATTTACTTACAAGAAACATCGACAGCAGAACACCTGACACGTGTGAAAGTGGGCACTACAAAACTACTAAAGGGACAGCTCTTAAAGGGACAGTTCACCTAGAAACAAAGATACCATTTACTCACCCTCATGTCATTCAAAACCTCTTTTTCTATATAATAAATGCCTGTGAAGCAGTAAATTACAAGTAAAAATGCCATTTGCCAGTTTTTCAATGTATTTCCTGTAGGCTACCTATACTTTACATGATGAAGAACAGACTGAAAAAATCCACCATAAAAAAATACTACTGTGGTTGTGTCACGAAATGTAGTGTATATAGTTATTTTGACCTCAAATATGTGTCTTATATATAAACAGTGCCTATTATACAATCTGATTAGACGCTTTCTCAGATGCAAGCTCCAGGCCGTCAGCGGCCGTTCAGCGCTCGTGTACCCGCAGAAAACAGCTTCATCTCGGACAGTCCTTTGGAAATTTGGAAAACAGTCCTTTGGAAATTTAGAAATTTTACATAAATAAACAAATAATGAATGCAAAAAATAAATAAATACACATTTCAGTTCTTAACAAAGAAGTTCACCCTCTGCAGCAGCTCAGGCAGCTCTTTGCTATCTGAAATGTATATTTATTCAGTTATTTTTAACATTCATATTTATTTATTTATTTATTTATGTATTTCTGTTATTTACAGAAGTCCAGAAATGTAATGTTTTCTGATTATTTGGTTATGTATTTCTGTATGACTGGTGATGCTTTACTGCATGATTATGATAGATTTTACAAAGCTCTGCAGTGGAGATTGTCATCCTCAGGTGATATTGCTTCTCGAAAAAATGACCTAAGGGAAGACGTAGCCTACCTGGGGCTCGTCGGTAACTTTTATGTTTTTCCGTGTTGGCATGTCGGTCAATGGCGGCTTTCCCCTGACTACCAACATCCACTTCACAGCGACACAGTGTGCTTTTTGATATAAATTCGTGCTCTTTTGTCCATTCCGGATTAAATGAGGTCCGAGTGTCTGACATTTAGGTATGTTAACGTTATGATATGACATAGCCAGGCCAGCACATCGTGGAGGCTTGTTTAATTTTTTAACCAATGATATATCATATTTATTTGACACCGCTTTCAACCAATCATTTGTTTGACCAGAGATCTTACGGCATTATACGCTATGCTGCTGCGTCCCAATAAAGATTCTAGAGCTGGGTTTTATAGGCCGATTCAGCGCAACTCCAAAAAGGAGGACAAATGAGTGTCCGGCTTGAGGTTGCGCCGGACGCCGGACAGAGATCTTAAAATCCAGACTGTCCAGGCAAAATCCAGATGTATGGCCACCCTAGTTTTGGTTGAGTCTGGTCTAACTTAGGCTACTAGAGCTTTGCTTTTGTACATTTGACTGAATTGTTTGCTTGTGTTTTATTTCCTATTGTCTTTTATAATGGCTATTGTTGGTAATTTAAATATTATTGTTCAATAATATTATTTTATATAAATATGCCATATTTGGTATTGATAAAGGGTCCATTAGTGATTGCAATACTCGACTTCAGTGACCGTTACATTATTAAACCATTAGATGGCGGAAAAGACGGTCTTTATGAGTGACTGGATGTAAACAAGGAAGATGTTTTAGCGCTGTCAGTCTTTTAAAAGGACAAAGACAAAGATATCGCTTTCCTCTGGGGACATTCAAACTGATTTTTAATGGATATAATATTATGGACATTGACCTGAAGTATGAATACTACACTCACCTGAAGAATTATTAAGAACACCTGTTCAATTTCTCATTAATGCAATTATCTAATCAACCAATCACATGGCAGTTGCTTCAATGCATTTAGGGGTGTGGTCCTGGTCAAGACAATCTCCTGAACTCCAAACTGAATGTCAGAATGGGAAAGAAAGGTGATTTAAGCAATTTTGAGCGTGGCATGGTTGTTGGTGCCATACGGGCCGGTCTGAGTATTTCACAATCTGCTCAGTTACTGGGATTTTCACACACAACCATTTCTAGGGTTTACAAAGAATGGTGGGAAAAGAGAAAAACATCCAGAATGCGTCCAGTCCTGTGGGTGAAAATGCCTTGTTGATGCTAGAGGTCAGAGGAGAATTGGCCGACTGATTCAAGCTGATAGAAGAGCAACTTTGACTGAAATAACCACTCGTTACAACCAAGGTATGCAGCAAAGCATTTGTGAAGCCACAACACACACAACCTTGAGGCGGATGGGCTACAACAGCAGAAGACCCCACCGGGTACCACTCATCTCCACTACAAATAGGAAAAAGAGACAATTTGCACGAGCTCACCAAAATTGGACAGTTGAAGACTGGAAAAATGTTGCCTGGTCTGATGAGTCTCGATTTCTGTTGAGACATTCAGATGGTAGAGTCAGAATTTGGCGTAAACAGAATGAGAACATGGATCCATCATGCCTTGTTACCACTGTGCAGGCTGGTGGTGGTGGTGTAATGGTGTGGGGGATGTTTTCTTGGCACTCTTTAGGCCCCTTAGTGCCAATTGGGCATCGTTTAAATGCCACGGCCTACCTGAGCATTGTTTCTGAGCATGTCCATCCCTTTATGACCACCATGTACCCATCCTCTGATGGCTACTTCCAGCAGGATAATGCACCATGTCACAAAGCTCGAATCATTTCAAATTGGTTTCTTGAACATGACAATGAGTTCACTGTACTAAAATGGCCCCCACAGTCACCAGATCTCAACCCAATAGAGCATCTTTGGGATGTGGTGGAACGGGAGCTTCGTGCCCTGGATGTGCATCCCACAAATCTCCATCAACTGCAAGATGTTATCCTATCAATATGGGCCAACATTTCTAAAGAATGCTTTCAGCACCTTGTTGAATCAATGCCAGGTAGAATTAAGGCAGTTCTGAAAGCGAAAGGGGGTCAAACACAGTATTAGTATGGTGTTCCTAATAATCCTTTAGGTGAGTGTATATCAGATGCAGGTAATACACTCATTTTAGTCGATCTCTCTCTCATAATAATACTCTACATAATAATACAATAAGCTTCAATGAAGCGACTCAACGTTTCTTCGTTACTAGATCTAAAGCGGCGTTTCTGAATTAGTAACGGAGGCTTGGGCTCAACTGTCAAACTGAGAATTGAATCCGTGGCGTAAGGAAGTAGTTTTGCACAAAAGAGGGTTTTTAAAGACACTCTGTTGTTGTTTCTGATTTATTTACACACTTGTGCCGTCGAACTGTTGTATAAACGCAATATCACACTCGTAGCTGTGCGATATGGTATACAGCCTGCATATCGCATGGCTACGAGTGTGATATTGCTCATATATTATGGTGGTTTTTGTGATTTTTCTGTTCAGCATGAGTCTCCATTCACTTCCGTTGTTTGGAAAAGAGCAACGTGAACATCCTGCGTCCTTTTGTGTTTAATGGATGAGAGAATATCATACAGTATGACATTTTGCATGAACTTCACCTTTAATAATCACAGAACTCTGAGAGCTCAGACAAAGAGTGAGAGAAAGACACTAAAATAAATGTCTTCTAATTGTGATCTAGACCCTGGTGATATTCAGTGTCTTGAAACTTTAATTGTGTGCTCTGCTACTGATGTCAGTCTTCGTGTGTTTGTGTGAAGGTGTTTCTATCTGCATCTGTTCCTCTTCACAGGGTGCTAATGAACAGTCAAACCCACCTGGGCTGTGGGGGGATATAGATAGATAGATGGATAAAAAGAGGGAGGATGAGAGCGAAAAAGTGCATGCAGGAGGACAGAAACTGGAGTCCTTTACAATCACAGTATGCGCTTTCACATGCCTCAGTTAGATGATGACCTCGCTAACGTCTGACCGATCTTTCATGAATTAACACAAAGAATGACTGTAATACATCAACTAGAATCTGATTGGATGAGCCGTGTTTGAAGCGCGTCATCATTATAGCAAATATGTTAAATACCAAATAATAATAATAATAATAATATAAATAAAATATTTTTTAAATAATATACCTTACTAGAAAATATTATTTGATTTTTTTTAATTTAATAATATAATATAATATAATATAATATAATATAATATAATATAATATAATATAATATAATATAATATAATATAATATAATATAATATAATATAATATAATATAATATAATATAATTAATATAATATAATATAATATAATATAATATAATATAATATAATATAATATAATTAGTGCTGTCAAATCAATAAATTGCGATTAATCGCATCCAAAATAAAAGTTTACATAATGTATGTGTGTGTACTGTGTATAATTATGTATATTTGAATACAAATGCATGTATATATTTAAGAAATATTTGCATGTATATACTGTATATATATTTCTATAATTTATATATATATATATATATATATATATATATATATATATATATATATATATATATATATATATATATTATATATAAATATAAAACTATTTGCTTAAATATATACATGAAGGTGTGTGTATTCAAATATGCATATTAATTATAAACAGTACACACTCATATATTATGTAAACTTTTATTTTGGATGCGATTAAATCGCAATTTATTGATTTGACAGCACTAATTATAATATAATAAATAAAATATCAGTGGCAATGTAATACGGTATTTTTAACACAGTTAAAGGGGGTTTAGGCACTTCATGCAGGGGGGGGGGGGGGGGGGGGCATTCTATAATTAGGGGTGCATTTGGATGTTGACAATGTGAAGAAATCAAGTTTTATTTTTTCCCAAAACACAAACAGGACCTTACATAAAACCCTTAAAATCAAGTACTTATTCTATTAGCCAAACTCAAACCCAGGTTAGCTTTTTTAACTAAGATTATGGAAAAAAGAGAGGACCCAACTTTTAGTCTTTCATCCGTGTCCTTCAAGATGAAATGACATCACACTATGCAAATTATGTGAGATCCATTTCTTTTTGAAGGGGGTTCTCCTAGTGGGTAACTTAGTTGACAGTGGTTTTTCGGACACATAAAATAAGGTATATCACAATAAACACTTATTATTTTTGAGGAGCACAACCTAATGTCTTAATTATCTAATCTAACTGAAGGTAAAACTATTAAATTAATTAATGTTTGGGATCATTTTAATGCTTAAATGCAGATTAGAATGAGCAACTTTACAAAATCGGACAGCTGAATACCAGGGTTCTATGTGATACACTCTAAAAAAAAATAGGTGCTATATGGCACTAAAAGTGGTTCTTGGTTGTAATCATAGGGGAACCACTTTTGGTGCTATATAACACCATATCTTAAAATGTTCTGTATATGGTAGCGGTGCTATATAGCACCTCAGCCAAAGAACTGGTGAAGAACCGCTGAAGAACCGCTGAAGAACCACTGAAGCACCAAGATTGGTGCTATACAGCACTTAAAGAGGTTCCCCTATGATTACGAGCCAAGAACCACTTTTAATGCCATATAGCACCTTTTATTTTTTTTGAGTGTATGGACCTAATTTTTGAACAAAAGATATGGGTTTTTCCACATAGTGTGACTGGTGAAAATATAATTTTGTACTATGAAAATAAGCACTGGGGCTTCATATTTATGGAAATATATTAAAAATATACATCACGGACATGAGATGTACCCGCAATTATAGAATGACTTGGGGCGTTTGGTGGATTTTTATGTCCACATGAAACAAAACTGCATATTTTTACATTAAATGTTATTCAGCTTTCATGCCACATGGTTTTTCATGCATAGATGTCCAAATGAACACAAATTCATAATGATTAGTAAGAATATCTTTTTTAAAAGCACTTGAGTTAAATTCCCATGTAACCAAACATGTTTTCTCAACTTCACTTTGAAATAAAAGCTACATATACTTAATGAGCAATTTTGAGTAGTATTTACTTGTTCTCTTTGACATAAAATACAATTGATTGTGATACATATTTTTTATTGTGTAAAACCATTAAATTAGATTATGTCCCTCAAACTCTAATCCACCCTGTTACGTTGGTGCTACTTACCCTTTAAAAGCTGAAGCGTATGCCCTAAATCACATGACTTCTTAGAAGTGACAAGCAACTCCAAGAACATTTTTCACAATACAATGTTTAGTATGTTTAGGTTTAGTTGTTCCAAACCTGTATGACACAAAATAAGATATTTTGAAAAATTTCGGTAACCAAACAGTTGATGGACACCATTGACTTCCATAGTATTTTTTTTCCAAAATATGAAAGTCAATAGGGTCAACTGTTTGGTTACCGAAATTCTTCAATATACACTATATTGCCAACATTTTTGGGACGCCTGCCTTTACATCCACATGAGCTTTCATGACATCCCATTCTTAATGTGTAGGGTTTAATATGGAGCTGGCCCACCCTTTGCAACTATAACAGCTTCAACTCTTCTGGGAAGGCTTTCCACAAGGTTTAGGAGTGTGTTTATGGGAATTTTTGACCATTCTTCTAGAAGCGCATTTGTGAGGTCAGGCACTGATGTTGGACGAGAAGGCCTGGCTCGCAGTCTCCACTCTAATTCATCCCAAAGGTGTTCTATCGGGTTGAGGTCAGGACTGTGTGCAGGCCAATCAAGTTCCTCCACACCAAACTTGCTCATCCATGTCTTTATGGACCTTGCTTTGTGCACTGGTTGCAGTCATGTTGGAAAAGGGGCCATGCCCAAACTGTTCCCACAAAGTTGGGAGCATGAAATTGTCTAAAATGTCTTGGTATGCTAAAGCATTAAAAGTTCCTTTCACTGGAACTAAGGGGCCAAGCCCAACCCCTGACAAACAACCCCACACCAAAATCGCCCCTCCACCAAACTTTACACTTGGCACAATGCAGTCAGGCAAGTATCGTTCTCCTGGCAACCGGCAAACCCAGACTCGTCCATTGGATTACCAGTTAGTGAAGCGTGATTGGTCACTTCAGAGAACACGTCTCCACTGCTCTAGAGTCCAGTGGGGGCATGCTTTACCCCACTGCATCTGACGCTTTGCATTGCACTTGGTGATGTAAGGCTTGGATGCAGCTGCTCGGCCATGGAAACCCATTCCATGAAGCTCTCTACACACTGTTCTTGAGCTAATCTGAAGGCCACACGAAGTTTGGAGGTCTGTAGCTATTGACTCTGCAGAAAGTTGGTGACTTCTGTGCACTGTGCGCCTCCGCATGCGCTGACCCTGCTCTGTTATTTTACGTGGCCTACCACTGCGTGGCTGAGTTTCTGTTGTTCCCAATTGCTTCCACTTTGTTATAATACCACTAACAGTTGACCGTGGAATATTTAGTAGTGAGGAAATTTCACGAATGGACTTATTGCACAGGTGGCAGCCTATCACAGTACCACGCTTGAATTCACTGAGCGCGACCCATTCTTTCACAAATGTTTGTAGAAGCGTCTGCATGCCTAGTGCTTGATTTTATACACCTGTGGCCATGGAAGTGATTGGAACACCTGAATTCAATGATTTGGAGGGGTGTCCCAATACTGTTGGCAATATAGTGTATCTATCTTCAAGATATCTTTTTTGTTCAACAGAAGAAACTCATATGATGACAGAATTTACATTTTTGGCTGAACTGTCCCTTTATGGCCCACCCTGTTACACATTGCATTGTAAAAATGTCATGTAACAGAGTGGAAAATTTTCATAAAATGTGTGAAATATTTGGTCAGGATTATTAGGTTATACTAGCCTGAGCTTGACTAGTGTGTTTTTATGACATTTTCTCCCTCTGACAAAACTAAATGAATTAAATTTTTCTTCAACAAACCTGCTCACTCCAAAATCCGACAAAGCGTAGGAATGACCCATGTACATTAATGTTCAATTAATACCAGTAAGCCTTTATTAATGATTTGTCTTGTTTACTTCCCTCACAGGGGAGAGGGTACGGGATGATGCTCTGTGTCAAACTCTCCTGACAGTCTAGAGATGAATCTGCATCAACAACATCCTAATCGTGACCCGATGCTTGGGAGCGCTTTGAAGCAGCCAATCTCTGTTCACTGTGTAGTCGCTGTTAATGTTTTTTATTTAGTCAGGGTCCTCTGTTACATTGCCGTCTCTGGGGCACATAGCAGCATCTGGCTTCCCCGAGGGGAACGGGACGAGAACAGCGCTCTCCTGGGCCCTCGAACCGACACAACACTGCCACTCTCACTGTAAACTGTCCTATCTGGAATCAAGAGTGATGTGGGAGGAAAATATGGGCCATATTAAAAATTCTGCACGGGCTTGATAAGGAAAATTTGCCATGCTACGTTAAGAAAGAGACATTTTAAAGCCTTTATGTATAAAAAGTATGCATTAATTATGCCTTGTAATGCACTTTATAATGCATTGTGTGATTTCATGAATAATTGTAACCACAGTTATAATACACCTTTAGCATTAAAACTCGACAAACAACCAATTTCAGATCTGTGAGTATTATGATGCACAAATGTATTTGTAAATCAGAAGTATTGTTCATTGTGCATTTGTGTTTACTAGTAATGCTAACAAATAAAACCTTAGTGTTATTGAAATTTTCATTGCAATTTTCATTCCCATAAAATCAGGGGCGTAACCATTAAAAGGTGCCGTTTTCAATTTTCTTCAGCTCTGTATTGGACCTCCTGCATGTTGAATATTTGTTTACATCCGTGTGCAAATATGTGTCTTTTACCCTAAGCTCTATCTGAGATGATATCGCATCAGTTCACGGATTTAAATCCATAATTGAGGATGCATGCAAATAAAAGGTACATGAAAAGTTGTTGCATAGCAGTCTGGGTACACAATTTTCCCTCACCCTCTTTGTAACCGACTCTTCTGCCAGGCACCACGGAATGTAAGTAGCTGTTAATTTAATATGCAAATCACTTTGTTGTCAGTCTGAATGCATTTTCTAATTAAAAATGTGCCATCAATGTGAGTAAAAAGGATTGGGGGCTGGGGGCACGCAGAAGAAGAGAGGACGTGATCAAGGTCTGGTGTAATGAGATATTACAGGCAGATCAGCCCTTGATGCGAAAGTTCAGTTCGACATGGCGCGCGGGTGGACTCTTTTAACAGGAACGGAAACCGGCGAGCAGAGCAGCATGGGTAATATAAAGGGCTTAGTGTTGCCTCTGATGTCGTGCCTGTGGAAGCCAGCGCTGGTCTCTGACTCGATCTCGAGTAAACAGATGTTAAAGAAGATAGTGTAGAAGGGGCCATTGGAGATTCAAGGCGTAAGCCCCGTTCACACTACCAGCGAAACACAGCGACACGATCCCATTCATCTCAATGGAGAGCTGGTTATTTCATGAGCGATAGTGACCGCTGGAGACAGGATAGGCCTGTCCAGTGACGCGACAAAGTTGAGATATGTTTAACTTTATGCAAAAGAAAGATTTTCGGGAGAAACAACCAATAGAAGTGAAGTCAGTGGATCGCACATCCTGTAGTGGATTGTCGCCGGCAAAATGTATACGTTATTTTAGCATGTGATCGAGTCGGCGCAGAGCAGAAAACGTATCGGACCCATTTGAATTCTGCACAGAATCCTGTATTTTACGGTTGGAGATTAGGAGGAAACTGTGGCTTTACCGAGCTCAACGGCTCTGGGCGAGCTGTGATATAAACTAAATGCCATTGGCTGTTTTGAAAAAAGAGGAGGAGCTGTTTGATATGTCCCACCCTGTCTTCCCTGTAAGAAAAATATCCATATTTAAAACTTTATCAAGTTCCAGCCGATTGCCTTCCGTGGAAAAGTGTTGAAAGTGAAACTCAAGATGCCTACGTGACGTCATGACGAGTCTTTCGATCGGCAGAGGCACTTTCAACACTTTTTCCATAAATTGAACACGGAAGGCGATCGGTCGAAACTTTACTTTATAAAGTTTTAAATATGGATATTTTTCTTACACAAACGCATCGATTTGCTTCAGAAGGCCTTTATTAACCTCCCGGAGCCGTGTGGAGCAGGTTATTTGACGGACAGATGCATTTTTTATGGACTTCAAAAACAGAGCAACTATTACTGCCATTATAATGCTTGGATTAGCCTGGACTTTTGTAATATAACTCAGATTATATTAGTCTGAAAGAAGAATATATACACCGTCATATACACCTAGGATGACTTGAGGGTGAGTAAATCATGGGCTAATTTTCATTTTTGGGTGAACTAACCCTTTAAGAGAGTAAACTGGGTCAAATTTTATTTCATGTAGACAAATGTGAAAAAAAACTAGAAAAAAAAAACGTAGTATAGGTGCAGTCATATTTACTGTTGTTCAGCCAATTTTCATGGGCGTAATCCAGTCATTTCAATAGGATTCCAGGTGATTGGGCACAGTGTGCTAAGTTCACGGTTTTCCCCCGGAATTGGGCTACTTTAACACTAAGGCTGTTTTTCATGTCCGTGGGTTGAAGCAACCCCAGTAATGTGATATTTAGCCCCGGGAATGCGAATTTTAGCAGGGAAACCCTGCAGATTTTACCCCCAGAGCACGATTTTTACTGGGGTACCCCTATAGTTTGAAGTTTTTTTAAGCAATTGGGCAGGTTTTGTTTTGAAAACCTGGCCACCCTGATTGGCAAAGGCAAAAGATTTTCTAAATTTAACCACACCTTTTCTGTTTAATTTTAAAGACCTATTTTCACACAGTTTCTTGCACGATATTATGTAATGACATCAAAACACTTTTACCATAGTGCATGATTTGTATACTATATGCATTTTGACGTTTGCATTTCATAACCAGCTCATAAGCAGCGTTGCACATTCAATGATGAGCACTTGGGTCGAAACAAGCTAAAATGCCATGGTTGCATAAGTAAATGCATTTTTATCTCACATTTGCTTTTGTTAACATTATCAGTTAGGTTTAGTGTAGGGGGTACGGTATTTTCCGTGTGCTGGAGAAGGAACCTTTTAGCGCTGTAGAAAGAGGGTTCACTCAACATAATGATTTGCAGAAATGTCACCTATAGGCACATTCACAAGTTCGCACTTACATTTATAGAGAATAATTCAATGCGTTTTTTTTGCGTGCTGTCCGGGGGGAGGGCTTCGAGCTCGGAATTAGGCCTGAACCCAGAGTACCCCCCGTATATGTAAGTGGTTTTAGAGTTAAAAGGTGTGGCGAAGGGGTGGTGGAAGGGTTGCTGATAACTGTCAACAAACGGAGGTAGGACTGCTGCGTCTATATATACCTCTATTGTTGATTAGCTGAGTGCTCTCCACCTGTGTCAATTGTCTGAACGTGCTTCTCCCGAACCTTGTTTATAAAACATAATTTGTTGAAATAGGGTGCAAATATAGGGGCATGAAAAACAAATATGCTTGAGAAAAGAAACTTTACATGGTTATGAGGAAAGGGAAAAATGCATATATTGCGTTGTATAAACATATCCACAAAAAAAGTAGAATAGTAACCATGCTTTCTGTCAAAATACCACAGTAACTACTGTAAAACCATAGTAAAAGAACATAGGATATCAGTGATTTTGGGCCCTATTTTAACGATCTGAGTGTAGGTCTGAATCTCACGGCGCAGGTGCACTTAGGGCGTGTCCGAATCCACTTTTGATAGTTTTAACAACGGAAAAAACAGTCTGCGCACCCAACGCATGGTCCAAAAGGGTTGTCCCTAGTCTCTTAATGAGTCATGGGTGTGTTTTGGGTGCAACGTGCAATAAACCAATCAGAGTCTCATCTTCCATTCCCTTTAAAAGCCATTTACGCTCGCACCATGGCGGATTCGCTATTTACATGGAGGAATTTGTGAGTGGAAAGACAGAACACTTCTCCAGAGCAGTGTTAATTTTGACAGCAAATCTTGATTTAGTTTTAGTCATAGTCTTTTGACTAAAATGCCATTTAGTTTTAGTCATATTTTAGTCACCTGAATTGTTTTTAGTTTTAGTCTAGTTTTAGTCGACTGAATATCATAAGATTTTAGTCGACTAAATCTACAGTAGATTTAGTCGACTAAAATCTAATGAGTTTAGTTAAATTGTAATACATTAAGCATTTAAGCATTACATAACCATCACTTGAACTGACATTTTGACATCATTTTGTTTTTGACATTAAAAATACACGAAAGAGAGCTCAATTCACTTTTTTGTTTGTTTAAAAAAAAAACATCTATATAGTTTTTATAACTTTGTATTTCTGTTTTAGTTAGTAGGCCACATCAGGTTAATCTAAAGCTTCAAAAAAAAGTGTTTTTTTTATTTTATTTCAGTTAACATTTATTTAATTTCAAGTAATGAAGATTTTTTGAATGGTTTTAGTGAACCATTATAACCCTGATACTTTATTGAATATGTGTCAAATACTGGTCTTTCCTCCTGACTATGAATTAAATGGGAATTCAATTAAATACAGTTTATTGTGTATCAAAAAACGAACATATAATGCATGACTTTTAATGATAAACAAGCTCGAAATGCACCGGGACTCTTATTTTGAAATGCGGCTTACTATTGCAGTTGCAGGAGCTCATTCAAGTTCAGATGAGGAGATAACATATGCATTGTTGCAACCGTCTAAAACATATTACTATATAAACATGGTAAAGTCATTACTCATCAGCATTAGTTCATAAACAATTGCCTGGCATAAATGTGCGCTATTCATTGATTGTGAGCCGCTCTGGAGCGCTGGATTCGGGATGCGCAAGCCTGTAGAGCAACAGCGCCGTGTTCTCCAGCGGTTATCAGCACGTTCAAATCATGTGCGCATCTGTTACACAGGACATCAGTTCTGACTGGATCTCTTCAATAATCGACCCTCCCTAACATTTTCGTCTCGTTTTTATTTGTTTACGAAAATGACAGTTGATTTTCGTCATAGTTTTTGTCATCCATCTCTAGTTTTTATTTAGTTATCGTCTCGTTTTCGTCAGTGAAAAAAGGTCGTTGACGAAAATTATGACGAAAATTATTCGTCAAAGAAACTAACACTGCTCCAGAGAGGAATCCTTTTATTAAAAATACTCCATCTGCAAAAAATACTGCGCTATTGACTTTAGACCTGGTTTGTGTTGGTCAATGGCAGTTGTTTTCAGTTCTTCAAAATAGCAACACGCCAACAATGCGCCTGAACTCACCTGATTTTCAGACCAGCACGCCCATGTCGAGTGCATTTGCTATTTAAACAACGTGGTGCTGGACGTGAAAATGAAACTGCGCCTGGCGCCACATCACGTTGGGTGTATGATAGGGCTCAATAATTTGCAGAAATGTCTATATAGGCACATTGTTCAAATAGGGTGCAAAATTAGGGGCATGCGAAACAAATACGTTTGAGAAAAGAAACCTTACATGGTTGCATATTTTGGATATAAAAATGCATATTTTGCATATATTACTATATAGTAACCATGCTTTCTGTCAAAATACCTCAGTAACTACTGTAAAACCATAGTCAATGAATATGGAATCTCAGTGATTTTAAGTCATTTCTATTTATTTTTTTGAAAACAGTGTTTGTTAATAAGTTGTGACAGTTTTAAATGGTATTTTGATGGAACCCAAGGGGTGAAAACATCATTTTTTAAAGTCAAATTCTCAAAGCACAAAGATTTCACAACTTTCGCAAGCAATGTTTAGGTGGAAACAAATCTGAGGTAGACCTCCGCCCCACCCGCAAGTCATGCTATGGAGATAAAGATAGGAGAGGCGTGTGGGTGAGTGTTTGTGTTGGGGGTGGGGTGTCAACTCAAGCAGGCTTCCATGTAGCTAATTTATTTACAGATTTAATTAGACCGATTGAGCCCTCACAGTTCTGAGAGAGTGACTGAAAAGCAAGGGAGAGAGAGAGAGAAATGTTGCCAGCGCTACACTACTTTAATTACTCTCTCCTGCACCAGATCCCCTCTCACTGACGTCTGGGGAAAAGCTTAATTAAAATCCTCATTATTTTACTTTTAATTAGTTCCCCCCTCTTTTGTTTCCTTTCACCATATGGCCATGTTCCGTGGTCAAATTAACGTAATTGAGCTAATTAAGCCGATCGCCTTAATTATTCAAAGCGCTCTGATTGGACGAGGAGCTGCCCTCCCCCGCCTCTCTCCTTCTCTGACATTCTCTGCTCTGGGAAGTTCACAGTTGTCAAGTCTGTCTCTCTGTCGCAGAGGCCCTACTGATTCACTGCACAAGTGCCTCATTACTAGCTAACACTGAGCAGACATGTTCTAGAAAGCGATCTGATGGAGACCTGAGGGAGCTCGCGACAACCGACCGCACCCTCCTGTGATATGAAAGTCTAATGAGTTGATATTACATGTAGGATCACGAAGCGAAGAGTCAGACGTGAGTGTTGTTTTGTCAAAACGTCGAGACTCTGCGAAACTATTGAATGCTGTGAGATCTGTGGCCTAGTGTTTAGCAAGCGTGTTGAGCTTTACTGTTCTCTAATCAATATCAATAAATGTGCCAGAAACGAAATACTTGAGATGAGATTTGGCGGGCTAGTGGTTAACATTCCAGCGTGTGTGAGTGGGAAGCGGGAGAAGGAAATAACTCATCATGGGACTCTAAAAATAAAAAGGTGCTCAAATTTTGCTCAAATGTTTGTTTATTGTGCAACAAAAACAAACGGTTTACAGGTTGGATATTTGCAAAGGGAAGGCGCCATCCTTTTACCTTCTGCGACAAATGCAACAAGGTGAGTTCAGAAGCATCATATGTGTGTGGGAATTGGAAAAAAGCCTATGACGCTAAAGCGAGAAAGAATCTTAGTGGAACGGGATTGAAAAATTCCAGATGAAAGGTAATAGTTGGGGCCGAGATGAAATATAACTTATTTTGGTTGCACTCTAAAAAATGCTGGGTTGTTTCAACCCATGTTTGGGTCAAATATGGACAAACTCAACCGTTGGTTTAAATAGTTAAATTCATCTTTAAACCCAATGGTTGGGTTTGTCCATATTTGACCCAAACATGGGTTGAAACAACCCAGCATTTTTTAGAGTGTAGGTGGCCTTAACTAGTAACGCCAGCAGCCATATCACCCTGTAGCCCAAGACTGGTTTCCCACTGAAGCTAAGCAGGGCTGAGTCTGGTCAGTACCTGGATGGGAGACCTCCTGGGAAAACTGTTGCTGCTGGAAGAGGTGTTAGTGAGGCCAGCAGGGGGCGCTCACCCTGTGGTCTGTGTGGGTCCTAACACCCCAGTAAAGTGATGGGGACACTATACTGTAACAAGCACCGTCCTTCGGATGAGACATTAAACCGAGGTCCTAACTCTCTGTGGTCATTAAAAATCCCACGATGTCCTTCAATAAAGAGTAGGGGTGTAACCCTGGCATCCTGGCCAAATTTGCCCATTGCCCCCTGTCCATCATGGCCTCCTAATCATCCCCATATATATATATATATATATACAATTGGCTTCATCACTCGGTCTTCTCTCCACCAATAAGCTGGTGTGTGGTGGGCGTTCTGGCGCAATATGGCTGCCGTCGCATCATCCAGGTGGATGACCTCCACCTGCACATTGGTGGTGGTTGAGGAGATTCCCCCTTCTATGTAAAGCGCTTTGAGTGCCTAGAAAAGCGCTATATAAATGTAACAAATTTTTATTAATGATTATTATAAATTGTAAATTGTAGCCTATTACTATAATAATCATTAATAATAATTTGTTACATTTATATAGCGCTTTTCTAGGCACTCAAAGCGCTATATAAATGTAACAAATTATTATTAATGATTATTATAGTAATAGGCTACAATTTACTTATGTACATACATTGTACATGTACAGTTTTTATTTAAAGTATGTGCATTTAATTAACATTTGTAGTTACACTGTTAATCGTAACCCAACCCTTACCCCAAAACCATTAACTCTAACCCTCTAACTCTAAACCTGATACCTCAAACTCACTCACAGTAAATGTGTGCATTTTCCAGAACAACATCTAGTTACACAGACTTGTAGGTATTTAATGTCAGTACATAGTTAAAGGGATAGTTCACCCTAAAATGAAAATTATCCCATAATTTACTCACCCTCAATACATCTTAGGTGTATATGACTTTCTTCTTTCTGCCAAACACAATCTGAGGTATATTAAAGGTTCCGAACTGAAAACGTCCTTGTTAGTCCAAAAACAGCTTTTATTGTAACCAAGCCCAGAGAACAACTCACACAGAAGAAGATCAACGCCTACTTCATCAGTGCAACTTTGGCCCCGCCCACTGGAGTGTTAGTGAGATGATGAGGAGAGTACAGCGATACAGGATCATTGGACTAAAATAACATTACCTTCCAAGAGATCCTAATGCTAGGAATGTGCTTATTTATTTTCAACAATGAATGTCTCAGTTGAGCATTATTTATTTGTATTCGCTACATTTCACTGTAGATTCTTTGGTAAATCAGTCGCAACTTCGGCACAGGCTTTGCAAACAGACTTTTACAATATGGATTCGACAGTAATGCCACAACATGTGAGTTAATTCTAACGCCTGATCTGAGACCAGTGATTTCTGATATGATTCATGTACAGTCAGATGTTCTTTGTCTGTGTGTCAGTAAATCAAACCAGTGACTAAACGGTCAACTTCACATTGTTTCTCTTAGTAGGATGAAAATAATCTGTTATTTAAACTGTGATTCAATTATATATTGAAAGCGAACAAAGAACGCTCGCTTTACAATCGCTGGAGCTGTGTTTATCAGTGACTGAGTTCTGGACTCAAAACTCCCGTTATAATCAACGTATCTCTAATTTACATTGTGTTTGCACTGTTAGTTATGATGAAATAATTTGTTAGTGTGCGAGGTTTACACTGAAGTCTCACTTAAGTCTCACATCAGCCAATCACAGCAGTGGGCGTTTACACTGAAGTCTCACATCAGCCAGTCACAGCAGTGGGCGTTTACACTGAAGTCTCACATCAGCCAGTCACAGCAGTGGGCGTTTACACTGAAGTCTCACATCAGCCAGTCACAGCAGTGGGCGTTTACACTGAAGTCTCACATCAGCCAGTCACAGCAGTGGGCATTTACACTGAAGTCTCACATCAGCCAATCACAGCAGTGGGCGTTTACACTGAAGTCTCACATCAGCCAGTCACAGCAGTGGGCATTTACACTGAAGTCTCACATCAGCCAATCACAGCAGTGGGCGTTTACACTGAAGTCTCATATCAGCCAGTCACAGCAGTGGGCGTTTACACTGAAGTCTCACATCAGCCAGTCACAGCAGTGGGCATTTACACTGAAGTCTCACAGCAGCCAGTCACAGCAGTGGGCGTTTACACTGAAGTCTCACATCAGCCAGTCACAGCAGTGGGCGTTTACACTGAAGTCTCACAGCAGCCAGTCACAGCAGTGGGCGTTTACACTGAAGTCTCACAGCAGCCAGTCACAGCAGTGGGCGTTTCCACTTAAGTCTCACATCAGCCAGTCACAGCAGTGGGCGTTTACACTGAAGTCTCACAGCAGCCAGTCACAGCAGTGGGCGTTTACACTGAAGTCTCACAGCAGCCAATCACAGCAGTGGGAGTTTACACTGAAGTCTCACAGCAGACACGCCCCTTCAAACAGAGCGTTCAAATTAGTGGCAAAAATCAGGGTCGGAAAAATGCCTTTTATTTCTAAATTATGACATTTTTTAATGCAAAAATCATACTAACATTATAAGTGCACCCCAGGAAACAATTAAATAATGCAGTTCATGACCCCTTTAAATAATATCCTGGCACTAGCAAGCTTTATAATGTGAGTGAATTGTACCAGAGATTTTAAAGCCCAAAAAAGCCCATCCATCCATCATAAAAGTAATCCGCACAACTCCAGAGGGTTAATAAAGGCCTTATGAAGCGAAGCCATGCATTTGTGTAAGAAAAATATCCATATTTATAACTTTGTAAGCTATAATCACTGGCTTCAGGTAATGGCAGTACTCGAGTATAGTTCCAGTGGAAGAGTGACCTCTGACCCGGCGCATGACGTATTGACAAAACAAAACACTGTTCACACATTTTTAAAGGTCCCGTTTTTCCTGGTTTTTTGAAGCTTTGATTGTGTTTACAGTGTGCAATATAATGTGTTCATGTTTCGCGTGTAAAAAACCACAGTATTTTTCACACAATGTACTTATCTGTATACCGCTGTTTTCACTGTCCTAAAAACGGCTTGATGATTTCCTTGTTCTATGAAGTCCCTCCTTCAGAAATACGTAACGAGTTCTGATTGTGCCAGCGGTTCCCGTGTTGTGATTCGACAGCAGCTTAGCGCACGTTGCCCGGAGAGGTCACGCCTTTTACCATAACGGGGAGATGCATACACTCAAACTACAGCGTCCCTGAAGGCCAAAGAAAGGTGATTTGACTCCGGGATGAAAATAACAGCGTCTCGACGACATGGCGACAAACTCACTCTACAAACGCAACCGAACGCAACACTTCCTCTTCTCCACGTGTGAGAGCAACAAGACCACGCCCCCTTTTTTGCGTATTCTTGTGGGCGGAGGTTAGTCAACAAACTGTTCTACTGACGTCATTAAAGCAGGATGTACAGGGATGTAGTCCAAACCGGCCGTTCACTGTAGGCTTTGAAAGGGAACTTCTGTTCAATAAAATTCATTGAACTTTGAGCTTTATAATTTTACAGGTATTATTTATGCTCTAACAGCAACATTACACACTAACTAAAGTTTGAAAAATGGGATCACGAAGAACAGGACCTTTAAAGTGAGAGTTATAAAGCTTGGAAGAGCAAGGATATTTTTTTATATAACTCTGATTGTGTTTGGCTCAAAACGTCATATACAACATGACTCGAGGGTGAGTAAATCATGGAATAATTTTCATATTTGGGTGAACTATCCCTTTAAATCCCCCTAATATAAAGTGTGACCCTTATTTTTTAGTTGGAGTAAGACTAACTCTCACGAGTGCAGGAGCGAAAACTACTCTTGAGGCCTAGTGGTTAGCATGCTCCAAATCTTTATTATGCTATGCTCTAAGGCATTTGCCATGAGTTTGATCGCAGCTCATGTCATTTCCTCGTCTTGTAAAAGGCGGTTGCTAACAAGTGTCTAAATGGGACTCCAGGGGTTAAATGGGACATTAAACAGCATCAGCCGAACAGGTGAACTCATCTACTCACTAGTTGCTTTCACAGCCTCATTGTGTTGATAATCACACTATTCTAGCTCAAACTTTCAGGGAAATGGAAATGTTTTTAAATAAAAGCTGAGTTGTCGGAAGCATAACAGTGGTGCAATGAAGTCATGTGACCGTGGTGTTGTTCGCACATTTATGCATAGTGCTAATAAGGGGAATGAGAATATGAGTACATGCCATTTTATGTTTGCACATCATTTCCTGTCGTCTGTAGTGTCAGATTTGATTAAAAGTTAGGAGGTAAAAAAGAGGATGCTATAAGGTTCACTTGTTTCTTTGGAAGTCCCTGCAACGTCATCACACCTTGAGTTATATAAATATATTCATTTAGCTTTTCGAAAAATGCATTGAATGGAAGACAGTGGCCCTGTGTGATATTTACAGAATGTGTGAGAAGAAAAACAAAGCGTTCCTAAATCTTCTTGGTCGTTAGCTGGTAAAAATATCCATGCTCTTCTCTTTCCCACTTTTTCCCAGCGTGAGGCATGGAAACTCAGCCAATTAGACTCATTTGCATGTGTTAATATGATTAATTAGAGAGGATAAACACTTTTTCCATGACAGAAGCAGCATAGCAATTCATACACCTGCAAACTTTTTCCTGATCGAGGATAATGCCTGTTGACTAAGAGGCTTTTTTTTCCTCAGCCCCTCTAATTGGCATGTGAATATGCGTGGTTAATTAGGAATATGCAGATCAGGCTTGATTGGTTTGAATGCAGAGTGTAAGTTGAGGCACGGTGGGATTCAAATTGTGCCGAGGTTTTGATTTCCTTACTTATCAAGATATGAAGATAATTGCAATTGTGATCATTTGCATACGTTAATGAATTTGCTTGATGCTTTTCAATCGAATGTGAAATAAATAATTGATGCCGTATCAGCACCTACACCGACATCAGGGGACTTTTGCTTCAAAACTAAGCGCATTAAGGTGCCATTTTGGAGCAGACTAATTTAAAGAACGTATCGGCGCATCTTTCCTACAAGATTCAGCCCTTGTGAATTCCATGGTGCTTTTTGCTGACATTAAAATGTATTAATGCAAATAAAACACATTTTAAAAAAATAATGCAGATTAGTCATTTTCTATACTGCGTGTGCGTTCGTGTGTGAGTGTGTGTGTGTGTGTGTAAAATAAACTTTATTATTTTTAATGTTTTTGAAAGAAGTCTCTTCT
Organism: Gobio gobio; assembly: GCF_949357685.1. Classification (NCBI taxonomy): domain Eukaryota; kingdom Metazoa; phylum Chordata; class Actinopteri; order Cypriniformes; family Gobionidae; genus Gobio; species Gobio gobio. Next base: position 7,266,103 of record NC_137116.1, on the reverse strand, counting down.
GCTCATCAAGCCTGCATTTATTTGATCAAAAATACAGAAGAAAAACTGTAATATTGTGAAATATTACAATGTAAAAAAGCTGTTCTCTATGTGAATATATAGTACAATTTTATTTATTTCTGTGATCAAAGCTGAAATTTCAGCATCATTACTCCAGTCTTCAGTGTCACATGATCCTACAGAAATCATTCTAATATGATGAGTTATTATCAATGTTGAAAACATTTGTGCTGCTTAATATTTTTATCACTGATGATTTATGCATTTGGCAGACGCTTTTATTTAAAAGAGTGCTGTCAAATCGATTAATCGCATCCAAAATAGTTTGTTTACATAATATATGTGTGTGTACAGTCAGTGTATAATTATTATGTATATATAAATACACACAAACATACATGTCTATATTTAAGAAATATTTTCATGTATATACTTGTTACGTACATTGTACGTATTCGGAATGTGGTGTGTGTAGTATATATAATATTTATATTATATATAAATATTAATATTTTATATATATTTATAAAAATGTTAAGTATATGTATGAGTGTGTATTTATATATACATAATTATACACAGTACACACACGTGTATTATGTAAACTATATTATGTCAACTATTTTGGATGCGATTAATCGCGATTAATTGATTTGACAGAAATATTTTAAATATAAATATTTTGTTACAATATACACTACCGTTCCAAAGTTTGGGGTCAATAATTTTTTTCTTTCTTTTTTTTTTTTGAAAGAAATTAATACTTTTATTCAGCAAGGATGTGTTAAATTTATAAAAATTGATAGTAAAGATTTATTCTTTTAGAAAAGATTTCTATTTTGAATAAATGCTGTTCTTTTTTACCTTTAATTCATCAATGAAACCTAAATAAAGCATTATAGGTTATAAAAAAATATTAAGTAGGCCTAGCACAAATATTGATAACTCATATTACAATGATTTCTGAAGGATCATGTGACACTGAAGACTTATTAAACGGATTCTGCCAGTGTAATAACATTACATGTTTACTACTCAACTTAGTCATTTAAACTGCAATAACCTGTAGAAATAGGCTACTACTTAAAAAAAAATCTGTGATGTGAAAAACACTCAAAAGTCGCACAAAAATAGTACACTATAAACGTGCCATCCAGAGCAAGACAGGGTATACCTACTCAAAAAGTCTATTTCTGCAAAACAAATATTTCAGCATGTCAATTAAATGTCTGAAAAGTGAGTATTTGCCACTAGTTTTGAAGAAGCTTCCTCAAGGGCAGGAGGTTGTGTGAAGGGAGACGGGGTGAAAAAGTTGTGCTGTGTACTTTAATTGCGACATGGTAAACATTTAACGCGTGTGATTGTTTTGAGGCAGCGAACGGAAAGGAGCGGCTGCCTCTTAATTAACGAGGCGGCAGATTAGGCCTTATTAAATTCAAACACGGGATCAGAGCAGAGTTCAGCCTCCCCAGTGCAACGGCAGCACAGATACGAAGCTCACAATGAACTTACACACTCCACACTCACATTTAATTGCTTCTGTAATGGTCCGAGCTCAAGCCCCATTCATACCAACCCGTTGGGTAATCAGGTCTGCACCACAGAGACCGACGCTAATAACTACAGCAGAAAGTGTAATAAACAATGAACAGTGAAATCTGGATGGTAAAAAGAAGCACGGCTGGGTTGTGTTGCATTTCCCATTTATTGGATAATTACACCTTAAATAGACATCACATGTTGAGCAGATAATTCAACCGTTACAGAGAGTACTGGTATAAAAAACATATTTACAATTCTACAAAAGATGGAAGTCAACATGAAATCAATCGACCCAGTTTATTTTCTTAATCAGGGTTTCTGCAGGTTTCATGGTGGAAAATGTAAGACCTTTTTAAGAGCAATTAAAGAACATTTAAGGAAATTGAAGAGAACATAACACATCAATATGTTCTCTAAATGTAATTGTCCAAGCACAAGAGCTGTATTACTGACACTTCAAAGTTTGAAAATACAATTTCCAACAGATCCATAACTTAATAGCTTAAAGTTTGAGATAAGAAATCTTGTATAAGTGATTTTATAATTAAAAAAAGAACAAATATCTGCCAATGGCTTCATAAAAAGTAATTTTCATACCCATACAGATATTTGTTCTTGTTTTAAAGCATAAACTCACTTAATTTTGTTTAATTTCTCAGGAAACAATAATTAATTTCTTCATTCAGCATGTCTCTTGATTTAAGGATGTTTTGAATTTGCACTGGAAATTAAAAAACAATATTTTTGCATTTGCAATTAAATGTAGGGCCCTATTTTTTTTGTTTTATAGTTTATTCTTTTTTCATTTTTCTTTAATTATTCAACATTTTCTGAAGAGACTCGATGGCTTTATATGATGAAGGAAATTCTTACGGGTTTGAAACGACATTAGGGCGAGTAAATGATAATTTTTTGGTGAACTGTCCTTTAAGTGTTCTGACCTACTTTTGATTTATTCATCCAAAATTTGACAAATTTCACGACATTACGCATTATACAGTAAATTCCATTTTAAAGAATGGATTCTGCAATTCTGTTCACGTTTTCTGCCTCACAGAAATCATAGGGCCCTACTTTAATGCCATGCTATTGAATTTAAAACTTTCTGATCCAATTTAAGACATTAAGGCCAAAAAGACAAAAAGGTCAAATTAAGACTTTATAAGACCTGCCGAAACCCTGTTAAAGAGATAGTTCACCCAAAAATGAAAATTCGGTCATCATTTATTCACCCTCAAGTTGTTCCAAACCTGTATGAGTTTCTTTGTTCTGCTGAACACAAAAGATGATATTTAGAACATGTTTGTAACCAAGCAGAAAGAGCAACCATTGACTACCATAGCAGGGAAAAAATACTATGGTAGTCAATGGTTGCTCTCTCTGCTTTGTAACAACCATTCTTCTAAATATCTTCTTTTGTGTTCAGCAGAACAAAGAAACTCATACAGGTTTGGAACAACTTAAGGTTGAGTAAATGATGGCAGAATTTACATTTTTGGGTGAACTATCTCTTTAATGCACTTTTCAGGTGTTGAGGTGCGATCACATTTGTTGCTCTGTGAAATCCAGTCATTTCAATGGCAATAGTGATTTCTGTGCGAATTCATCGCCTTCACCAACAGAAAGCAGCTTGGTTTGAAAGCGACTTCTGTGTGATCGGTGCTACACACGTCACCATTCATTGTGGTGATGTTTCAGTCATGTGACTGGAGACCTGGAGGACAAAACATCCACAGAACTGCAGCACAGGACTGTTAAGTTTTTCACCTCAAAATGAAGAAATCAATGATATGTGAACGAAATGCAAGTTTTGGGCCCTTGTGATCCATATCCAGGACCTTCTACAGGATTTCAGTCCCTAAAAACAGCGGGGCGTTCGTGAAAAACACTTTAAGCGCCTTAAAACAGTGATATTACAAGATCAAATTCAGTATACAGCTTTTGAGGATGCACATGTAGGCGAGCAGATGAGCCCAAATTATGAACGCAACCCGCCAAATGGTTAGGCTTTTTCTTTGGTTTTCTGAAACTGCATCTGTTCACCTGTATATAGTATGCATCATCAATAAGGTGTATATTGAATTTGGTCTTTTAATATCATTAGTACTTGGTAAAAATGACTGGCGGGCAAAGGAGGAAAGCCTGGTTTCACCCTCCAGGTGGGCGTTCCTATAAGAATGTGACGTCACGTGAAAACTATGAATTGACAAGAGCTTTTTGACCCTTTTAAAGGGGGAAGTGTCATGAAAACAAAGCAAAATAATAACTTTCACACTGCCTCTGAAATAACATTTATTTTCAGCTGACATCACCAGTCTTACTTTTCATCCTGCCTCCATTTTAGATTGTAATAGCATTTCTTCATTTTCCTGCCCAACTTTTTTTCCTTGATGAATATCATGGAAGAAAAATAGGTTGTGAACGCAGTTTCATGTTGACTTAAAAGAAGTGTACATTGCTTTCAGATGAAGCCTTCTCTGTGAGGTTCGATGCGAGACAGACAGGATATCCTGTGAGAAAATAGACGCGTTACTTCTGTTTTCGGGGAGGGGGGTTATGAGGGCGCGAGAAAGCCACAATATCACCATCAGAGATACTGCAGAACCCACCACAGTTTGATATGAAATCAGGTACACAGAAACGTTTCCATCGCTCTCATCCCGAGCTCGTCCCCCCTCTCAGAGAAACTCTAAAGTCTGTAAATGTAGGCTGTAAAACTGTAAGTGCATCATCAGTGTCTGGATGAGAAGGACACTAAATGGAGAGAGGAAGGGGCGAAGATGATGGGGAGCCCTTCAGCAAACCTACAAAACACAAGATTTGTTTAAACTGAATGTTCATCCACTATGACACTTTAATATAGGTATAGCCAGGGCTTGACATTAACTTTTTTGCTCAGCAGCCACTATGGCTAGTGGTTTTCCAAAATTGCTAGCTACAATTTGGCATTAGGAAAATTAGGCTTCTGTCACTTTTAGGGCCCTATTTTACTGATCATACTCTTAGGGTATGTCCACTTTTGCTAGTTTAACGACGGGAAAAAAAACGGTCGGCGTGCCAGGTGCATGGTCCTAAAGGGTTGTCCCTAGTCATAACGTGTGTTTTGGGCATAACGTGCAATAAACCAATCTCCCATTCCCTTTAAAAGCCAGTTGCGCTCACACCATGGCGGATTCACTATTTACATGGACTAAATGCTTCACCAGACAGGAATCCTTTTATTTTTAATATTTAATAATTTGTTTGTGCTGCTGTGTGTGTAATAAGCAGAGTGTACGTGTGTTGTGCACCCGCCTGTAGGCTCATATTACTAATACGCCCTTTAAAAAACTTTAGAGCAAGTTTGTGTTGGTCAAATGGCGCAGTCGTTTTCAGTTCCTCAAAATAGCAACGCGCCAACGATGCGCCGGAACACACCTGATTTTCAGACCAGCACGCCCATGGGTGAACAGATGAGCTTCAGTGCATTTGCTATTGAAACAACGTGGAGCTGGACGTAAAAATGAGAACTACATCGGGCTGAAACTAGTAAAAAACACTTGTTTCGCGCCTGGCGTCTCATTGCGCCGGGTGTATGATAGACCTGACGCACGGATCCATTTCTCAGCGGTTTTTGTTCACTTCAAACAGAACTGACTGCGTTTACGTGAATACTTGCCAAGAGCGGCAGTTTGACATGATTTTGGGTATTTGACTGTTTAAGCGCAATAAGCAGCGAAAAAGAGCTGAATTTAGTCCTGAGAGGCGCTTTACGTGCCAGTGTTTGGCAACAAAATCTGTAGGAATGAGTAAAATTATGAGCAATCCCATGCCGAAATTCAAGCCATTTAAAAGAAACAATATTCATCCGCAGCAAATGAAGCGAGTGTGTGAGTGAGAGGAGGGTGTGTGTCACTTGCTGTCGGAGAGATGAGAGAGAGAGAGAGAGAGAGAGAGAGAGAGAGAGAGAAAGAGACGCTGGTATCGTGTGTCTATTATGCGGGAAAATGAGTATTAGAAGGGTTTCAAATATTTCAGTATCGATATGTATCGAAAAATCAATGTTTGACAATACTACACTGCACTTAGTTGATTTCAGATGCCTTTTTTAAAAGACTACAATTGAAAAGTGTTGATAGTATATATAAAATTCAACCTGCCAAAGTGGCTAGTAGGAGTGACTGCGTTACATGCCACTGCTGAAATACACACACATTTGGCGGGTTGGCGAGTGTTAATGTCAAGCCCTGTTATGGCCTACAGACAAAAGACCACCATATTGACCTTAAAGAGTCAAATAAAAGCAGGCACTCACTTTCTGGTCGGGTAGGACCGGGTTGCTCTGCAGGTGAGTATTAAGGAGTGCGGCTCCTGGCCGGTCGTGTTCGCAAAATATGGTGCCGTTTACGTAGTGGAATCGGTCACCGGGGACCAACTGGTTTCTGCACGTTGCACAGGAGAAGCACTGGAACAGATGAGAGAGGAATGAGTACATTTATCCCTTTTTGCAGTCTTTTAAGTGCTGAATTATTAGCCATGCGTTTTATTAAAGCATGCAGAGCTGCTAGTCAGGGTTAGCCTTTACTGAACAAACTGCCTTGGCTCAGTGCTCAAAATAATTTTTTTATTAAAAAGAAAATCACTGTGCAAACAAGGTCAGTTCCATTCGAAACAAATGAGACTGAACAAGATTATTAGACGAGAACACTGAAGGAGAAGCTGTAATATAGCTAGGCTTTATCCAGAGATGTATTGTACCATACTATTATGTGAAAAATAAATAATGATTAAAACATTTAATTCAGCTCTAATGAGCATCAGCCATTTAGAAATGCAGGGATTGTTCGCCAAAGAAAGTGAAATTCTGTCATTTACTCACCCATCATGTCGTGCAAACCTGTATGACTTTCTTTCTACTGCGGAACATAAAACAAGTTTCATGTTTTTGTCCATACATAATTTTTGGACCCCATTGACTTTTAGGCAACACGGTTACACTATTTTAATGTGTCCGTATTACAGTGTAATTATACATTTAGGTTCTGAGTAATAATAATTACTACATGTACTTACTATAGGGTTAGCGTTTGGGGAAATGCTTTTTTTACAGTGTCATTGTTACACGTTACATGTAGTTAATATAATAACAATAAATTCAGCCAAATTAAATGAACTAACCCCTCAACCCCGGTTACACTTTATTTGAAGGTGTCTTTGTTACACTGTAGGCTAATTATACATTTACAAGTATATACAAATATTACAAGTACTGAGTAATATTATTAAGTAACTACATGTACTTACTATATGGTTAGGATTAGGTTTGTTTGAGGGTTAGTTGCATGTAATTATACATATTTTACTGTTATTACTATAGTAACTTCATGTAACTGTAAAATAAAGTATTACCTTACATCAGGGGTGTCCAAACTTTTTTAAAAGGGGGCCAGATTCGCTGTTGTGGACACACCTGGGGGCCGGTTACTTTTCTATTATACATTATTGCTGTCAATAAAAACGAATTAAAATCACACGTTTTCTGAATATTAAAGTTTTTAAATATTAATTTATATTGCAATAACTTTACATTCAATCTCCAAATTTATGTATAAACAACAAAAAAGTATATTTTTAATATTTATGATATCTTTTTATGACTGAAGGCCAGTATCTCTGATACCAATACTACTACTGATGTGAAACTTTTTTCTCTCTCAAATGTAACCATTAATTATAGCCATTCAACATTACAGTATAATTGAGAGCTATCAATTTTAATATTTATTAGACTTTAAAAAATAACCAAGTAAAAATGTACTTTAACTTTAATTTAAGTAGCCTAAGCTTAAAGCAATCTTCACTAAAACCCATTATAATAAATGTCATAAACCTGTGACCTCGGAAATATACGGAAATTGAATAAAGTTATCAAATACTAAATTCTAAGTTAAATGTAGATTAATCCTTAAAAGTACAACAACATTGTTTTCCTCTTTTTCTTTTGTTCTTAAATGTGATGCATAAATACATACATGTACAGTTTGAGGCAGCTTTAATTACCTTTTTGGTAACTTCATGACTTAATTGCCGACATAAATGACATTGCATGCTCGGGGTTTCTTTTGTGCTTTAATATGAAATGATATAGGCTATAGCGCGCCGTCGCCACATTTGTGTGTGCAATTAAACACATAACGTTACACATTTAGTGGCGGTGAAGCTGCGTTTTATGGTGTGTTCGTAGCGCATACTCTTCAATTAAAATATCGTTTCTATATCTAGAATGGCTTTATGGTATTTAGCCAATAAACACATTTAATATAAATACAAATGCACAAAACTGCACATTTATGTATGTCTTTAAGTCTGTAATTACTCATTTTAATACAAATTTAATAAAATGAGATATCCTACATTAGTGTCACCACAGTAAATCCATGATGGTGAATTGTTGGTTGAAAAGTATTCTAACTGAATCGGCTAAGTGTTTCTTCTGATTTGCACATTAGTGTTGTTGATAAGTCAGCGCTGTTTTTACTAACGAAATTTAAAATCACAGAGAGATTTGCAGTTTGTACCGGAGACCTCTCCACCGAACTCGAACACTTCTCACAGGGCGGTTTTGTGGACATGTGTGATCGAGACACTCAGCAAGTAAACACATTTGTGAGCTTGTGAGTCGCGCGCTGCGCAGTACGCACAAGTAGCACTGTTTCGTTCCGCTTTTGGCATTTTAATGTTTACCAGCCTAAAATCTATTACTGCCAACTTGTGTTGACATTATGAAACTGCACGATTTGTAAATTATGCGTGGCGGGCCACATATAATATATTTTAATAGACAAGCTGCAGGCCATTTGAAATTCATCCACAGGCCGCATTAGGCCCGCGGGCCGGACTTTGGACACCCCTGCCTTACATGCAACTAGGTCTGCATATATTGAAGAAAAATGCGATATGCGATAACTCGTTAATGCGATATTAAACTTATACAATTTAATCAACAATTTATTAAAAGCTTGACAAAAATTATGTTTAGGGTCATATAAAATACGTTTATTTATTTTTCTCAAATCCTAATTCTATTCATTCACACAGAGACACGCAGAACATGCAGGATTCATATTTAAATAATCGTTTTGCGGTATAGACACTAGTTTAAGATTTCAGTGTACTGGCCTCCTTTTTTTCAATATTTAGAAAAAATTCTGTGTTATACAATAAATTCCGTTCTTATGACTGGATTCCGCGATTCTGTCTGCGTTTTCCACATCGTGGAAATAAAAGCGCCATAATTAAGCACACAGAAGGATACATGTTTATTAGGCTGCTGTCACTTTAAGAGCTAATGCATGGATCCAATATAATGTTACACACGCTTTCTTTCTCAACCCTTTATATTCACTTAAGACATAACTGACCGTTTAAGTGAAAACAGTCTCCAAGACAGGCATTTTGAAATAATTTAGTGTGTTTTTGGCCATATAAGCTGCGGAAGAGAACTGAATTCGTCATCATGTGCCGCCCGTGAGGCGGCTTCCTTTGTGCGCGAGTACTTCGCTTAAGCAGGTCACATTATGGAACAGGCATGTGTCCAGTCTACTCTCTGCATCAACCTAAAATTTGGACTTTTTGTAATCTTTTGGAGTATTAAAATCATGCAGTTATCACAAGCCGTTGCGATATGCATATTGCGATATTTACATTTGCGATATTTCGATAAATTGTGTATTAGCCGTACATGCAACTATAACAAGGACACTTGTTATAAAGTGTAACCCTTTATTTTAAGGTGTACTTGTTACAGTGTAATTATACATTTAAAAACTGAGTAATAATTAGGGATGCACCGAATCCAGGGTTCGGGTTCGGATTCGGCCGAATATTGGGCTTTTTGACTGGGTTCGGTTTCTGCCGAACCTCAGAATTTATTTCCACCGAACCCGAACCCTAGGCTTGCACTATGCGCGCCCCGCTGGTCGAACTTAATGACGCCGCTGTTGAAAGTGAAAATGGAACTCATGAACAGAAAACGTGGCAGTAGCCATATACTTTAAGTCAAAAGAAGGCGATTCAAGTTGAGCTACGCGTTCAATTTGCAATGCCGATTTGTCTCGTGATGACAAGGACCCTAAACAACAGCCGCTGTTAAAACATTTGCATATGAAACATCCGAGAGAATACGAGTTGTGCATGAAGGAATCTACAGACAGCAGCCAAAAAGTATTTTATTTTACCGTGCAAACAGCCTATAGATCTATAGATCAGATAAAATATAAATAAAATTAGGCCTAATAAAATATATATAGGCTACTTAAATAATTACCAAATTAAGATGACAAAACGAAAATACACTGAATCCGTTAGCTTTGAAGAACCGGAATTAGGTAAATAGGTTGATAATATACTATATATCTTTACATATATAGCATACTATTCTCTTAAAACCATAATTTCGTTATTTTTATTAACCCAAATAATGATTCATCCGCTAGGTTGCACGTGAGGGGGAAAAAATAGGTTCCTTCCACTTAAGAGTTGAGCTCTTTTTATTTTAATAGGCTATATCTCTTTACATAAATAGCCTACTATTTTCTACTTAAAAAAAATAAATAACTTCGTTATTTTACTAACCCAGTGTTTTGTATGTGAATGCTGTTTCACGTGAATATAACCACAGGAGTGAAGCACAAAGCTTTGTTTAGCCTGAAAGGAAATAATGGTCAGAGAGCACTTTTTCATTCTGTTTTGCTATCTGGATATAGTCACTCGATTTTCCGTGAATTTTAACAATAGGCCTAGTCCATTTTATCCCAATGGACATGGACATCTCGTTTCTTTTCCCAAATCTTCACTCGCGTCGCACCCATTCGCAGGGGATTATAAACGTTTCTTCCTTTCGTTTGCTTATAATTAAGTCTATTATAACTATTCACATCCTTTACTGTGGGAAAGTATAAAAAACACTGTAGGACGAATACCTTTTTACTTCAAATTTTATTTAACACAGTTTGTTCTTGTTATTAAACTTGTTAAGGCGCGTCAAGTTTGGTTTATTTGAATAGCGCATTTCACACACACGCCGGTGATTTTAGTTTCGTTTTCTCTGGCAGTGAATAATCACATTGCCTAAATGTCTTGACCCTGTGGAAGATAAAATCCGCTCTTCAGACCTTTTACAGCAAGTGTTGCTTTGCAACATCAGTAGAACATATGAATACGAAGATATTCGAGAAGGTGTAGGCTATATTCAGTGTCCCATTCCTCTCAAAGCGCAGAGCGGTAGGCTATATGACGCATCTTTGCGGGGAAATAGTATGAATCAAATATTTTTCTAACTGATATTTAATTTTCATATATTCTTGAGGTTACCATTATTTACTGAAAATCGTTTTTGTTTTATAGGCTGTGTTGTTTCACTGACGGAAGTGCTAAAATAAACACGCATGCTTATGGATGTTTCAGCCTCAAATGATTTCAAAATGTAGGCTATAAAGGGTATCTGACATAGACTACAGTATTTAAAATTGCATATGCATTAGTTACATTCTCAATTTAATTTACAGAGCAATTCCTGCTAAGTTTTTAGTTTAACTAATACTATAGAAGTGGATTAGTGTGTGTCGCAGACTCGCAACGGGGGCGTGGCATCACGATGGTGGCGCTCCATCTTGATGTCGGCACAACCCTAGCGCGCGCCTCCTGCTCTCCGTTGGGTTGTTCTTTGAAACGACAGAGGACGACTCGGGGTAATTTTTCTATAAACCATCATGAAATAGCGGCGAGAAGAACATACACGACAATGTTTCCTTTAGTAAACTTGACCAAAACTGGTCAATAGCATCCCTACACTGCTGTGGACGTTGTTAACTTCATTAATGTGTTTACTGTGATAATGGACTGCGGACGGGAGTAGGATTCGGTATTCGGTTTCGGATTCGGCCGAATCTTAACCAGTGGATTCGGTATTCGGCCGAACCCCAAAAATCTGGATTCGGTGCATCCCTAGTAATAATAATTAACAAGGGTTAGGGTTTGGTTTAGGGTTACTTGCATGCAAGTATGCATAATTTGTAGTTATTACTACAGTAACTACATGTAACATGGGGACACTAAAATAAATTGTTACCAAATAAAGTGTTATGACTTTATCATTTGGACCAAAACATAATCTTTTGTGTTCCGCAGAAGAAATTAATTCTGGGTTTGGAGAGACATGTGAGTAAATGACAGGGGGTGAACGATCCCTTTACAACACTTCACGTAACAGACCTTGAGGTGGTAGACGTTGCCCTGTGCCCGCATGACCATTTCACTGGCGGGAATGGACTGACCACATGCGCTGCAAGCCCCCGTGTGCCCAAATAACCTGGAACACAGGAGGTAGAACAAACACAGTGAACATCCTTTCCAAATTGAATTTAGACAACATAGGAGTAATATTGAGTAACAACATAGGAGTGCAGCAATGACTTCAGCAGTGTCGACACATCAGGCTTAACGTTAAATGATGGTGTGTGACGCATCTACGACAGCACGCGGCGTCTCTGATGTTCTCTGCGGGAGAGAATGCATCTGCAGAAATCATCAACACCCGGTGGATGCAAATGAGACCAATGCAAATCACCACAAGAACAAAATGCTTGTCAGCATAGCATGACAACTACAGCTTCAGACAACTTTTGAATTGCAAATGACTGTGGAGACTCTTGTCTCAAACGGTCTCATTATCGACTTGCGTCTTTGTTATAATGATCAAGATTTTTGGTCACTACTAACTGTGGAGGTGGAAAAAAAAAATACGGCTCTAAGAGTTAAAAGCCTTTTTTCACACTCATTATTAGTTGTTAAAACTGCATGGCATTTCAAGAGTGCAAGATGAGTTTTGCCGTTTGTAAATTTTGCAGTGGTACCTGGTGAATGTATGGTTTAGTGAGCAATTAAATTACTTTTAAACATTTTTATGCTTGATCGGTGAAATTAGGTTCTATTAGTGGAGTAGAAATGAAGGGCTTAAACAAAACTGCTCATTCCATTTATTTTATAAGTGGGTTTCTATATTTTCAACCCTGTTACTAAAATTATGTTCATGTCTAAACTCAGTTTAACACCCTGGTTTCTGCGATCTTGGGTTTTAAGCAATAACCAAAACCTCAAATTTAAACAGACAATACAATTAATCAGACTTACACAATTTAAAAAAAATAATAACAGTAAAATGTAAACAAGGTTATGAGTAACAGGGCTGCAAATTACACCTAAATCACACTAGAACTCCGTAGGATCAGCTAGAACAGGACTAAATGCTGGTTTGCAATAAGTGAGAAACCCATTTAAAAGTAGTAACAGGGTGGAATGGTTGGGCTCAATAATAATAATTGAGAAGATGGAATATGATTATAAATAAATACTATGCTTTGGAAAATGTCCAAATTAAGTTACTCCCTGGATGTCACAAAAAAAAAATGTTTTTTATATATATATATATAAAAAAATGTTCACACACACACACACACACACACACACACACACACACACACACACACACACACACACACACACACACACACACACACACACACACACACACACACACACACACACACACACACACACACACACACACACACACACACACACACACACACACACACACACACACACACACACACACACACACACACACACACACACACACACACACACACACACACACACACACACACACACACACACACTACCGTGTCCTTTGGCATTAGGCTTAATTTGCAGCCCTGTTACTCATATCCATGTTTACTGTTATTATTTTTTAAATTGTGTTAAATTTGAGGTTTTGTTTATTGCTAAAAACGCAAGATCGTAGAAACCAGGGTTTTAAACTGTGTGTTTAGACATGCATATAATCTAAGTAACAGGGTTGAAAATATAGAAAACCATGATTATAAATAAATACTATGCTTTGGAAATGTTTTTTTTTTTTAAATATAATTTATTTGAATGCATGCATTATATATATATATATATATATATATATATCCCGCCTTCTGGGAGGAGATACAGGAGTCTTAAAAGTAGGACAAATAGACTAAAAAACAGTTACTATCCATGGGCCATTAGGACTCTGAACGGGGACAAGACTTAATATCGTCCATTTTATTCTTAACATGCAATACATTTTAAGGTGCAATACACCAATATATCTTTTAACATGTTATGTGACTACTTTTATAGATGATTATTCACTTAGTGTTATTTATTTAACTTCAAATTTTATGGTTTTCATTGTCTTTTGCAATGTGTGTTTGTGTTCTCACTGATCAGATGGGCATTATAATTTCGTTGTACTGCAATGACAATAAAGCTTCTAAATCTAAATATTATATATATTTGGTAACACTTTACTTAAAGCCTTTATGTATAATGCATTATAAAAGTTATTCATAATGCATGTTATAATGCATTCTATGTTTTCATAATAATTGTAACCAAAAGTTAAAACGCATTATAATATTTACAGATTTCTTGTTAGATCAGAAAATGGATGTTTGTCACACGTTTTAATGCTTTATACTTTCAAAAGTTGTAACAATGAATAGACAAGTGATTATGTCCATATTTACAACCATTTATGAGACAATACAATGCATTTTAAGGTGCATTACAATGTATATTTATTGCATCAATATACTTTTATAGTTCATATATATACACACACACACACTTTACAATAAGGTTCATTAGTTAACTACAATAGTTAACATGAACTAATAATGAACTGCTCTTTTAAAGCATTTATTTATCTTTGTTAATTTTAATTTCAACATTTACTAATGCATTATTAAAATCTTGTTAACATTAGTTAATGCACTATGAACTAACATGAACAAACCATGAACAGCTGGATTTTTATTAACTAATGTTAACAAATGCTGAATAGAGGTGTTGTTCATGGTTAGTTCATGTTAACTAATGCTTTAACTAATGTTAACTAATACAACCTTATTGTAAAGTGTTACCATATATATATATATATATATATATATATATATATATATATATATATATATATATATATATATATATATATATATATATATATATATATATATATATATATATATATATATATATATATAAAAGCATTACTTCTTTTTTAGTGATTAAAATGTGTTAATAATTAAAGAGATTTACGTTAACACTTTGTCTTAAATCCTTTATGCATAATGCATTATAAAAAGGTATTCATAATGTGCATTATAATGCATTATATAATTTCATAAATAACTGTAACCAAAGTTAAAATGCATTATAAAATGCAGTTACCTTGTAACACCTGAAATTGCTTGATTGTGATGCGTTTTAATGCATTATAATCTCTAAGGGTGCAAGTATGATGCATTATAAGGTACATTACAAGGCATAATTAATGCATAAAAAATACATTATAAAAGCTTTAAGTAAAGTGTTCCTAAATTTACTCCAATAAGTTGACCATCAGATTATGTCAATATGATTAATTGCTGGATGTAGTTGAAGAGGTCATGACCTCTGAGCTGGGATCCCAGCTGGGGTCATACAGAAATGCAGTCTAAATGAAGCACTCGCGTCTCAGGCCAAGTGCATGTTGGGTTGCGTCTGACCTGATGTAGTCTGTCCTGCAGAGGATCATGCCTCCTTTGCTGTAGCAGGTGGATCCGATCTCTCCCAGCTGAGCCTGACAGCACGAGCACTTGAGGCAGCGCGTGTGCCAGTAGCGCTCCATGGAGAAGAGCAGGAAACGGTCAGCGATCCGACCCCCACAGCCCGCGCATGATCTGGACACGCACGCGCCGCCCGCGACCTGGCTGTTCACCATAGCTACGGCTGGAGGGAGGCAAATCACAAGACTATAACCAACAACCTGCATGGTGTGCAAATCAGTTGTTTTGATGAGGAATTCTTTTGACTGATGTAATGGGAACAGCAGGGCCAGAACCACCATAGACACTAAAGTGAACGTTTCCCCCACAATACTCAAAACAGTGGGTTTTTCTAAATAGAAGTTCTTTAACTTCTTCGCACCTCCGATGAATGAATATTTGTTGGCTGTGACGCTTCATAAACAAGCGATTAAGTGTATGTGCAGCATAATCCTTCAGTACAGCTAAACTACACAGTGACGCAAAGATGATACAGGACAGGTTTACTGTACAGTACACTGCTGACTGAATCAACATTAATAAAGAGCATACATGTGGATAGTCATGCCTTTCTAGATTTTCTAACCACTTAGATGTGAGAGGATTAGCAGGAATTCAAATCACTTGTAAAAAAAATGTAATGTATTAGATTTGGATTATGAGTTGAAATAAGACAATAGAAATAGTTGCTTCCTTTTGACAAAAAATATTACTTTTTGTCTGTCTGCATCATGGCAAGTTATTGTGTACAAAAATAAATAGAGGCATTTTATATCCAAGCATCTAAATTCCAGTATCACGGGATAAAATGCATTATATTTTCCATAATCAAGCAATAGACGTAAACAGGCTTAAACAATATAACTTTAAAAGGGCAGACAAATTCCATTAAAAGACGAGCGAGTGTAAACGAGATGAAACACATTTATATAAAATGTATTTATTTAAAAAAAAGTATACATAAATATTTTTATTTTATATATATATATATATATATATATATATATATATATATATATATATATATATATATATATATATATATATATATATATATATATATATATATATATATGCCGAAATTTTTCTAGAATAACCATTATAAGTCGTAAGAAATAACATGTCATGAATATGTAACGTTAATGCAGTGAACACGGAACAAGAAGAGTTACAATACACAACATATATTGATGAATCCAGTGTATTTTAATCTTTAACGTTAAATCCTCAGCTCATACATTGCAACTTCGTCAACTTGAATGTATAGTGCAAATAAATATCATATCAGCTCAGTTTCGCGCATGTGAACATAAAGAAGAGCGACTCACCTCGAAGATCTTCCAGACCCGGTGAGCTCACACACTTTATCCGTGTAAAGTTATCCGCCTCAGGACCTCGCGCTCTTATGACTGTCCTCCTCCTCCTCCTCCTCCTCACGCGCACATTGCAGAGCACATTGCAATCTAATTAGGGTCGCTTTGTTAGAAGAAGAATGAACCGCGTGTGCCAAAGTTACTGGTTCCGTTGCATCGTGCGGCAGACAGACAGCAGTCCAAAACAAGAGCGCGCGTTATTCCGTGAGCGAATTCATCAAGCAGAGCCGCGTCGCGTGAATCTCAACGACCGACGGAGCCGCCGCGGGTCTTTTTTTATCGCTGGCGTGACGTAACAGAACTGAACACTTCACCTTGATAGGGTTGATTATTTCGGGGCGTGGCATAGGCTAATAAATATGTGTCTGTCACGTGCCTACTGAAACTCTTTACAAAAAGATAAAACCATCTATCACTTGAAATGGATCTTTATTCTCAAATGAAACAGATATTATAAACGAGGGATTTATCAACAACCCTAATGAATGTTCACTATATTAAGTAAACACTAAAACACTTAATATTCAACAATATTATTGATCTGACTGCTGTATAGAACATGGGTTTTCAAACTGCCCAGGGGTTCTCCAGAAGGTTCTAAGGAGTCCCCTGAACATTTTGGATAGTAAAAAGACAAAGCAAAAATGGATAACATTAATTCTAGCCAATTTAAGTTTGGAAACAATATGTTGTATTTATAATGTCAAATTTAGTCTACTATTTATTTAACAGTGTAAATGTTTTTTTCCATACATAAAAATATGGATTTTAGGAAGGGGGTCCCTCATAAAAGGTTCATCATTTGGGGGTCATTGGCATCATAAAGTTTGAAAACCCCTGGTATAGGATTGAGCTGGACAATTACGATTGACAATGATGATTTTTATTTAAAGGGATAGTTCACCTAAAAATGAAAATTACCCCATGATTTACTCACCCTCAAGCCATCCTAGGTGTATATGACATTCTTCTTTCAGACGAACACAATCAGAGTTATATTAAAAAATATCTTCCAAGCTTTATAATATGCTGGAACACCAGACTCTCATGAACATGCGTACGACAGTTAGCGGAAGTTAAGAGATTAGAGATTACAGTTTGTTTTTCTTACACAAACCCATGGATTCACTCCAGAAGGCCTTTATTAACCCCCCAGAGCCGTGTGGAGCACTTTTATAATGGATGGATGCACTTTTATGGACTTCAAAACAAAACACAAGTTCACTGCCATTATAAAGCTTTGAAGAGCCAGGACATTTTTAAATATAACTCAATTGTATTTGTCTGAAAGAAGAATGTCATATACACCTAGGATGACTTGAGGGTGAGTAAATCATGGGGCAATTTTCATTTTTGGGTGAACTATCCCTTTAATTAACTGATGATCTTTACAACGGAACTGAATCAACACTGAACTGACTTTAGCTGAACAACAGCCGAAATGCATTATTTTCCTGTTATCAGTGAAAAAAGTTGCTTCGAACAATCTGTATTGTATAAAGCGTTGTATAAATAAAAGTGACTTGACTTTTGACTTAAACTAAAGTTGCTTGCATTTAGTACAATATTTATTCTCCCTGAGGACAAACTCACATAGCTGAGCACTATTGTTTTAATACATTAACATTGTTTTAATACATTAATATTAAGATTATTTATATATAAGTCATCCAGCACCCTGGTTGAGAACCAAATCGATTATGTTTTATTAATAAAGGTGTTTAAATAGGCTACATGCGTCTTAATTGCAGTCATGAGTCAGCTCAAAAACATAAGGTCGTAAATTATAACCCTAATATAATTTGCTTAGGCTAACTGTTGTGCTAACATGCTATTTATTAAAACCAACTCTGTTAATAAAACAATCAAGTTTTGCAACATATTAAAGTAGCTCACTTGACGCCCCATCGATCATCATAGTTGACTCCCAAAACTTCAGATCACTCAATAGTTATCGATTGATTCAATTCAACGAGCGATTTAAAAACGGACATTGCAAATATGACAGAAACAGCCACATGAGCTCTCTTCTGAATTCATAATCTTCACAGAAGACAACGGGAGAGGGTCATATTTGACACTTTATGGTTTTGCACCTGTGTGTTATTGTAGGCACCACTAGAGGTCAGTGTTGTCTGAGTTTGGTTTAAATACCTACTATGCCAGTATACTGTTTTTGTGAAGAAAAAGTACATACTTTTGAATTTTGGGACACACTTCTTCATGCTCTGTAGCTATTACTTACGTGCATCCTGTCACCGTTTAAACTGCAGAGACTCTCCTCACGTGTTTGCAATTTGCATAAAGAAGCATTTAAAAGTTAATGACCAAACGTATTATTACTTGCTGTTGCAGATGAAATAGCTATAATGTGGATAACATTGAATAAATAAATTTTCGTCAGGTTACATATTGATAAATCACTTGACCCCCTTATCTTAACCTTTTCCCCACCTCTCTACTTAAAGGGTTAGTTCACCCAAAATTGAAAATGCTCTCATTAATTACTTCCCCTCATGTCGTTAGACACCCGTAAGACCTTTGTTCATCTTCGGAACACAAGTTAAGATATTTTTGTTGAAATCTGATGGCTCAGAAAGGCCTCCATTGGCAGCAATGTAATTTGCACTTACAAGACCCATAAAAGGTACTAAAGAGTCGTTACAAAGTTATACTACATTATACTGTAATATAGGCTACTGCAGTTATTTTTTGTAAGGGATTTTCACTCTACTGTTACACCAAGTCTTGATTTATCAGATGTGAGATTATATAGCCTAATATGTTTTTTCCTGTTTACGTATCAATATGCAAATTGTCACTAACTAACCTGACAATTCATATTTTATTTATTGTGGTAAAAGTTGAATGTATGTGCTAGTCTTTAACCCTGTGGCCTTCTGTTCTGGTTTCCGACATACTTCCAGTTCCTCTGTCAGATCCATGCTGAAACTCACATCTCGCTGTTAGTCGATCTGCTCCAGACCTGGATCTTCCTGGATCTTCCTCTTTTACTCTCTGTGCGGCGCCCAAAGCCAGCTTAACCTGATTGATCAGTTATTGTAGTGCGTCTTCAACATAAACTTATTTTATTTCAGTTAGTTTTTCATGTAATAATCATGTAAGTCTATGCTTTAGCTTTCGCTGCGTCTGAAATCGCATATAGTCTGAGGTACTACATTTGAATTTGTGACTGTTAAAAAAGTATGTTGTAAATAGTACGAATATGGGTAGTATGAATGAAATTTGCCATGTTTTTACTGTCTTGTGATCAACTAGCGTCAGTTGCACCTCTTCACTGACATTCAAGGGATAGTTCACCCCAAAAATGTTAACCCTCTGGGGTTCTTCGGGTCAAAAAGGATTTTTATAAAATAATGTTAAAAATTGTAGCTTCATCGGAATGGTCCGAAACTTGGTGACTTTATTGGTACTTGGTATATGAACACCCATTGGGTGACAGTATTTGAAAAGTCTAAGTAGTCGTAAAAAAAAAAAGTCACACTCAGGACCTTCAGATCAAAAATGACCCCCATAGGAAATGAATGGGAAATGGTAAAAATATGAAAATACAGTTTTTTTGTGCATACAATCAGCGTTTGATACTGTGGATCAATGCACTTTGATTGATAGACTGAAAACAACCGTTGGCATTACTGGATCAGCTCTGGATTGGTTTTCCTCCTATCTTTCAGACAGGAGTTTCTCTGTGTCCGTAGGAACATATATGTCAGACTCTGCTCCTTTGTCCTGTGGTGTGCCCCAAGGTTCTGTGCTTGGCCCGCTGCTGTTCAGCCTGTATATGCTTCCTCTTGGGCAGATTATTGGTAGCTTTGGAGAAATATCATACCATTGTTATGCTGATGATATTCAACTATATTTATCTTTTAGCCCTGATAGGTTGGACAAACTGTCCTTGTTGCACAATTGCTTAGCCTCCATTAAAAATTGGATGGCAGACAACTTTCTACAACTAAATCCAGACAAAACTGAGGTGATGATTTTTGCACCAGACAACATTATTCCTAGGATTAGGCACGCAATTGGGGCTATATCATCCTCGGACTGTAATGTTGTGCGAAATTTGGGTGTCATTTTTGATAAATCTACGTGTTTTAGCAGTCATGTTAAATCTGTGGTTCGTTTCTGTTTTTTCCATCTCAGGAACATTGCTAAGATTAGATCTGTGGTTTCGAAAAAAGAGATGGAGATGCTTATTCACGCTTTTATTTCTTCTCGTCTCGACTTTTGCAATGTATTGTACACTTGTTTAAACAAATCCTCCATGGACAAATTGCAAGTGGGACAGAATGCAGCTGCAAGACTTTTGAATAAGACCAACAGGAGAACACATATTACACCTTTACTTAAGGCTCTACATTGGCTTCCAATTAGTTTTAGAGTACAGTTTAAAATTTTAACCATTACTTACAGAGCCTTGCTTGATCAAGCTCCCTCTTATATCCAGGATATACTGCATACATTTCTGGTCGCTCTTTGAGGTCTTCAGGCCAAGACCTTTTAACTGTTCCTAGAACACGTTTTAAAACAAGAGGTGACCGAGCCTTCTGTGTAGTGGCTCCAAGGCTCTGGAACTCTCTTCCATTAGCCTTGAGAGCTTTGGACTCTGTGGAAGCTTTTAAAAAACACCTTAAGACGCATCTTTTAGACAAGCATTTAATTAGCAATTATGGTTTTGTATGTTTTTGTGTATATATGTATATTTGTATGCTATGTGTATGTGTATATCTTTTATGTGTATATTTTCATTTTGTGAAGCACTTTGTGACCTTTTTGTCTGTGAAAAGTGCTATAGAAATAAAGCTTACTTACTTACAATCTACAAATCAGCCAGGATGCAGAAAAAAGGACTCAACAGTGAAGGGGTGAATCTCTAAAACATCAAGAGTGCAAAACAGACAAAAAAAACTCACACACAAAAACACAATTCGCTTTTGGAATGGCACGCATTCATTTGTGTGTGCGTGTGTTTTTGTGTGTGTGTACATTTTTTTGTCTGTTTTGCAGTTTTGCAAAAGTTTTACTCCCACCCTGTACTAAGCAGGGCTGAGCCTGGTCAGTACCTGGATGGGAGACCAACTGGAAAAAAAAAAAAAAAAAAAAAAAAAAATATATATATATATATATATATATATATATATATATATATATATATATATATATATATATATATATATATATATATATATATATATATATATATATATTTATTTATTTAATATTATATTTTATTCATTTTATATTATTTCCCTTTACTGAAACACTAAAGATGAATATTCCCTGTACTTCTCTCTGAGGAGACGAACATGTTATCTGTATGTTTTGGAGAACTATGTTGTTTTCAGTTGACGCTCCAACTCCAACCTTTGTATCTGTGTGTGTGGTGTGTGTGTGTGTGTGTGTGTGTGTGTGTGTGTGTGTGTGTGTGTGTGTGTGTGTGTGTGTGTGTGTGTGTGTGTGTGTGTGTGTGTGTGTGTGTGTAGTATTCTGTGTTACAGATCAGTATTGAAGGTGTACAACGGGCATCCTAGGGAGAGTGACAGTATGTTGTTCTGGGCAAGCTGCTCCAGACCTGGAAGGTCACTATGTGCCTAATTCCAGAGTGAAAGCATCAACAAGTGATCTAAGGAGACGTGCATCTGATTAACTGACAATGTGTGGAAATTTACTGTGACTATCTATTTTCTCTTAGCCAATCAGAATCATTCAACCTGCAGCTAGACCTTGAAAAGAGTATAACTGTTGAGAAATTGTATGTACGATAAAGGTAGAGAGAGAGCGCGACCTACGAACTCCTTGTGAGACTTGAAGCTGGCTTCTGCTGATGAAACTGCAAACTATCCTTCAGTAATTTTTTCTTTAATTAATTGCACTTCTGACTCTTGGTCTTCATTCTTCACAACTGGTCTTGGGTCCTAAACTGCTATCCCCTAACAAGTCTCTAGATCAATTACTCCGACTTGGCAAACAAGCTCCTTTAGGGATATGTGAGGCCCCTAAAGCAAACAGCTCAGGCACATTTTACATCAGTGATGACGTCGGCAATCCAGACAGGTTTGTGTCCATGGCGATGGCAAGCATGAACATTCTTTAACTTTATTTCTTAAAAAACATATTTTATACAATTCGTTGTCCATATCCTGAATAGCAACCTCTAAATTGTTAGAAGAATACTGTTTTTCATGCTTTTAGTATGATTATGTTAGTCTTATAAACTAGTGTGCTCCAAAACAATGACAACATTTTGAAGATATTTTGAAGAGTTCATAACTTACAGTCTCTCAGTTCCGCCAAAAAGGATCAATGAATTTGATGACATCACTCTGCACTTCAGCTTCTCATCAGATTTTCTGTCCAATCAAATGCTCTTTTGAATCTGAAGCCGCTGAAATCGGTCACTTGTTCACACATTTATTGTTTTCTACATGGCACACAGTGCACTATATAGGGGATAGGGAAAGATCAGACAGTGCATTATATAGGAAATAGGGAACGATCAGTCAGTGCACTATGTAGGGATAGGGAATGATCAGACAGTGCACTATGTAGGGATAGGGAATGATCAGACAGTGAACTATATAGGTGATAGAGAACGATCAGACAGTGCACTATATAGAGGATAGAGAAAGATCAGACAGTGCACTATATAGGAGATAGAGAACGATCAGACAGTGCACTATATAGGGGATAGAGAACGATCAGACAGTGCACTATATAGGGGATAGGGAATGATCAGACAGTGCACTATATAGGGGATAGAGAACGATCAGACAGTGCACTATATAGGGGATAGAGAACGATCAGACAGTGCACTATATAGGGGATAGGGAATGATCAGACAGTGCACTATATAGGGGATAGAGAACGATCAGACAGTGCACTATATAGGGGATAGAGAACGATCAGACAGTGCACTATATAGGGGATAGAGAACGATCAGACAGTGCACTATATAGGGGATAGAGAACGATTCAGACAGTGCACTATATAGGGGATAGGGAACAATCAGACAGTGCACTATATAGGGGATAGGGAACAATCAGACAGTGCACTATATAGGGGATAGAGAACGATCAGACAGTGCACTATATAGGGGATAGGCAACGATCAGACAGTGCACTATATAGGGGATAGGGAACGATTCAGACTGTGCACTATATAGGGGATAGGGAACGATTCAGACAGTGCACTATATAGGGGATAGAGAACGATCAGACAGTGCACTATATTGGGGATAGGGAACGATCAGACAGTGCACTATCTAGGGGATAGGGAACGATTCAGACAGTGCACTATATAGGGAATAGGGAACGATCAGACAGTGCACTATATAGGGGATATGGAACGATCAGACAGTGCACTATATAGGGGATAGGGCACGATCAGACAGTGCACTATACAGGGGATATGGAACTATTCAGACAGTGCACTATATAGGTGATAGGGAACGATCAGACAGTGCACTATATAGGGGATAAGGAACGATCAGACAGTGCACTATATAGGGGATAGGGAACGATCAGACAGTGCACTATATAGGGGATATGGAATGATTCAGACAGTGCACTATATAGGGGATAGGGAACAATCAGACAGTGCACTATATAGGGGATAGGGAACGATCAGACAGTGCACTATATAGGGGATATGGAACGATTCAGACAGTGCACTATATAGGGAATAGGGAACGATCAGACAGTGCACTATATAGGGGATAGGGCACGATCAGACAGTGCACTATACAGGGGATATGGAACTATTCAGACAGTGCACTATATAGGTGATAGGGAACGATCAGACAGTGCACTATATAGGGGATAGGGAACAATCAGACAGTGCACTATATTGGGGATAGGGGATGGTAAGACAGTGCACTATATAGGGGATATGGAGCTATTCAGACAGTGCACTATATTGGGGATAGGGAACGATCATACAGTGCACTATATAGGGGATGTAAGACAGTGCACTATATAGGGGACAGGGAACGATCAGACAGTGCATTACATAGGGGATAGGGGATGGTAAGACAGTGCACTATATAGGGGATAGGGAACAATTCAGACAGTGCACTATATAGGGGATATGGAACTATTCAGACGGAGCACTATATAGGGGATAGGGAACGATCAGACGGTGCACTATATAGGGGATAGGGAACGATTCAGACAGTGCACTATATAGGGGATATGGAACTATTCAGACGGAGTACTATATAGGGGATAGGGAACGATCAGACAGTGCACTATATAAGGGATAGGGAACGATCCGACAGTGCACTATATAGGGGATAGGGAAAGATCAGACAGTGCACTATATAGGGGATAGGGAACGATCAGACGGTGCACTATATAGGGGATAGAGAACGATCAGACAGTGCACTATATAGGGGATAGGGAACCATCAGATAGACTTTCACACTACTATAAAAATATAACAATGTAACTATATTAATGTCCACACCAGCGGATGATATTGTTCTGTTCATTCTGCAGTTTTGTCTTCTGTCTCTTTAAATGTGCACACTCTTCAAAGCAGGATTGATTCTGATTGGCTGTCAATGTTTTTATTATTCATCAGCTGGGGAAAAAAAAACATTCTAAAAGTGATTATCGTTCCACTATGACGTTAGTTGTGCTGGACTGCTGTTCTTTTATATCTAAAATGATTACTTATCGCCCTTAGTGTGAACGGGCCTTTATGTGGTTTGGGTTTTAGTGATCCTCTAAACTGCATCAAGTGATGATCATGGTCAATATGATCAATGATCAATATGGACATGGATATATGAAGGAACAGCTTGGCAGAGAAGAGTGTGGAATTTGAAAGTCAGCTGTGATGTTTGTATTGCAAAGCCAAGAGTGAGCTGAGACCTCAACCAACAGTCATTCTCTCTCTCTCCCTCTCTCTCTCTCTCTCTCTCTCTCTCTCTGGTCTGTCTGAGACTTTATTTTTGTCTATCTGGCAATAAAACCTTCTGACAATAAAGCCAACAACAGTTGTTAAAGGAGGAAATTAAAAGAAAAGGTGTACCCCCGGTTTCACAGGCGAGGCTTAAACTAGTCTCAGACTACAATGCATGTTTGAGCTCTTTTAACTGACAGTAACTTGTACTGATATATCTTAAAATATGTCAGTGTCATTGTTTTGTCTCAAGATGCACACCAGTAATGTTTTATGGCATGTTTATAAAAGCTACTTAAAGGGGTCATGAACTGAGAAATCTAATTTTCCTTGAGCTTTTGATCTATAAGAGGTCATCATACTATAAGAATATCCTGTTCATTTCAAAACTGAAAACTTCTTTGTTAGTCTAAAAACAGCTTTTATTATAACTAAGCCCAGAGGTGAAAGACCGCCTCTGCAGAAGAAGATCAACGCCTACTTCATCATCACAACTTTGGCCCCGCCCACTGGAGTGTTAGTGAGATGACGAGGAGAGAAGAGTGATAAAGGATCACTGGACAAAAAATAACATTACCTTCCAAAGGATCCTAATGTTAGGAATGTGCTTATTTATTTTCAATAATGTGAATGTCTCAGTTGAGCATTATTTATTTGTATTAGGTTCATTTCACTGTGGATTCTTTGGGAAATCAGTCGTAATTTCGGCGCAGGCTTTGCAAACAGACTTTTACGATATGGACTCGACAGTAATGCCACAACATGTAAGTAACTGTGTTAATTCTAACGCCTGATCTGAGACCAGTGATTTCTGATATGATTCATGTACAGTATGTTGCTTTTAATTACAAAAATAATCGGTTATTTAAACTGTGATCAAATTATATATAGAAAGCGATCAAAGAGCACTCACTTTACAATCACTGGAGCTGTCAATCAAACAGTGCGAGTTTATCAGTGACAGACTCGCGCCAAAACTCCCTTAATAATCAATGAGAGCTGTAATAGTAGAAACGTGCTAAAAGTTTTCGAGAGAGTTAAACATGTAATACTAGCTATGTCATATCCAAAGATGTCAGCCAATCACAGCAGTGGGCGTTTACACTGAAGTCTCACAGCAGCCAATCACAGCAGTGGGCGTTTACACTGAAGTCTCACAGCAGACACGCCCCTTCAAACAGAGAGTGTTCAAAACAGAGGCTAAAATCAAGTAGGAAAAATGCCTTTTATTTCTAAATCATGACAATTTTTGATGTAAAAATCATACTAACATTATAAGTGCACCACAGGAAAATGTATAAAAAAAAAGTTAATGATTCTTTTAAATGTCCTAATTGAACTAAGGCCCAATCGTGGCCTAGTCCTGTCTATTAAACCAGGCCTAAGTTAGAGTAATGTACTTAATTAACTAAGTCATCCTGGAGTTTGCTGAGATGCCCTATAGTTGAGAACCACAGAATCAATCAAACAAGCATTTTTCCTGAAAATGTAAAAAAAAAATTGTGACACAAACTGATCAGCAAAGTAATTTATATTCAACATCTTAACTATACAAATAGTCGTTCACTCCTATACAAGAGAGCATCTAGAATTTAAATATGCCCCGAAAAATGAAGCAGTCTCAGAGAGTCACTCCACCGGTAGTGAAGCCTGTACACTTTACAGAAGACAAAGCCAGTCTCCGTCACACACACATCCTGCTTTCTTCCACACGTAAACACGTTAAAGACATCTGTATACAGAGTAAACACTCTGCAGTATAAAGAATGGTAGAAAATATATTAGTTTAAAGCAAAAAAAAGTCTTATCTTCATTTTATCCCTTAATCAGGTAACTCACTCACATAATATCTCATTACTAGTGCATTTTCATAACTGTTGAGCGGCAAATATATTCACTTATCCTTCCAGAAACAATAAAACACTTCAGAGCTAAAAAATAGCAGAATAAATAAAATCCGAAAGATTTTACAAACAATATAGCTATGTCCAGACGATTATGAGGAGAGTAATGGGCAAATCTCACGAAACCTGTGAAGAAATGTGACCTGGACATGCTTAGATGAGATTCACACTAAAACAGGCCAAAGCAAAAGAGAAATACATAAAGTGCAATAACTGTATACAAATCTAGAACAGAAATGCGGCAGCTGAGAGAAGGCAAGTTTACTATTCTACAGTTTAGGGAACATCCCTGAGAACGGGGAACGTCCTTTGAGTGTCAAAAAAGTGAGTTTTAGCCATTATGCAATGATGGCGCGTTGTGTGTTCAGTGGGAGAAGGTGTGTATGTCGTTGTGAAGGCTGACGGTGGGTGAGGAACGCTCTCTCTGAACCCTGCACAAGCTCTTGCTGCACCGGCAGCGCTGGATCCACATGACATTACGTGTGATGTTCTCACCGTCCGGGCAGCGGAATCGCAGACGCACCGTTCGGGACGCGGACGGCTGACAGCACCGGCCATCCACACAGGAGCCGCACGTGCGGGGCCGGTAGCGGCGAGCCGTAGAGCAGCCGGCAAACGTGATCTGCTCCGGTTCCCGAGACCTCACTGTCCGTCGACACTTCTTTCCTCTCTGAATGACATAACAAAGCAAGAAACCATAAATAAGCGTAATAATACCTCCATACAAAGATGTAATTAAGGTTTAAGGTACACAAATTTCTTATGCTCAAAGATTGTTTGGAGTGGGTTTCGCCACGGAAAGTCTGTTCACTTGGCGGCCATATTTGCTACGCCAGTAGAGCCGACTGGAATCAAACAAATGAGTTCAATCGAATTAACATTTTTGAGTATTTAGAACTTTCTTTTTCTTTTGAGTTCTCAAAACTGACATATTTTAAGTAATTTCTTTTGTGTTCCATTGAGTTTTATGAACTTGTTTCTTTAAATTTAGACAAGCTTAATTTGAACTGAAATTAGGCTGGGATTTCTATTTCCCAGCATGCTTTGCCATGACACTCAAAAGTGAGATATTATAAATGCTAAAATATTAGATGCAAGATTAGTGTTAAGGTGGAGATATACACTCACCTAAAGGATTATTAGGAACACCATACTAATACTGTGTTTGACCCCCTTTCGCCTTCAGAACTGCCTTAATTCTACCTGGCATTGATTCAACAAGGTGCTGAAAGCATTCTTTAGAAATGTTGGCCCATATTGATAGGATAGCATCTTGCAGTTGTGGAGATTTGTGAGATGCACATCCAGGGCACGAAGCTCCCATTCCACCACATCCCAAAGATGCTCTATTGGGTTGAGATCTGGTGACTTTGTGGGGGCCATTTTAGTACAGTGAACTCATTGTCATGTTCAAGAAACCAATTTGAAATGATTGGAGCTTTGTGACATGGTGCATTATCCTGCTGGAAGAAGCCATCAGAGGATGGGTACATGGTGGTCATAAAGGGATGGACATGGTCAGAAACAATGCTCAGGTAGGTCGTGGCATTTAAACGATGCCCAATTGGCATTAAGGGGCCTAAAGTGTGCCAAGAAAACATCCCCCACACCATTACACCACCACCACCAGCCTGCACAGTGGTAACAAGGCATGATGGATCCATGTTCTCATTCTGTTTACGCCAAATTCTGACTCTACCATCTGAATGTCTCAACAGAAATCGAGACTCATCAGACCAGGCAACATTTTTCCAGTCTTCAACTGTCCAATTTTGGTGAGCTTGTGCAAATTGTAGCCTCTTTTTCCTATTTGTAGTGGAGATGAGTGGTACCCGGTGGGGTCTTTTGCTGTTGTAGCCCATCCGCCTCAAGGTTGTGCGTGTTGTGGCTTCACAGATGCTTTGCTGCATACCTCGGTTGTAACGAGTGGTTATTTCAGTCAAAGTTGCTCTTCTATCAGCTTGAAACAGTCGGCCCATTCTCCTCTGACCTCTAGCATCAACAAGGCATTTTCGCCCACAGGACTGCCGCATACTGGATGTTTTTCCCTTTTCACACCATTCTTTGTAAACCCTAGAAATGGTTGTGTGTGAAAATCCCAGTAACTGAGCAGATTGTGAAATACTCAGACCGGCCCGTCTGGCACCAACAACCATGCCACGCTCAAAATTGCTTAAATCACCTTTCTTTCCCATTCTGACATTCAGTTTGGAGTTCAGGAGATTGTCTTGACCAGGACCACACCCCTAAATGCATTGAAGCAACTGCCATGTGATTGGCTGATTAGATAATTGCATTAATGAGAAATTGAACAGGTGTTCCTAATAATCCTTTAGGTGAGTATTATAGTGTTTAATGGTTTGTTTTGTTTGAGTTTCTGTTATGTTGGGTTTTATGGGGGTTGGTCAGCAATTAAAATGTATGAGTACAAAATAAAAATCAGCAAGTTCTGCTTACTACTAAAAAATTTATGTTTACCGATTGCCTCACTTTTTTTGAGTTATGCCAACTTATTTGGGTTTACACTTTACAGTGCATTTGTAGTGATGTCCGAAACGATAGTAATCCCCCGAGTGTACAACATGTACGCTCATTGGCCAGGGAATACCCATAATACACTGTGAGAGTCGCACGCTGAATGAATTCCTAAGTCTGACCAGAAGATGACGCCCGCAGAATCATCCATCAATCCATTTTCCAAACCGCTGGTCCAGCGTAATATCAATATCATATTAGTGTTAATTTCGTTAACGATTTATTTTATGCCAAAAATCATTCGAATAGTAAGTAAAGATCATGTTCCATGAAGATATGTTGTAAATTTCCTGCCGTAAATATATAAAAAATGTATTTTTATTTGTAATATGCATTGCTAAGGACTTCATTTGGACAACTTTAAAGATGTTTTTTTTTTTTATCTTTTGCACCCTCAGATTCTAGATTTTCAAATAGTTGTATCTCGACCTTATATTGTCCTATCCAAACACACCATACATCAATAACTATTCAACTTTCAGATGTATAAATCTCAGAAATATCTCACCTTCACAGCTGGAGTTATGTCACATTCTCGGTTCTGGCAAAGGCGTGTCTCTTTAACCAGCTTGCACTGTGCATTGCTATTGGTCACACGACTTGAGATGCCAAACCCGCAGGAAGTAGAACATTCTGACCAGTCGGTGGTCTGTGGGAAACATTCGGATGCTGGGAAGGGAACCACAGACACCGGCGCAGACGCCCACTCTGCAGGGTTAATGAGAAAAGAAAGCCATGAAGAAAGCGTTTCACCTTTGTGGTTGCTAAAGTAGTTTAAATGTTGCTAAAGTGTACACAGTGTTACCCAATACACTATTTGATTTTGATTTGTTAGGCAAGGATAGCATAATAACATTTTTCCACTTATTCCACTCTTGAGTATTCGAAAGACCTACGACAACTCTATGACAACTTTTATACCTTATACATTTGATAAGGTTATTCTGTCATGCAACACCGGAGTCTGTTAGCCTCTCCCCCTTCGCCATGTAAGGAAAGATGTGACAGTTGAGCGCATGAAGTGTCCAACATTCCACACTTAATTAAGTACATCATCATCAGGGTATTTAAACTGCACTTTATCTTTTTGGAATTTTCAGTGTGAACACACGCCATGCGCCAATAGTGCATTAGTATGTGAATTGGGATGCACCCTTATGTACACTCCATTTTATCAATAAAATGCTGTTTTAACTGGGGCGATTTTGTGCTTGAGCACCCCCAAGTCGTGTTTGAGTTTAACTTCAGCAGCTCCAGGCACGTGAACAAAAGCGCCGATCTCATTGGTCGGCCAGTTTTTAACGTGCCGTGTCAAAACAAAAAAACTAACCCACTGTGTTTTTTTTTTTAAATTACGTTTTTACGCCTGCCGGTTTTGCGTGTCGGTGTGCATACTCACATTGGCGCCCTTTGTTTAGTCACGAGGCGTTAAACGCGCGCAAAACTTGTCCCGGCGTGAACAGGCCTTAATTCTATTCCCAGAGTTGCATGATTGACCTTATCATAACTGATTATAAACCTATTTTATCTTAAAGGTGCAGTGTGTGATATTTATGAGGATCTATTGACAGAAATGCAATATAATATACATAACTATGTTGTCAGTGGTGTATAAAGACCTTACATAATGAACCGTTATGATTTTGTTACCTTAGAATGAGCCATTTCTATCTACACACACACCACGGGTTCCCTTACAGTGAAGTCACCGCCATGTTTCTACAGTAGCCCTAAAGGGACAAACTGCTCTACAGAGCGCTAGCTACTCTCTGCTGTCTCACACAACCACATCATTGTCCTGTGTAGGCCACCGTAGCTTCTCTATGTGCTTCGAAACTAGGGAGGGATGAGCGGTGGGTGGGTGCAATTCTCAACCTCACCACTAGATGCCGCTAAAATTTACACAGTGCACCTTTAACACTGTTCAAAGTACTTTAAAATAAAATAAAAATGGTACAAAAAAATGAAATAATAATAATTAAGTATTTATTTTTATAAATTATTTTATAATATTATTTATAATATGTAATAATATAACATTTTTCCATTATAAAATGTTTACAATTTATTCTCAGGAACCCCAAAAATGAACAGAGTAAAATCAATCTCAAGAGAACATGAGGGTTATGAACCAGGGCTATATAGTTAACTAAAACTAAAACCATAACCATGAAAACAATTCAATTATGTGAAATTAAATAATCATTAAATGAAAAAAAAAGTTGTTTAATTTACCTTGATGCGCTAAAATAACTAAAACTTTATAAAAACTATTTAAGACATTTTTTTTATTTTATTAAAAACGAATAAAAATGACAAAACACACAACTAAATTACTAAAAATAAACTAAAATTAATTGAGGTAATACATTTAACAAATTTAAATGCATAAAATTATAAACTCAAAATTGGAAATATTAATAAAAACCTTAAGACCTCCGTTCATATTCGGAACACAAATGAAGATATTTTTGTTGAAAGCTGATGGCTGAGAAAGGCTTCAGATAGGCCTCCATTGGCATTCAGTACATTTACACTCCCAAGACCCATAAAAGGCACTTAAAACGTCCTTACAAAGTCCATCTCACCACAGGGACTCTACAATAATTTTACGAAGAGACGAAAATAGTTTTTGTGCGCAAAAAAAAATCAAAATAACACCTTTATCCAACTTGTTCTTGTCTTCCGTGTGTGCCTCCACGACGCATGCGCGAGAATATGACGTAGCGCCGGGGTTTGGGAATCCATGAAATGCACACTTTAACCCCATTTTGAGAACTACGCCGAGACCTAAAGCACGATCAATGTAGAATTCAACAGCTTAGACACGCGCGTCTTCCTCTGCTTGTAAACAAATTGCTTCTGGCTCATGTGTCCGAACGCCGGATCTGCGTCATATTCTCGCGCATGCGTCGTGGACAGTGTTGCCACAGTTACTTTGAAAAAGTAACTTAGTTACTTTACAGATTACTTGATTTTAAAAGTAACTAAGTTACTTTACAGATTACTTGATTTTAAAAGTAACTAAATTAGATTACAAGTTACTTTATTAGTTACATTCATCAGTTGCCGACAACACCTCTGCAGCCTCAACATAAAAATGACAACCGTTTTTGCCAACACTAAACATAAAACATGTTACACTACACTAAACATAAAACACTAAACATAAAACCCTAAACATGTTAATGAAAAGGTACAAAGTAAATTGTTTTTATTAAATACATTTATGAAAAACAATTTATATTTAATTTTTAATTTATATTTATATATGAATGTAAATAATTATATGGGCCTACACAAATAATATAAAATTACAAGATTTATATTTTATTGTAAACGTAATGTGCAGCTCTGTAAAGGGACAACAAATATATGATCGATCCGTGAGAACAATATATTTTTTAATCATCTTTAAGTGCACAAAACTATCAAAATATATGAAACGCTTCAAAACAGAGCGGCAACAAAGCGCTTATGCGCATCCCGGGTGCAGAATGATGCGCTTAAAGCAACATGGAATCAGAGTGTGAAAAGTCCACGGCATAAAGAGAAGATGAGCGTCGAGCCCACAAATCCTAGTCTACTATGTTGGACCTATCGGTCCAAACATTCACTGATTATTTGTTTCTTCACAGTTTTTAATTCTGGTTATTGTGCGTGTGATGCTAATTAATAGTCCTTGTGTTGTCACCTGAGTAGCGAGCACAACATCTTTCAGAAACCGCAAGATAAACTCCAGGAAGATAAATTATTTTATCAACATATAAAGTATTATAACGGGAATATATCATATGGAGTGAGCTTTACCGTGCTGCTGACTGGAACCGAACGACGCGCAGTTTGAATGCTGAACGGAGAATGACAGCAGCGGAGGAAAGACATTCAGCTTTGGAATGGCTTTAGATGACTTTGTAGGCTACTAGCAAATAATAATATACTAATAATGATTGCTGAAGGATAATGTGACATTATATATTTCTGATGATTATTTAATTATCACGACATGCCTAATCTGAACAAGTGACTGCCTGTCTTGAGTTTTGTCGACAGACGGAGCGGCCGCCTCGTAATTCTCTATGCAGGAAAAACCCTGCTGAGACTAAACAAGCAAAAATATATATTTTTACTAAGGAAAATGACAAAAAAAAGTAACTCACAGTGACTTGGATAAGTTACTTTAATCTGATTACTGGTTTGGAAATAGTAACGCGTTAGATTACTCGTTACTGGAAAAAGTGGTCAAATTAGAGTAACGCATTACTAAGTAACGCGTTACTGGCATCACTGGTCGTGGAGGCATACACGGAAGACAAGAACAAGTTGGATAAAGGTGTTATTTTGATTTTTTTTGCGCACAAAAAATATTGTCGTTGCATCGTAAAATTATTGTAGAGCCACTGTGGTGAGATGGACTTTGTAACGACGTTTTAAGTGCCTTTTATGGGTCTTGGGAGTGTAAATGTACTGAATGCCAATGGAGGCCTATCTGAAGCCTTTCTCAGCATCAGCTTTACACTAAAATATCTTCATTTGTGTTCCGAATATGAACGGAGTCTTACGGGTGTCGAACGACATGTGGGTGAGTAATTAATGACAGAATTTTCATTTTTGGGTGAACTAACCCTTTAATAGTATCTCAATGCTTCTTGAATACAATACCTTGAAAGGAGCTCCTGCTGGACAGGAAGCTGTCCTGTAGGAGTCTGCTGATGTGGTTGGATTGGCTGTGGTGGGAACTGGGGTCCGGCGGCTCTTCCCTGATGCTGTTCTCATGGTCGCACAGCCACTCCTCGCAGCAGTGGCCCGGCGGCGTCTCCAGCCGAGGGTTGGCGCAGTGTGTGCTGGGCAGAGGGATGTTGTGTGGGCACAGAGGCATGCAGCCCACCACACCGTCCATACAGCTGCACTGGTGCTGGCAGCTGGGCTGGAAATCCTCTCCGTGCTGATACACACGCCCACCAAACTCACACGGACGGCCCTGAGCGTCAGCTGACACACACACAAGACATCATCAGTTGAGTCATTCAGTCAAGAGTCTCTGATGGAGCAACTCACATAAAAATAAGCTAATCGCTTTTAGGTCCCACTTTATTTTAATGTGTCCTTGTTACACTAATTACACAAATAAGTACTGAGTCATATTAAAGCTGCAGTCCGTAAGTTTTGCCTCTTTGTCGCAACTTGCAATTGCAGTTATTTCCTGAATTATCATCTTTATGTGGGTTGTGCGGTGTTGAGTAATACCGCACCGGTGTGGATACTGTACTTGGAGTATGACCAAAATAAGACTTTTCACTGGAATATGTCATCTGAACAAGTAACATGTCTGCCACTTTTGTTTTGACCAACTGAGAAAAAAAAGCATTACAATAAATCGCGCTACCAACAATGATTAAATCTAACTATTGCTTAGCTCATTTCACATAAACCCGTGTAAATTATTCTTATTCTTATACTTTGTTCTCAAACTGTTAATGTTAAAAACATCAGCATTGCGTGACTATATGTATTTAGTGTGTGTTAGCGTTACCTGTAGATTTAAACTTCTGTACAGTCTAATCTTTTGCTTTTGACTACGGTTGAATCTCCAGTTGTCACTGATGATTATCGTTTGGACCTTTCTGGATTACAATCCCCCATTAAAATGATACATTTAATTATTCCAGCTGCTGTGAGAAAAGGCTGTAAATGATCCGCCACCTGCATCTATCTATCTATCTATCTAAAACGTATAGTATGTTTATTATATTACATTACATTTCTATAATATTATATACACTGAAAAAAAAAGTGTGCTGGATTTACATGATTTAATCAACCCGATCTCACGGCAATTCGTACATATTTTACGAGGTGGCTAAAGCGTACGAATTTGTACGACCTCACTCGTACGACCTCACTCGTACGAATGTCTACGATTTTTGCTAATTCGTACGTATTTGACGAGTTGACAAATTCGTATGAATTCTTACGAATTACCTACCTCAAACCCCGCCCCTAAACCTACCCGTCACTGGGGTTTAGACAAAACATACAAATTCGTACGAGTGAGGTCGTACAAATTCGTACAAATTAGCCACCTCGTAAAATATGTACGAATTGGTCGTGAGATAGCGTTGGATTTAATTGTGTACATCGCTCCCACATGAATCAATTAAGTTAAACAAACATAATTTGTTCATGTAACTTAAACATCATGGAATTAATACATTTTAAGTGACCCAATTAAGTAGCCTCAAAGTGAATTTTATATGGCTCCCTGACATGATTCAGGCATTCAATTTCATATATACATTCATCCACATCAGTTTCATATATTTTAATGTACAACTGAATTATAATACTGCACTAGCTATAGTTGACAAACTTTCAGCTAGCTCTAGCACACATCAGCATCTTAATGCTAAGCATTAAGAGCTCCTTCAGCAAAGCCGTTATGACATTAGTTGTGTTAGTCCACAGCCTAATGCTCCACTTTTCTCCACAATGATGACCCACTGTAATTTAAATTGTTCTAATAATTCCAACATAATTGATTATTAAACTCTATTAAACCCAATCAAGTCTCCCCCTTTCTCATCTTGCCAAAATATACATAAAATAACACTTTTACATATAAAATAACAACATTTACTCTCTCTTTATTTAGCCATATGCAAAGCATGCTGGGAACTAACAAGGGGGCCCAGTGTCAGTTAAAGCAACAAAAATCATTAATGTAATCTCAACACAGATGGATTAAGTAAACTTCAATTTGACTTATATTTAAGTGGATTGAACACAATCAATTTAAGTTAGGACAAAATGTATAGCAGTTGTGTTGCTTTAGCTCATTTTAAATAAGCAATTTGAACAAGCAGTACAAATATTTTTTTTCTGTGTACAATATTTCAAAATATTTTTTTATACAATTGTTAGATTACCCTTTCTACTTGTAATTATACACATAATTTACTGTTATATAGTAACATGTAAAACCTGCAAAATCCTTGGACTTACATCAAGTCAACTATAAGTGTATTAAATTGACTGTAATTTTATTTTGTAATTTGTAACTTTTGCTCTGGCAAATATATATAAGATTATATATTTAAATAATAATAATAATAAAAAAATCATTTACAATTATTGACATGATGGTAATGACTTCATTATTGAGGACAGCAATTCTTTACGATTCATTTATACTATTACAAACAAACACCAAATATTTGTTAAGTTAAACTGCAGTGAAATAGAAAATTGCCTACAGTTTTAACATCTTTGATCATTTTTATATAAATGTATAGTTTATTATACACTACGGCCTGGTTTCACAGACAATGCTGAGATTAAGACAGGATTAGTTCAATTAGGACATTTAAGAAGCTTTTATAAACGTGCCTTAGAAAAAGACAAAATCTTGAGACAAAACAATGGCACTGACATATTATAAGATATATCAGTGCAAATTACTTTCAGTTAAAACAGCTCAAATATGCATTTTAGTCTGAGATAGCTTAAGCCTGGTCTGTGGAACCGGCCATAATCTATCTAATATTATATAATTTCTCCTTAATTTATTATATATGAGAAGTTACCCTACCCTTTCTACTTTAAAAATGATGAAATTAAAGAGAGAGACTTACCTCTACAGAGTCCACGTCGAGGGTCCCCCCCGGCCCCTAGGTGGCAGCGCAGGCCTTTGATGTGGTCACAGGGTCGGTCAGGGCCGCAGTCTTGATTAAACTGCTGGGCGCACACCTTACAGCAGCCACATTCATCCAACACCCAGCTGACCCCGAGCGGACAGGAGGGCGGAGACGGGGCGCACGAGCACGGACGGGAACAGCCCCGGGTTCCCTGCAGGAACAGAGCGAGAGATGAGAGAGAAGCACAGCCACATCCACTCACTTCAGTAGAAATGAAAGGCTTTCACTGTGAGGATGATGATGAGAGTGTAGGAGTTGTCAGGCCAGTGTTTTTGTAAGTTTGTATGAGTGAGTCAGGCTGTGTTTATAAGATACGCTCGCTTAGGTGTCTGTGTTTGAAATGTGACTGTAGAATCGAATCATAAATATACACTGTAAGATAAATTGAGTCGTTGTTACCATTAGGAGCTATTTCTGATGTGATCTCCACAGAAATATTTTCCCTGATGCAACCTAAAGTCAAAAGGTCATGCTTATACTTTAAAGTGTTTAAAATGAAACAAAATTTGAATGAAGTCTGCTCACCAAGGCTGCATTTATGTGATCAAAAATACAGTAAAAACAGCAATATTTAGAAAAATTATTGCAATTTAAAAGAATTGTTTTCTGTGAATATATAGTAAAGGGTAATTTATTTATTTGATCAAAGCTGAATTTTCAGCATCATTACTCAGTCTTCAGTGATCCATCGGAAATCATTCTAATATGATGATATGATGCTCAAGAATCATTTATTATTATTATTAATGATGAAAACAGTTGGGCTGCTTCATATTTTTGTGGAAACTGTGATACTTTTTTCAGGATTATTTAAATTCAAAAGAACAGCATTTATTTGAGATAGAAATATTTTGTATCATTAGAAATGTCACTTTTGATCAATTTAATGCATCCTTCCGAATAAAAGTATTAATTATGTTTTTGTCTTTCTGACCCCAAACTTTTGAACAGAAGTGTGTATTTTTAAAACATTAAAAATAAATAGATTCACATAAAATGTAGCTTTTACCACATGAAATGCCTTTTTTAGAATCTTTATATATATTTTTAGAAAGAGATTGACTCGATGAAATCAAACAAATAATTTGTTCATAACATTTGTGAACCTGGACCACAAAACCATTCATAAGGGTCAAGTTTTTGCAATTGAGATTTATACATCATCTGAAAGCAGAATAAATAAGATTTCCATTGATGTGTGGTTTGTTAGGATAGGATAGAATATTTGGCCGAGATACAACTATTTGAAAATCTGGAATCTGAGGGTGCAAAAAAAAAATCGTAATATTGAGAAAATCACCTTTAAAGTTTTCCAAATTAAGTTCTTAGCAATACATATTACTAATAATAATATATTTTTGGTCGGAAATTTACAAAATATCTTCATGGAACATGATCTTTACTTAATATCCTAATGTTTTTTGGCATAAAAGAAAAATTGATAATTTTGATCCATACAATGCATTGTTGGCTATTGCCACAAATATACCCGTGAGACTTATGACTGGTTTTGTGCAGGGTCACATTTTTATGCTCAATAAAGAGAAATGAATGAGCATTAGGTCGTATCCGAGTACAACAACCATAATAGACTATTTGTCATTTCCCAAAAGATAATTTTTTGTCCCACACAACCATCAAAGATTGAACAGATATCTCGTGCAATGTCTGTGAATTGACATGTGTGCAACATACAGGATCTACTCACCTCTCCTTCAGATGTGCATAAAACAAACAAGACGACGATGCAAATAACTGTCCGGGTCCTTTGATTCCTTCCAGAACACATTTCCAAGCTGTCCCCAAAAATGAATACCCAAAATAGTAAAAAAATCCCCAATGCAAAAGGCAGGTTTATCCACTTTCTAATGAACTCAAAAGATCTCAGAGGGTGTCAGCTTGTCTATTTGTTTAAGTGAGAGATTCAAGCAGTTACAGAGCGCATCAGTCAGACTTACTAAAGGTACAGCAGGACTCAAACAGATGCTTGTCAGTTTTGCAGAGCTTTTCCAAAGAGCAGGCAGGACACCTTATACACACAGAGAGAGAGAGAGAGAGAGAGAGAGAGAGAGAGAGCTGGTCTCTGACATCAGAGCAGTGGGAGTGTGTCTTCATAATGAGGGGGTCCCTTATTTGTGTTGCGGGGCCTCTAGGGACCAGGGTGTGAATGCAAAACTGCAAAACGAGACTGCAAGTCTCAGTAGTGTGGATTACAAATGACAATGAAATGAAACAAAACCACAAAGACACTTAATACAACTAACAAACACATTCATGTAGGGTGTTCACCTGACCGCACAATTTAATTGCGAAAGCCGCACTGGAGTGTATAAAAACATTGTTATAATAGTGGAACAATTGAGAAAGGGAACTCCAGCCGTTTTCCGTTTGGATGGGAAGTCCTGATGCAGATGCGAAGGAAAATCCCCATAAACAACTCAGCTCACACACACGTATGCGAACACTTTCTACTATCCTGCTCCGAGTGCTTCCTCCTGCTCTTTCCTCACTCCCTCCAAGCGTTTCCTACAGCGGCCTCGCTCAGGAAAGCCCGGCCGTTCACACAGGTTCCCGTGTTTTTGTAGGAAAAACGAAACATTCTCATTGTCATCTTGTAAGGACATGAAAAGTGTTTTCTATTGAGTCACAGGAAGAGCTCTCC
The DNA here is from genome assembly GCF_949357685.1 of Gobio gobio. Taxonomy (NCBI): domain Eukaryota; kingdom Metazoa; phylum Chordata; class Actinopteri; order Cypriniformes; family Gobionidae; genus Gobio; species Gobio gobio. Next base: position 7,225,810 of record NC_137116.1, on the reverse strand, counting down.
GCTGGGCCTCAGGTCTGTGTTATGAAACCCAGGAAGAGAAACATGGGAAGGCAGGAAGATCTCCAGAGATTGCTTTCATAGAATTTATATAACCGCCCTAGAACTTCTGTGCCATTTCTGCATGGATTTTTCTTTGAATTAAACAGCTGATCCAGTATGATTTATGAATAATAATATACACTGTCAAAAAAATTAATCAAAGAGAAAAAAGCCATTAGCTATAGTTGCCGGAACTTTACCGTAAAAAAATATACGTTAGCCACACTGTAAACCCTAATGCTCAAAATAATTAATTGGTTTGAGCAGAGTAAACTTAAATTAAACAAATTAGTTCATTCAAATCAACTTTTATGAGTATTTAGAAGTTTCTTTTGAGTTCACAAAACTGACACATTTTAAGAATTCTGACCTGTTTCATTGTCTTGAATTTTATGAGTTTGTTTCTTTTAAAGGGATCATGGACTAATAATTAAAAATTTGACATAAGAGGTCATCATACTTTAAGTATATAAGAATGGAAAACTTCCTTGTTAGTCCAAAAACAGCTTTTATTGTAACCAAGCCCAGAGGTGAAAGACCGCCTCTGCAGAAGAAGATCAACACCTACTTCATCATCGCAACATTGGCCCCGCCCACTGGAGCAGGCACGTGCAGAGGGGGGGGCTTTGGGTGCTTGAGCCCCTGCCCTTTTTCAAAATGAATCAAAAGTGCCCCTCTCAGACAAGTATCAATGATAATATCGTGGTCAATAAAACTAAATAAATGTGATTATTATAACATGACATTGATGACAATGTATACAATAGTAAGGAACGGCTCAAAAGTCGGACAATTTCTGTTGAGGCGTTGCCATAACGCGTTGCTATGGGTTGCGTGCGTTTTGATTGATTGCTGATTTTCCTCTGTTCGGAAGCGGCTCTCGAGCCAAATATGGTCCTTTCAGAGAGTATGTGGCCTTACGGGAAAAATGTAAACCAATATTTTTTTTCATCCATAATCAGAGCTAATGTGTTGATTTAATTACAAATCTATATATTATATATTTTAAAGTATTACACAATTCACCAATGCCCGTTTGTCATGTATATACACCAACCAATCTGGCAAAGCAAGTTCAAATTCCATTGGGCATGTGAAGTGGAGCGGTAATTTTCTGTTCTTATTCATAAATCGGTTGAAAACTACATGGACAGACGAACTAACGTTTCGGGCTTTCGGTATGGTGCGCGCGTGTACCGAACGGTTATGAATGTAATCTATAACAGTTAACAGTCGGCTTGTTTAAAGCGCGGAACACACTTCAATCCGAGTTCCCACACGAACATATTAAGTATTCATTCCATTTTATCACGAAATTCAAACGATAAATGCCGTTTTAACGCTCTATTATGTGACGTGACAGATAGACGCGTATCAGTTCAACTTCAAGCGGCAGCGCGCGGCGCGCGAGTGAACGCGATAATCTCTTCCTAAAGAAATGAATATCTAAAGGTATGTTGAGGATACATTACAACTTACTGAAACGTATCATATGTTGTGTAATCGCTCCATCGGTGTTTCAACCGCGGAAAGACAATAAAACAGTTTGTAAACAAACAATGTCATGTAGAATCACATTTACCTCAGAAGTCATTCAGTGTCCACAGCTGTGAGTTCACTATAGAGATTAACTCTTTCACTGAATACATGCACTATATTAGCCTATATATTCGTTATATTAGCCTATATATATTCATTATATACCACTTAGCCTGTTAGTGATCTTGTTTATTTAATGTATGTTTAAATAAACCTGTCATGAAAATTACAGCCACTAAATGATTATATTTCAACAAATAAATCAAAAAATAATAATAATTAGATTTACATATTAATGCAAAAACTGCTTTATGTGAAGCTTATGAGTGTTGATTATTATATCTAAAAATAAATAGCAAATGAATTTAGGCTAATAGTTTGGGCTCTGTTGTTAATCTTTAATAGCAATATGTAAGGGCTCCCTATATAGTTTACAGCATTATCTTTAAGAAACTTTTAGTTATAATTGAATTCATTTAAGGACAGACAATTTTTTTTTATTAAACCACTGTTGAATAAAAATTAATAAAACGCAATTTTGTAAAACTGCTGTACCGAATCCGTACCGAACTGTGACTTCAAAACCGAGATACGTACCGAACCGTCAGTTTTGTGTACCGTTACACCCCTAATATATATATATATATATATATATATATATATATATATATATATATATATATATATATATATTTACATATTGCCCCTTTTTTACATTTGAGCCCCTGCCTCTGAAGAACTCTCTGCACGGCCCTGCACTGGAGTGTTAGTGAGATGACGAGGAGAGACGAACAGATTAAAAATCAGTGACTGAGTTCTGGACTCGCACCAAAACTCCCATTAGAATCAACAAATCTCTTATTTACATTGTGTTTCACTGTTAGTTATGATGAAAGCATTCATTAGTGTGCAGAAATCGAGTTACAATGACGAGATCACTGCATTCATGAGTTCAACATGTCTGTGATCGGCTACAATGCTCAACACTGCAACCTTCCATGCCACCATCTGAATATAATGCCATAGATCTAAATATAATTCCATAGATCTGAATATAATGCCATAGATCTGAATATAATGCTATAATCAACACTTTTCATGATCAGTTAACCTTGAGAGCTGTAATAGTAAAAACGCTCTAAAAGTTTTCAATTTGAGTAAAAGGGTTAGTTCACCCAAAAATGAAAATTCTGTCATTAATTACTTCCCCTCATTTCGTTCGACACTCGTAAGACCTTTGTTCATCTTCGGAACACAAATTATGACGTAGTGGTCAAAATGGTGCTAAAGTGTGCATTTCCTGGATGCCCGAACCGTGAGAAGCGAACAAGTGCAAACAAAAGTGCCTTATCAAAGCAGCGAAATGAAAGTCATATTCACGCGCATGCGTCGTGGTGCTTTGTGAGTTCACGTCAAAGGCGCAAGTGGTAGACAGAAACTTGTTGAATAAAGTCGTTATTTAGATTTTATTTGCGCACAAAAACTATTCTCGTTGCTTCATAAAATTATTGTAGAACAACTGTAGTGAGATGGACTTTGTAACAACGTCTTTAGTACCTTTTATGGGTCTTGTGATTGCAAGTTACATTGCTGTCAATGGAGGCCTTTCTGAGACATCGGATTTCAACAAAAATATCTTAATTTGTGTTCCGAAGATCGAAAAGTCTTATGGGTGTCGAATGACATGAGGGTAAGCCATTAATGACAGAATTTATGTGATGACTAACCTTTACGGTTAGCTTACGTAAATGGACGAGTACAAAATAAAAGTCTGTCAGTTCTGCTTAAACTTTTGTTCTGCTTTAATTAACTTAATTATGTTACGGATTGCCTCAGATTCAAGTTATGCCAATTAACTTATTCGGGTTTATAATGTAGGTTTTATGGATTTGCTTGAAATCTACAGTTTAAAAAAAAAACTCATTAACTGATAGAAATGTTAATATTAACCGGTTACAATTTCTTTTGCTGGTCCAATTTAGACAATATACTCACTATAAGCAACTTCAACTATTGCAACTACAAGTGAACTTAGTCGACTGTTAGGTTCGGGTTAGTAGAATAAGTTGACATAGAGTTGAAAAGTTACTTATAGTCAATAGAGTGTCTGTTGGGAGCATCAAAATAAAGTGTAAGCAGATAATAAGCAGACAGTCTAATACTCTTATGAAAGTTAGTTAGCATGTAGTGTTAGTAGAAAGTCTAAAGTGGACCGTCAAAATAAAATGTTTCGTACTAACCCAGTTGTCACAAGTGTTTGCAGGAAGACAGACAAACACAGAAGAATAGAGGTCCAAACAACTCACAGTTTAATAATCATTCCAAAGAGACAAACACTTGAACATAATGATGACCAGACAAAGAGTGACTGTGAAAGTTAAACTTATAAAGCAAACACAGACAAGATAATTAATCTAACACAGTTGAAACACAGAACGCATAATGACGGTGACCATAGTAACTAAACAGTGGCGGGAAATCCTTGTGGTGTGAGAGTGTGACACCAGTGAAATCTGTTTAGTATATTTTGTAATACACTGACATCTGCTATAATAACATAGCCGGTAAAACTTATCACGAGAAGCTTATGAAATGCAATACACATTTATTTAACAACATAAGACGTAACATAAAACCCAAGAAAGAAAAAAAATAAATAAGAAGAAACATATTTCAATGAAGAACCATCAAATGTGAAGTATCACACAGGGAATTCTGGGAATGTCAATATATGTAAATTATATATAATGAGGGAACTTAGTTGATAAATTATCAGGTTTTCACCATGGCATTTTTAAGGTCTTATATCCTTAAAATTATGATTTTTTGCAGTTTATGCTTTTATATAATTTAAATGGAATTAGATTTTCTACGCATACTGCTGCTGCAGGGCAAGTATGTACTTTCTACTGTTATTAGATACACTGACACACTGATGTGAGCATGTAAGATGTGTTGCTGCTGCATGACTAGACTGGAATAAATCCTGCAGCAGATCTAGGCATGTGGAGCTGGGGAGGTGGAGGGGTTCAGAGGAGCTAGCTTACAGCAAACATGGAATCATCAAGTGCAATGCAAAGCGTGGGATGCAGTGGTGATGCAGTGCAGTGGCACTGTCTGGCAATCCAATGGGTTTGGCGGTTGCCAGGAGAATGGTACTTGCCTGACTGCATTGTGCCAAGTGTAAAGTTTGGTGGAGGGGGATTATGGTGTGGGGTTGTTTTTCAGGGGTTTGGCTTGGCCCCTTAGTTCCAGTGAAAGGAACTCTTAATGCTTCAGCATACCAAGACATTTTGGACAATTTCATGCTCCCAACTTTGTGGGAACAGTTTGGGGATGGCCCCTTCCTGTTCCAACATGACTGTGCACCAGTGTACAAATTTAGGTCCATAAAGACATGGATGAGCGAGTTTGGTGTGGAGGAACTTGACTGGTCTGCGAGTCCTGACCTCAACCCGATAGAACACCTTTGGGATGAAGTAGAGCGGAGACTGCGAGCCAGGCCTTCTCGTCCAACATCAGTGCCTGACCTCACAAATGCGCTTCTAGAAGAATGTTCAATAATTCCCATAAACACACTCCTAAACCTTGTGGAAAGCCTTCCCAGCAGAGTTGAAGCTGTTATAGCTGCAAAGGGTGGGCCAACTCCATATTAAAGGTCCCATTCTTCGTGTTTTATTGAAGCTTTGATTGTGTTTACAGTGTGCAATATAACATGTGTTCATGTTTCGCGTGTAAAAAAACACAGTATTTTTCACACTATTTACTTATCTGTATACCACTGTTTCCACTGTCCTAAAAACGGCTGGTGATTTCCTTGTTCTATAAAGTCCCTCCTTCAGAAACACGTAACGAGTTCTGATTGTGCAAGCGGTTCCTGTGCTGTGATTCGACCACAGCTTAGCGCACGTGAAAGCGGTTCCTGTGTTGTAATTTGACAGCAGCTTAGCGCACGTTGGAAAGGTCACGCCTCTTAACGGAGAGATGTATGCGTTCAATAATCTCTACAGCGTCCCTGGGAAAGCCAAACAAAGGTGATTTGACTCCTGGATGAAAATAACAGCGTCTCGATGACATGGCGATAAACACACTCAACGCAACAGTTCCTTTTCTCCACGCGACCGTCCGCTTCTCCACGTGGGACAGCAACAAGACCGCGCCCCCTTTTTCGCGTTTCTTTGTGGGCGGAGGTTAGTCTGTTCTACTGCTCTACTGACGTAATTAAAGAAGGAAGTACCAGGATGTAGTCCAAGCCAGCCGTTCGCTGTAGGCTTTGAAAGGGAACTTCTGTTAAATAAAATATCTCGCTTGGCATTGAACTTTGAGCTTTATAATTTTACAGGTATTATTTATGCTCTAACAGCAACATTACACACTAACTAAAGTTTGAACAATGGAATCGCGAAGAAGGGGACCTTTAAACCCTACACATTAAGAATGGGAGGTCATTAAAGTTCATGTGCATGTAAATGCAGACGTCCCAAAACTTTTGGCAAAATAGTGTATATTTAAAAAGTGCTGTTACGACTTCTCTTGGATATGTAGAAGTTGTTTTGTGGAATCGATTCATATGAGTCAGCTCTTGATTCCCTTCGATGAATCTATTCTTTAGAGGCACCACAACTCAAAAATGTTATTTAATTAACATTCGCTGCATCTTCACTAGATGATACAAACATGTAAAGTTTGGTGTATGGTGTGATGGTGGATCTGATAAAGAAGCTGTCAGCAATCAAATTGTTGATTTTTGATTTTGAAAACACTGAAAATTATATTTTTGAGAAAATGTTTAAGATTCAGCCAAATGCTGAATGTTCTAGAGAAATGAACTCTGACGATGACTGTGATGATGGTAATGGGCTTTATTTTATTATTTTGTAATTGTTATTGAAATATTGGGAGAGTTTTATACCACTGGACCAGTTAAAGATCCATCTGTGTTAGATATAGATCCGGGTCGCTAAAGACCTGAATGTGTAATAATGACTGGTGAAGCATTCATGCATTTAAGGGTTAATCTTGTAAACTAAGGTAAATATTTGGCCCCTGCTATGGGTGCTGTGCAGAGATACACACTAACTAAACAGGTGCTTGGCATCATAGTTGTTACCATATTTTAAAATTGAATTAAAAAAATGCTAGTCTCCAACTGCATTCAGTGTGGTGGGGGTTTGGAGACTGTGGAATGAATCATATGAGAGAGTGAGAAATGTGAGCGAGTAACTTTGAGAGACAGCTGAGGAGTGAAGCCAAACATGATCTGCAGGTAAGATGGGAACGTGTGTGTGTGTGTGTGTGTGTGTGTGTGTGGGCATGTTTTCGTGAAATATCAGGACACAAATGTGTATAATGACATGGGTATGACATAGGTATTACAAAAAGAGGGTGAAATATGAGGACGTTCCCCATGTCCTCACTTTTCAAAATGCTTATAAATCACACAGAACAAGTTTTTTTTCACAGAAAGTGAACTGCACAGTCTCCTGTGAGGGCTAGGTTTAGGTTTAGGGGCAGTGTAAGGGGATAGAAAATACGGTTTGTACGGTATAAAAACCATTACGCCTATGGAATGTCCTCACATTTCACAAAAACAAACGTGTGTGTGTGTGTGTGTGTGTGTGTGTGTGTGTGGTATACACTGCACACGCAGCCCTTAACGCAAATACCCAGACATAGCAATCACAAGAAAGGAGGGTCAGCTCAGTAATTCTTGCACTATTTGGGAGAGCCGTGGGTCGGCCTGGAGAGAAGAAGAAGAAGGAGAGAAGGAGGTGGTCAGAATTCCGGAGATTCCTGTCCCACAAAAGCAGGATATGTGCACTGGCCCTCTCACGCTGAATGATGACGGAGAGAAGAGGTCATTAAAACCAGGGTTAGAGAGAGTGAGGGTGTTGTGAACATTTGTTATTAGACAGTCTGGCTCAATCCCAGCCATTGTTACTGGACCAGACAAACATTTCCAAAGGTGAACAAGGTTATGTAGTGCACACCTCCACAGGTTAAATTATATGCTCTCTATTGTCTAATTCTTAAGAAAATATCTGTACTAGTGCAGTAAAGAGCCCAGAAACCAAAATAATGATCTGAGGAACCAAATATAGCCACCTCAAGAACCCTAGATCCTGCTAAAGGACCTTTATCTTGAGGACAACCTTTATATTTAAAGGGATCCCTTGTATTATATTGAATGTGCAACTGTAGTGTACTTCAAATCTTAAAAGTGTATTTTAAAAAACTGTACTTGCAGTTAACATAGAAATAAAAGGGCATGTAAGTGCACTTAAAGAGGGTTTACCTTGATGACTATTTCTTAAACTTAAATACACTGTAAAAAGTGCACTTTGTAATAATTTTTTATTAAGTTTTACCTTAAAGTACATTTTAAATCATTGTGTTTCTATCTATCTATCTATCTATCTATCTATCTATCTATCTATCTATCTATCTATCTATCTATCTATCTATCTATCTATCTGTCTGTCTGTCTGTCTGTCTGTCTGTCTGTCTGTCTGTCTGTCTGTCTGTCTGTCTGTCTGTCTGTCTGTCTGTCTGTCTGTCTGTCTCTATCTATCTATCTATCTATCTATCTATCTATCTATCTATCTATCTATCTATCTATCTATCTATCTATCTATCTATCTATCTATCTATCTATCTATCTATCTATCTATCTATCTATCTATCTATCTATCTATCTATCTATCTATCTATCTATCTATCTATCTATCTATCTATCAGTAGATCCATATCTACAGTGTCCTCCACTAATATTGGCACCCTTGGTAAATGAGTAGAGGTGGCTGTGAAAATAAATCTGCATTGTTTATCCTTGTGATCTTTCATTAAAAAAAATCACAAAAATCTAACCTTTCATTAAAGTAAAACAATTGAAATTGTGTGTTTGTGGGTGTCTCATTATTAATTACATGTTTTTCTCTAGTTCACATTGGCCACAATTATTGGCACCCAATTATTGAAACGTCATTTCCCAAGATAACAGCTCTGAGTCTTCTCCTATAATGCCTGATGAGTTTGGAGAACACCTGCCAAGAGATCAGAGACCATTCCTCAATACAGAATCTCTAGATCCTTTAGATTCCCAGCTCTACGTTGGGGCTTCCTCTCTTCAGATCACTCCACTCGTTTTCTATAGGGTTCAGGTCAGGGAACTGGGATGGTCATGGCAGAAGCTTCAGGTTGTGCTCAGTGACACATTTTTCTGTTGATTGATGTTTGTTTTGGATTGTTGTCCTGATGGAGGATCCAGCCACGCCCTATTATAAGATTTCTAGCAGAAGCGCCAGGTTTTGATTTTTTATCTGTTGGTGTATGCTAGAATCCACGAATCCATTAAGATGTCCAGGACCTCCACCAAAAAAATAGGCCACAACATTAAAGATCCAGCGGTGTATTTAACCGTGGACATGGGGTGCTTTGTATCCCTGTTTGCACCATCTGGTGAATTTGCTTCCAAAAAGCTCTTTTTTAGTGTCATTTGACCACAGAACCAGGTCCCGTCTGAAGTTCCAATCGTGTCTGACAACTGAATATGCTGGAGCTTGTTTCTGTATATGAGCGAGGAGGATTTTTATTGAAACCGTCCTGAACAACATGTGGTGATGTAGGTGCTGTTTATAATTTTTTTTTTTTTCGTCTTTCTGAGCCCAAGACTCAACTAATCTCTGTGATTCTCCATCTGTGATCCTTGGAGAGTCTTTGTCCACTCAAACTCTCCTCCTCACCGGGCATTAGGACGATATAGACACATGTCCTCTTCCAGGCAGATTCGTAAAATCTTTAGTTGATTGGAACTTCTTAATTATTGCCCTGATGGTGGAAATGGGGATTTTCAACGCTTTAGCTGTTTTCTTATTTTGTGAAGCTCAACATGCTCTTTTGCTGCACATCAGAACTATATTCTTTGCTTTTACTCATTGTGATGAATGATTAAGGGAATTTGGCCTTTGTTTTTCCTCATATTTATACTCCTGTAAAACAAGACAAATTCATGTTCTAGTCATCCTGGTGTGCTAAAAAAATGTAAATATTAATGGGAATATACCTCAGAGATATGTCTCTCATAAGAATTTCTATCTATCATCCTCCTGTTCTTTCTTCCGTGGAACATTAAGGAAGATATTTTTGAGACATGTCCGAGACTTTTCTGTCCATAAAATGGAAGTCAATGGCAACCAAAACTGTTTGGTTACCAACATTCTTCAGAACATCTTTCGTTGTGTTCCCCAGTACAACGTTATTTGAGTTAGGAACAAGATAAGGGTGAGTAAATGGTGACAGAATGTTAATGTTTGGGTGAACTATCCCAAAATTATCAGATTATAAAAAGGCAAAAAATCATTAGACTTCCATTAACGGAGGATCATAGGTCATATTTAGAGACCAGAATATCATATTCATGTATCTTATTTTGGGGTGGGCTCTAAGCGACCACCTAGTAACCACACACCCTACTTTTGCACAGCAAGCATCATTCACACTTACTTCAGAAATGTCTTGTAATGTATCATTTAGAAACTGTGTTCCACAGAACTTTCTAAAGAAATCTCATTAAAGGCTTTATGTGTTTGTGTATATGTCAGTCCAGGGATCTCTCTTCAGCCCAGTGTTGTAAACACAACATACAATGCCAAAGATGGATAAGAGGGTGCAGTGAGTCAGCAGGACGTTGGGTGTGTGAAGTGTGCATGATGGAAGGCTTGTTTTTTCCACAGCACTGTAATGGAATTTGTGCTTCAATGACTGACTCACCGGCACAAGCAAAACAGAGTGCGAGGATATGTTTACAGAAAGAGATATTATAGCAACGCTGACACATTAAAAATTCTAAAAAGAACCACCTGTAGGATTAGAACTCAATTAAGTAATGTTTAATAAAAACCCTCACTTAGAAACGCTTTTGCAATGTTCCTTTTCACAATTTACAAAGACATGGGCAATATTTTAAGCTGAAGCTTCATCCCACACATGCTGGTGTCAGAAGTCAGGGTGTGTAGAATCAGCTGCGCTTCACAGAGCCCTCGCCCTGCAGCTGACACCCCCTCTACAGGTCAAAGATCACGCACATTCCTCATGAGGACGTCCTGAAGATCTCCTGAGAGCATCGGAAAACACACTTTGAAACTGCTAAGACAAATACCGGTATATGTATTGAAACGCTCATCTAGTTGGAGGCTTTGTTCCAAAACCTACAGTAATGAGCAACAGCATAAATGCCTAATTTGAGCCAATTTCTAGAGCAGCATTTCATGTATTCTTAAAGGGGACATATTATGCCCCTTTTCCAAAGATGTTATATAAATCTCTGGTGTCCCCATAATGTGTCTGTGAAGCTTCAGCTCAAAATACCCCCCCAGATCATTTATTAGAGCTTGTCAAATTTGGGTGTGAGTAAAAACGTGCCGTTTTTGTGTGTCCCTTTAAATGCAAATGAGCTGCTGCTCCTGCCCCCTTTCAGAAGAGAGCGGATCCTTTACATGAGCTTTGGATACTCTGTCAACAACAAAACAGCCAAAATGTCAGAAATAAGATAGATTCTTGTGTCCCGACACCAATTGTCATTTACAAATCACCACGACACCCAAAATTAAATGGATCGTTCCAAAATCAGGCTGATATAGTTTAGTCTGAACCCGCCATAAGAGTACACATTGTTTATTTGCATATACTACCGACATTGTAACAATAAAAAGGTTAGCGAACATGCATTTAAACAGAGAATACAATCCTAGAATCCATTGGAAAATGTATCTGTTCCATATTTTAATGGAATAAGGCTGTAACATAACAAAATGTGGAAAAAAAATGAAGCAATGTGAATACTTTCTGGATGCTCTGTCCTTCACAGGATTCTTGCATGCATGTTCCCTGTGTTTAATTATTTTTATGTTAAAAATGCAGAGAAAAAATTCTTACATCACATTTTAAGATGGTCTGTCGAATTAAAAAAAATCTACTTTTTACATTTTTTTTATTTAAAATGCATTTGTTAACTATATTCTGTTTCATTTCTGTGTTTAGCTGTTAGCAGAATGGAAGAACGCATCCTGTATGAACATCCCCTTAGAAGGCAGCAGCCTGTGTAGGCAGGAGACAGCACATTTGGTTTTGGAACAGAGATGTAGTCTCTTTCGTGAAAGATTATAAACTCAAGACAGTGCAAACATGGTATGATGCCTGATTTCATAATGTTCCTTGGAATGATTACCAAAATCTAAATACCTAAATTGTGTGGAAAAGGGTTTGACAACAGGCCAGTCCAAATACCTTAATATTTCCATAATCTCAGTTAATGATCAACAGAACGCTTCTATAGAAATAGTTATTATGATCATATCGTTTTTTTAATGTGGCTTTGTGTTGGCTTGACACATGTGTGAAGGTATAACATATGTGCGTCTATTTCGCTCTATTAGCAGTGATGAAAGCGCCTCTGAGATCACCTCCTTCCTTCATCACCGCTGATGCACAGCAATAACTCGCCGTTCTTTCAGCCAGATGAACAGGTGTGCCGAGAGCTTAGTTCTGCACAGTGTGTACAAGTGCACAAAAATGCTAAACACTTCAGAGCATGAGTGTGCATCTTTTTTGGTAAGCTGAGAGCCATAAGTGTTTGCTCTTGATCTGTAAAAAATATCCCTCCTTTCTTGTCTATCCACCTTATTTTGCATGGCCATTTCTAACTTGAATGTCTCTGGCTTCCAGTGTCATTTGCTTCCAGTAGAACCTGTACAAAAACAGTCCATTTTGCTGCTTTATAATCGCAAGCTTTTAATTATCATATTATTTTTGTTTCATTATCATAACTAGAAATTAAACTTTCGTTGGGACAAACTTTGATGTTGACTTGGTTTTAACACATTGCAAAATTAGCATGTTTTAACACATTACTAACATGAATGATCATATTGTTTTAGCACATTGTTACCATTAATTAGCATGTTGCTAGCAGTATTTAACATGTTGCTAGCATGTTTTAACATTTTGTTAGCATGAATTAGCATGTTGTTAACATTTTGACACGTTGCTAGCATGAATTAGCCATCGCTAGCATAAATTAGCATGTCACTAAAATGTTTTAACATGTTGCTATCATTATTTAGTACGCTGATAGCATTAATTAGCATGTTGCATGAGTTATGTTTACTAACAATGTGCTAAATAATGCTAGCAACATTATTCATGAATTAACATGTTTGCAGAATGATTTAGCATGTTTAAACATTTTGTAATCATTAATTATCACTTTGCTAACATGATTTAGGATGTTTAACATTATTTAGCATATTTCTAGCACATTTTAGCATGTTGCTAGCATGATTTAACATGTTTTGACATTTTGTTAGCATTAATTAGCTATTTGATCGCATGCTTACCATTATTTACCACATTTCTAGCATGTTTTAGCATTTTGCTAACATTATTTAGCACATTTCGAACACGTTTTAGCACGTTGCTAGCATGATTTAATACATTTCAAACATGTTTTAACATGTTGCTAGCATGATTTAACACATTGCCAGTTTGTTAACACCATTAGCATGTTTCTAACATGATGTAGCATTTTCTAGCATGATTTAGCACATTGTAAGTCTTATTTTACAAAAGTTTGGACCCCCTCAATGAAAGTCTTTTTTTTTGTAGTTTTGATTGTATATTTAATGAAATTCGTAAGTCGGTTCAGTTTGAAACAATACAGCACGTCTACACCTAAGGCCTGGTTATAATGCTCTACTCCATCATTTTTGTTGAGATACTGTTTATAATGCATAGATGGGCTATATAACAGTGTTAATTTCATTGACGAATAATTTGTGTCATAATTTTCGTCAACAACCTTTTTTCACAGACGAAAACGAGACGATAACTAAATAAAAGCTAGTGTTGGGATGACAAAATCTATAACGAAAATCAACTGTCATTATATATTCATTTTTGGTTACACAATAAACTGTATTTAATTTAATTCCCATTTAATTCATAGTCAGGAGAAAACCAGGAGGAAAGACCAGTATTTGACACATACAGGGAGTGCAGAATTATTAGGCACGTTGATTTTCTGATCATATTTTTTTTCCAGGCACATTTGACCAATTCCAAACCACAGTAATCCTAATAACTACTATTGATTTAGTATTTAATAATGTATAAGTGATATATAATTGTTCATGAAGGCTGGAAATGAAAATCACCTTATATTCAGGTGTGCAGAATTATTAGGCATGTTTTCTTTTACAGATAAATTGAGCCAAAAAAGAGATTTAACTCAGACTGAAAAGTCAAAAAGTATTAAATGCCCATGAGAAGGATGCAATACTAATGCAATACTAGACATTGCAGTTAAGGCATGACCATTGGACAGTGAAATGCTCGTTGGGTCAGCAGGATCTGACAAAAACAGGTGGTGAAGAAAAGACACCTGTTAACTGCAAAAGAATGAAGAATTAAGGTGAAGAATTAAGGGTGAAACCATCAGGAACCCTTTAGTCTCCAGCGCCACCATTTTCCAGAGCTGAACAGACCTGGAGTCTCCAGAAGTGCAGGTGTCAGGATCTCAGAGACTTCAGTTAGGTAAAGAATCCTAAAAAATGACCCCCACTAGATAAGAATCACAAGCTGAAGTGTTGTAAAATACATGAAGAAGGTTTTTTTATAGGCTTTATAGGTTGAGAGTGACTCTTGAAGGACCAGCACCACATCCTCTAGTACCACTGTTTGAAGAATTCATCTTCCAGAATCTGGCAGTACGTTTTGGGAGTTAATTTTTAGTCCATCTCTGCAAAACGGACTTCAGGATGGACTAAAATGAACTCCCAAAACGTACTGCCAGATTCTGGAAGATGAATTCTTCAAACAGTGGTACTAGAGGATGTGGTGCTGGTCCTTCAAGAGTCATTCTCAACCTATCTGTCCATAAAGCCTATAAAAAAACCTTCTTCATGTATTTTACAACACTTCAGCTTGTGATTCTTATCTAGTGGGGGTCATTTTTTAGGATTCTTTACCTAACTGAAGTCTCTGAGATCCTGACACCTGCACTTCTGGAGACTCCAGGTAGGTTCAGCTCTGGAAAATGGTGGCGCTGGAGACTAAAGGGTTCCTGATGGTTTCACCCTTAATTCTTCACCTTAATTCTTCATTCTTTTGCAGTTAACAGGTGTCTTTCTTCACCACCTGTTTTTGTCAGATCCTGCTGACCCAATGAGCATTTCACTGTCCAATGGTCATGCCTTAACTGCAATGTCTAGTATTGCATTAGTATTGCATCCTTCTCATGGGCATTTAATACTTTTTGACTTTTCAGTCTGAGTTAAATCTCTTTTTTGGCTCAATTTATCTGTAAAAGAAAACATGCCTAATAATTCTGCACACCTGAATATAAGGTGATTTTCATTTCCAGCCTTCATGAACAATTATATATCACTTATACATTATTAAATACTAAATCAATAGTAGTTATTAGGATTACTGTGGTTTGGAATTGGTCAAATGTGCCTGGAAAAAAAATATGATCAGAAAATCAACGTGCCTAATAATTCTGCACTCCCTGTATTCAAAAAAGTATCAGGGTTATAATAGTGAACTAAAACCATAAAAAAAAACGTCATTACTTGAAATTAAATAAATGTTAACTGGAATATAAAATAAATAAATAAACAAACTTATTTGAAGCTTTAGCTTAACCTGATATGGCCTACTGACTAAAACAGATTACAACTTATACAAAGTTATAAAAAACTATATAGCTTTTTTTTTTTTTTAACAGACAAAAAAGTGAATTGAGCTCTCTTTCGTGTATTTTTAATGTCAAAAACAAAATGATATCAAAATGTAAATTCAAGTGACAGTCGGTTATGTAATGCTTAAATGCTTAATGTATCACAATTAAAATAAACTCATTAGATTTTAGGAGACTAAAACTAAAAACAACTCAGGTGACTAAAATATGACTAAAACTAAATAGCATTTTAGTCAAAAGACTATGACTAAAACTAAATCAAAATTTGCTGTCAAAATTAACACTGCAATATAATTATTTTGTTGCCATTGACAGTATTTTCGAAAAAATCTATGACTTTCTAAAGAGGAAAAATAAATACTGAGACAATAAGTAAATTCACTTCACCAGCTAATTACTCTTCGACAGCGATGCCATAGAAATATACAGTTACTGCAAAAAACAGAAGCTCAAACACAAAATTCTAAAATGGCTAAGCACTTGTTTCTCTGGCGCATAAGGCCTATACTTGCATCGATGAATATGCAACTGAGCCCCGCCTCCCCTTACTCACACAAGCTCAGAGATACACTCGGTTTTACTGTAGTAAACGCTGCACAATGGCAAGTGGAAATACTGGTTTAATTCAGCCATATATGTTTGAAGCAGAAACTGATTCAGAAGAAGAGGAAGAGTGAATTATACATTCAGCTTCCCAAATAACCCAGCGTTAAGGAAACCGTTCTACAGTTGTGTGTGTTAGTTCCCGTAAGTCAAAACTGTATCAAAATGCCTGTTTTGTTGGCAATCAATTGGTAGGTGCATTTAATGTACACAACACAAACGTATAGTGAATAGAAAGTTATCCAGGGAGGGATAATGCCACAAATCTGTATTGTGTGTGTGTGTGTTTGTCATAGGTAGGTTTTTTGTGTGTGTGTGTGTGTGTGTGTGTGTGTGTGTGTGTGTGTGTGTGTGTGTGTGTGTGTGTGTGTGTGTGTGTGTGTGTGTGTGTGTGTGTGTGTGTGTGCGTGTGTGTGTGTGTGTGTCTTTATCTCCGCCCACTGCACTCCTCCACGAGTTCGCTGTTTTTGGAAAGAATCGGTACAGCTCTGTCTTTTATAAATCTAATAAAACTAAAGACTTTTTTTAGATATGAAGGATGCAATGCTACTCTATAGGTACTCAAGATTAACATGAGATAATGATATGCTAAAGCCCTGCCCCCAGTGACGTGATTGGTTACAAGGTTGTGACGTCAGAAACAGCGATTTCAAACCGCGTTTTAGAGACTGTCTTTGGTTCAATGTAGTTTTAAAGAGAAAATACTCAGCAAAGGCATGTTGACTTATGAATTTGCACATGGTTTGTCTTAAAGCATATTAAAAACACCACATAGACAAATAAACAACATTAAAAACTTCATTTTAACCACAGGGGGTCTTTAAGTGTTTTCTGGAAGACCTCACCCTGACCTCAAGAAATCACACAGAAGCTAGCCAATTTGCCATTTTGTTGCACAAGGATGATCTTGATTCTGGATGTCTGTGGGTTTGTCAGACCTTCTCCCTCTTCATTCGTAATTAGAAGTAGATTCATTTCACTGTATCCAGTGTCCAAAACCCCAAATGGTAATTTTACTGGTGAATCTGAGGTGGCTTCGTATGCAGTGCTGAGCACACAGAAAATAAGGTAAACAGTGTTTTCAAAGCGGGTAAAGTGTCGGGGTTTCTGAGGCAATGCGCTCTCACACAGGCCTGGCTGTTTGCGGAGGAGTGTAACAGGGAAAACCACTCTCTCTTACAGAGCACAGCCTGTTGATTTCACGAGGAAAAATGTTATCACAGAAAGTTCCAGAACTACCAGCAAACAAACACGGCTGAGAACACATCCTCACAGTGAAAGCGTGCTTGTGAATGTTGACCTTATGGCCATATCGTTATCAAACTGGACGTTTTTTATGGGTGAGCCCCTTCACCTCTAGGCCCAAATGAGCCGTCTGTACAGCTACATTAATGAAAACAGCGTTTTCCTTTTAAAACGCTTACTGTCAATACTACCGTTTACAAGTGCTTTTCAAAAGTCCACACTGAAATGTTGTAAAATCATCTTACTGTGCATGCGTAAATGAGCAAATATACCACGAGTAGCAGTGCGATATGGCTGTATATCATCACGGCTGTGATTCGTCCATAGGTAATCATATCTGTGCTGATATACAGCCATATTGCACAGCTATGAGTCTGATATTGCGTTTATACAACAGTTCTACGACACAAGTGTGTAAATAAATCAGAAACAACAACAGAGTGTCTTTAAAAACCCTCTTTTTTGCTTCCGTCCTTCCGCCACGGATTCAAATCTCAAGTTGACAGTTTGACAGTTGAGCCCAAGCCTCCGTTACTAATTCAGAAATGCTGCTTTAGATCTTGTAACGAAGAAACGTTGAGTCGCTTCATTGAAGCTTATTGTATTATTATGTAGAGTATTATTATGAGAGAGAGATCGACTAAAACGAGTGTATTACCTGCATCTGATATAGTATTCATACTTCAGGTCGATGTTCATAATATTATATCCATTAAAAATCTGTTTGAATGTACGCTGAGAACGCGATATTGATCGTCTTTGTCCTTTTAAAAGATTGACAGCACTGAAACAACTTCCTTGTTTACAACCAGTCACTCATAAAGACAGGCTTTGCCACCATCTAGTGGTTTAATAATGTAACTGTCACTGAAGTCGACTATTGGAATCACCGACGGACTCTCTCAATACCAAATACGGCATATTATTTATATTAAATTATAATTATTGAATAATACTATTAACATAGTAACAAAAGCCATTATAAAAGACAAAAGAAAATAAACACAAGCAAACAATTCAGTCAAACGTACAAAAGCAAAGCTCTAGTAGCCTAAGTTAGACCAGACTTAAATTAAATATAGCCTAAATATAAAGTTATGAAACTTAATTTTCCCCTTAACCAAAAACAGTTTGCTGTTAAATATAGCCTAAATATAAAGTTATGAAACTTAATTTTCCCCTTAACCAAAATCAGTTTGCTCTGAAACATGTTATAGATTAATAAAACCAAAGATTGCCCGTTTGATATCCCCCAAATTAATTATATCTGTTTAACCACTATCTACTTAACTGTCCGAGATGAAGCTGTTCTCGGCGGGTACATGAGCACTGAACGGCCGCTGACGGTTTGGAGATTGCAAAATAGGCGCTATGCAAATGCGGAGGGTGAACCAACTCGAAGGCTATGCGGTATTCCTCCTTAAAACATATTTAAATAGAACGTCATGAAATAGTTACGTGTCGCCTATCAACAACCCACACATCCCAACATAAACACTCTTGCTATTAAAGTGGTTATGTTCAATTGTACAATTAAAACCACTACAATTTGAACAGGCAAGCATACGTGATTTGGCATTACAGCCAGTTCAATTAATAAATAGCCTAACCATTAACTAATTCAGCAGAACATACGTGTTTTCTTCTAATTCTGATTGGAATATCGCCTAGAAAGAGTGTGGATAAAGCACTCCCTCTATAATCACTAAACTGCCGCTCATCTTAATGCATCGATCTCACAACGTTCTGTTAATCGATAAGGCTGACTGTACAATGAATATCTTATTTAGCCTACATAACGTATACACTTTTTTTTGTTACTGTAAGATAAATTATAATGAGAGGATATGAGGATAAAACTCTGACGTTTTTGTGGTGAGGGGACAATTTAACACGTCTGATTGGCCATTGTGTTCAAGAAATCATCAGATATGTTTGTGATTGGCTATATTGCTCAACTGCAAAAATAGGTTGTAAATAGAAACCGATTTATATTAGTTTCAACGCTCTCAAGAGCACAAACACCAAATATGTTTATCACTTTACGGTGAGAGTATTCGCAAAAGTAAGTTTATATATGAGTCACATATTTGAGGTCTAACTACATTCTCGCCTAATGGCGCTTTTCCACTACACAGTACCAGCTCGCCTCGACTTGCTTTTGTTTGGTTTTTTCACTGTCTAAAAGTTGTACCTGCTTCCAGATACTATTTTTCGTATCACCTCCGGCGAGGTTCTGAGCGAGCTGAGGCGATACTAAAATGTGACGTGAAAACACAGCAGACTGCTGATTGGTCAGAGAGAACCGTCACTATTCACTGCGTCATCATTGCACGTGCCAGGCGGAGTATCCTGAATAACCCCGCCATTTTTAAATAATTTGGCCAGAGATTGCGTGATATACCCATTACTATCATGGCAACTCGGAAAAATACGCCGTGGTCAAACGAGGAGGTGCAGACTTTCCTTTGTTTGGTTGCCGAAGAGAGGATCCAGCGAGAGCTTGATGGGAGCTCCATTGATGGGAGCATCCTGTGCATAGATATACATAATAAAGGCTAGATGTCTTACGGCGGAGTCTCTAACGTCATCACCGGCAGCCATCTTGTCACAGGCAGGGCTCTGTGGTACCTGATGTAAGGCGAGTGATCTGCATGAACACAAATACTCTTCTCTCGCTGAAATCTTGACGGATTTACAAATGGTTTGGTTTCTTACAAACGTTATTAACGTGGCTATAATTATGGATGCTTGAACAAATTATGAATAATTTTTAATTAAAAGTATGCAGTGTCATAACTATATCTCTGACGTTTATAACAAACCAAACAGTTTGAAAATTGAGCAAGTTATGATTATTTAAAAAGTGCAAGCACCATGAAAACAATGTTACGAGTGAGCGAGCTGCCTGTGACAAAATGGCCGCCAGTCAACCTCCACGTCAACCTCCATTGGCCAGCAGTGCGGACGAGACCTTTATTATGGTCATAGACAGTAAAAGAAATGGACAGAGCGACCCCATAGACTTCAACGGGGAGAATTGAAGTCAGGATAGGAGCACTCACTTCCTGATGGCTGATGTACTGCGCAGCCTCAGACTGAGCTTGACGACGTAGATGTGACGTGATCAGCCTGTCCGACAGTGGCAAGTCTTCTAGTAGTTGTGCAACTAAAAATCTGAATCACCGAATCTTGCAGAGACAGAGAGGGTGAGCAGGAGCAACTTTTGATGAATGAAGCAGGATCTGCAACATCTCTATCTGCGTTTATGCCTCCACGTCCCCCCGATTGCCTCATAGACAGTAAAAGATTGCCTACGAGCGTCTCCTCGGGTCTACGGTCATTTGCTCAACAGCGTGACACAGTCGCGTGGTTATGGCGCAATCGTTAGCCTATATTTTACAAAAACAGCTTCAACGGGGCGATAGTGTAAGATACAAGGTAATGGAGCCTTTTATACATTGTCGTGTTTGTTTAGAAATAAACAATGGACGAATGGAGTCTTTAAACGCCTCAGATGTAAAGATATACACTGTCAAAGTGAGGCCAAAATGAATGGGAGTCAATGGGATGCTAACAACAGGTGATGGCTTGGTTAGCAATGGCCGCGCCTATGGGTGGTACGCTTTCCGGGGGTCACGGCAGTTTCCTGCGGCGTCGCTATGACCAGGTACTATTGTGGAGGTACTATCTGCAAGGGAAAACAGAGTGAAAAGCGAGCCGAGATGAGGCGAGTCGAGTTGAGCTGGTACTGGTAATGGAAAAGTGCCATAAAACACAACAGTAGAATTTTTAAAAGTTAAAGTGGATTTGCTCGACCGCCATGACGGTCGCCGCAAGTGGAGGGATACAAACGGTGAATCGGCTTAAGTGCCGATATTGGGAGAATATTTCAGGGCTGGAAAAGACTCTCAGCCAATCAGACTCGAGAACCAGAAAGAACTGTTGTATAAAACACAATAAAAGCTCCCTGAGATGATACGAGAGACAAAACATAATAAAGTTATGCTATTCTTCTGACACAATCATTTCATTAGCAGGTGACGCACTCATGTTTTGAGCTAGGACAGCATTTCCTATTACATTTTCAAACATATCCAGATGAATGTAGCCTCTGTCATAGAGGACCTTAGTGGAACCAGTACAATGTTCCCGATTGCCCTCTATGGTCCTGCTTGGCAATTATGGCAATAGGAGCAAACAGTAATGAAATCTGGAAATACAAGAAATGCACGACTCTGATTCACGTCACCGCAATGGCACTTTTACAATCCACAATCCCACAAGCAGTTATTTATTTCACTTCCTGCTCTACTCATCAGGTCATCTGTTTGCTTAAACGGCTTGCTTGGTTCTTACGCTAATTTAACTATGAGAGCTGACGGCCGGCCTGAATGAAATCTGTTTGCCTGTGGAGGCTCTCAGTCTTTCCCTGAGTCACCGGCCATCAAAAGACGCCTTTATCCTCCGCAAAGTCAGAGTTTACCTGCTGCAATGAGGTCAGCACATATAATCACACACACACACACACACGCTCACACACACACACTCACTCTCTCACACACACACACACACACACACACACAGAGAATATAGTCTATTATTTAAAAAAGTGAAACCTGATGACAAATATTTCAAACCAAGCAGTAATTTTGAGTAAAAAAGTTTTTACTTCTGGCATTCAGATCAAATAAGTGAGTCAAGAAAGTGTTGCAATTGCTTTCGCCCGCTAAATTGACTTTCTATGAAGCCCATGCTTATAATGAATTTTAGTTCCATGACTTATTTATAAGTAAGTATTACTATTCTGTAAATATATTTATAAAGACTCATTAAGACCAATACTGCATTCTAAGAACATTTTTTGTTACATTTATATCATTTTATAGGTCATGCATTTGCTTTTTCAATGCACATAATCCACTATACACTGATTTATAAATATTAATTAGTCAGTCGTATGATTCCATGAATGTATTTATGAAGATTCAGCCTGCATTGCTATAATGTTATTATTTTATAGTTACAATGACTTTTTAGTAATTCAGATTTATTTCTGTCAAATAAGTGAATATATTGTTATTAATAGTGTTGTGTACTCATACTTATTGTGAGTGATAATACAGTTACTAACATCTATAAATGCATCATTGATGGCTTTACGTGAAAACATAGGATGCGATTATGTTAAGAAATCATGCTATTATACACTATATGGACAAAAGCATTGGGACACCTGACCATTACACACTGTAAAATCTAATTGTTTTTTTTTTGTTTTTGTTTTTTTACAAGTAAAGTGAAATACTTTAGATTTACTCATGACTTTATAGTGCCATGGTGTATTTTGGTTTTGTTTCATGTTCATATTTTGTTATGTCCAATGTCATGTGATTCCATTGTGCCCTCATGTGATCATGTCATGTGCTTCCCTGGTCTCTTGTGTTATTTTATCATTGGTTCATACATGGACCTGTTGATATAAAAACTGCTTTATTAGATTTTAAAATAATAATAATTGTCCTATGGTGTGACTGTGTAAGAAATTGTAGTTTGCCCCGACTCAGATCCCACTCTAAAGTTTTAGAATGAGCTCATCCCCAAAATGGCTTATTTATCATACAGAAGAAAGTCAAGTTATATTGTTTATGTACCATTTGGGTTGATCACATCCTGAGCAAATGGTAATCAATTAGTAGAATGGGAATGGGACACCGAGAACCATCTCAGACAATGGGGTGCCTAAAATTCATTAACATATACAGACCACAGCTGTTACAACAGGAGTAACTTCATTTACATTAAGAGTGGTAAACTGTAACAGGATAAAAGGTTTGAGATTTGAATGTTCTGGGTTCATTCTGACACCGGTGAACCCAAAATGCTACATGTACTTTGTCACTGCTATGCTGCAATAAACTTCTTCAACAATATCTTCTACATCCATCTTCATTTTTCTTACAACTGTCTCAAGCATGGTTCAATAAATTAAAAAGAAAAGGATACAACTGTTAATAAATACCTTTTACTAATACTTTTTGTCACAGAAAACCATGTCCAACCAATTCCACGGACGACTTTAATTAGTTGAAGGACCCCATTCAAGGTCATGTTACTGTGAAGCCCATGACATGTGCACATGTACCCCTTTTCCACCAAGGCAGTGCTGGTGCTTGTTCGGAGCCAGAGCCTAGTTTCAAATCGGTTCTTTTTCTTTCGGCACCCAAAGCACCAGTTCCGACCCAGGAAAAGTGGTTCTTAAGTAGCACCAAAACATTGCTGGTCTAGAAATAAGAACCGCTTGTGTCAGGGGCTGGGTTACCGTGAACAACAAGTCTGAGTTTGGTAGAACGGGACTTGCCTGACTGTAAAGTTTGGTGGAGTAGGGATAATGGTATTAGGCTGTTTTTCAGGGGTTGAGCTAGACATTTTGGACAATGCTGCACTGTAAAATCCAACAGTGATTCTAACTATCATTTATTAGTTAACTTTTCATGTCTTAATTGTAAAAAATCTAGTGATCTGTACTATTCACATGCTAAACCTTGTTTACTCAGAAAACCCAAGTTAAGATTAATAGATTGGTTTGAGTGAATGCATGGTTAAACAAAGAAATGTTTAACCATTTACTGCATTTTAAATGATGACAATACTAATTATATTAATTTTTATCTTGTGTGACAGTGAAAATGCCATGTCACGTCAACAACCCATTTGATGTGATGTTTGCATGCAGCTGCTAGGGCATGGAAACCCACTCCACGGTGCTCCCGCCGCACAGTTTTTGAGCTGATATTAATGCCAGAGGAAGTTTGGTACTCTTCAGCTGTGGAATCATCAGAGCGTTGGCGACTTTCACGCACCATGCGCCTCAGCATGACTTTACATGGTCTTTCGCTGCTGTTTCTTACTACTAATACCACTCACAGTTGACTGTGGAGTAGCAGGGATGACTTGCAAAGGTGGCATGATCCTATCACACAGTACAACGCTTGAATTCACTGAGCTCTTCAGTACAACCCATTTTTTCACAAATGTTTGTAAATGCAGACTGCATGGCTCATTGCTTGATTTATACACATGTGGCAATAGGTCTGATTGAATTAACAGGTGTGTCCCAGTAGTGTTGTCAAAAATATTGATATTTCGATATGTATCGATACTGAAATATCTGAAACGATACGATATTGCTTTTCTACAGTATCGATACCAGCCGTGCTCTCCTCTCTGACCGACAGCGAGTTGACACGCACCTGCCTCCTCTCATTCAGTCCGGTTAAACCTCTGAACACGGCGAACGCGTGTTCTGCTGGATTTTTCTTTATGACAGCGTGTTCATTTTGGTGTGACCGGTCTGAATTTTGCGCGGGATCGCACATAACATTAATTCTACTCATTCCCGCAGATTTCGCGCTTGCATCTGAAGAGCACATACACATGCCGTAATAAAGCCGTAAATGAGCTCCTTTTTCCAGCTTATTAATGGTCAAATACACTCAAAACATGTCTCAATGTCCATCTTGCTTGAGTATTAACATAAACATAGTCGTAAACAGTTCAGGAAGAATGAGTAACAGGAACAGTGTTTGGGATCCATGCGTGCGTTGGGTCTTAAAGGGACAGCAATTATTTATTATTCAAACTAAAAAAGACAAACGATCACTTACTGCTCTTGACTCATTAACTTGTGTAGCTTTAATGGATTAATCTGTATTACATTTTTTATAATGAAGATTATCCAATGTTATTTTAAATTTGATTACTTTGTTTTTTTAAATTCAGTTTCTTACCTGAATACTGTTAGACCTACCTGAAAATATAAAGCAGTCTATTTCATTTATACCATTATTCTATTGTATTTATTTGTGCTAATGTTAGTCATTTGTTTATTTGTTCTTATTTTATTACTGTTTACTCGTCTTTTTAAATTCAATTTGAAATCAAGCTTTCTTGTGCTGTATGTAGTAAGCTATTGCAACACAATTAGTTAGCAAATATTTGTGAGATAATTGTAATGGGATCAACGTTTATGAGAAAAAAGCTTAAAGGCCTTTTCATATAAAGTGATCCCTTCAGAATAAATTTGTAATTGCCTAGACTTTCAATAGACGGACAAAAAAAGAAATTATATTAAAATATCTATTTGACAGTATATGCAGCATTTTTTCCCCCGTGGTATCGAAAATGGTATCGAATATCGATACTTTTTTAGGTATCATATCGAAGTTAGAAATTCCAGTATCGTGACAACACTATGTCCCAGTACTTTTGTCCATATAGTGTAGTTATCTTTATAGTTCTTAGTGTGAATGGGCCTTAAGAGTCATATGTTGGTTGTGAGGTCCTCTTCCAAGCAACCACACAAATCTCTCTGGTATTGTCATTTTATCACATTTCTCTTTTAAGTGTTTAAAGGTCAGAGGGGCTTGTTGTCAGTCCGATGGCGTTGAGCGTCTGTTCAGAACAAACACTGGCAGTCAATGACGCGTCTAGGCCCGTTGTGTGTGTAGCACTTTACTGCAGCTCTATTCAACAGTAGAACAGCGGCTGTTTGTCTTTCTGACTTGTGTTTGTTCCAGTCATGCATTGCCACCTGACTAAATTAGGAGACACAGGCTGTCACACTAATTGTACTATTTTTGGAGTATATAGTATGTATACAGTGCACTTTACGCAAATGTTTTGTATGCGTGCATGGAATACCCGGATCACATACGGTCAATCCCAGCTAACGGGGAATATTCTGGCAAGGCTCTCTCAAATTTATGAACAAACCTTAGTAACATTAAAAGGGACATATTATGCAAAATTCACTTTTATAAGGTGTTTTGAACACAGATGTGTGTCCACAGTGTGTGTAAACAACCAGCCTATAATGGTAAAAATCCACTCAATACTTTTATAATCTCCATCAATCATTATCAATCTCTTCATATTTCCTCCTACTCCCACGTAAGAGTAGGAAAGCCCCGCCCATGACAGTTGATGATTGGCCCTTTTAGCATAGACACACCTGAGTGTGAAGAACAGAACATTTATGTTTACTATATCAGCACTAGAGTATTACAGTCCACGCCAAAAACATTACTAATGTTCTGTTGTTGATGTACCAACGAACATACGAGTCTCCATAGACTCCCGCCATCCGAGCCACTAAAAAAATGTTTTTTGAAGGAAATGTGCCGAAGAATGTCATTAAAATGTTATATATTTGCGCAAATTATTTTACGCATCACTGCTTCACCAACGAAGGATGGGTCAATACCAACGCTTTTTGACGCTTTAACTTCATATCCAGAACAAGTGAGGATGGCACTTCATATTCTGTGAATGTTTGCAAATGTCCTTTCTGAATGAGATTTCTAGAATGCTGTACAGCTGTTGTTTTATCCCAAAAACGCTCACCTAATTCATAAACGCACATTTATTATGCATTGTATAGTCAGGTGACTATACAATGAGTTTTTTAAGCCCCCACACGAGCACCTGTACAACTTTTTATAGATAAACATGATGGTACATGCTAGTCGATGAGATGAATCAAAAGTAACATCCACTAACCATTGAGAAACGTCCAGGTGTGTCTAAAAGTGTCAGCCTCTTGTCCAAGTCTTTCAAACATGCAACGCTGCACTCCACAACTGGTTATTTCTGACATTTGAGTGAGATTAGTTTTGTTGTTGACTATCCGAAGCTCGTGTAAAGGAGTCGCTGGAAGGGGCGGGGAGTAGTAGCTCATTTGCATTTAAAGGGACACACACAAAAGAGACTCTTTGCTCA
Organism: Gobio gobio; assembly: GCF_949357685.1. NCBI lineage: Eukaryota > Metazoa > Chordata > Actinopteri > Cypriniformes > Gobionidae > Gobio > Gobio gobio. The sequence continues at coordinate 7,198,848 of NC_137116.1, read as the reverse complement.
CACCCAAATAAGGGCAAATTTGACAAGCTATATTAAATGATCTGGGGGGTATTTTGAGCTGAAACTTCACAGACACATTCTGGGGACACCAGAGATTTATATAACATCTTGTGAAAAGAGGCATAATATGTCCCCTTTAACTGAATTATATGCCTACTTCCATACAATATAGCAGGGAAAAAACAGTATGTGCAAATGTCCAAAATCATAGTATTATTCATAAAACAGTAGGCGAAAAGTACGCGGATGACCTACTACTTCCGGTGAGATTCTGAAGTGTGCATATGATGGACACTTTACTATCCCATGTGGCCACGGGAGACAATTTATGAATGGCAGTGAAGAGATGAAACTGACGCCATAGGTCCCATGACAATGACATACTATATAGAACATACTTTTTTAAATGGTTTCTAACCAAATGTAGTACCTACTTTACAGTATGTGATTTCGCAAGCAGCACTGGTCTTTAATAATATTCTCAAAACATCCTATAAATTGTGGAATATTTTTTAATTGTTACTTGTTTCAGAATGTTTAGAAAAAATTTAAAAGTAACATTACCATAATGTTTGCAGAATGATTTAAACATTTATGAAACATAAAAAAACTGTAACGCTTTAGTTTAGGGTCCAATTCTCACTATTAACTAGTTGCATATATAACTAGGATATTGGCTGTTTATTAGTACTCATAAAGCACATATTAATGCCTTATTTTGCATGATTATATTCTACATCTTTTAATCCTAAACTTAACCATTACCTTACTAACTATTAATAATAGCAATTAGGAGTTTATTGAGGCAAAAGTTAATAATAGTTAATAGTGAGAATTGGACCCTAATCTAAAGTGTGACCAAAAAACCTTTTTGAACATTCAGAAAACATTCAGAAATAACTTTTATGTGAATATCAGCAAAAGGCTATTAGAACATATTTTTGTTAGCTGGTATACTATTAATCCCACAGTGCAATGCGTTCAACTGAACCTTTCATTTCCAGTGTGACGAATGAAAAGTACTTTGAGAATTATTTTCTTGACTTATGATTTGATTGTACAGCAAAATGTTAATAAATAAAATGTTTGAATAAAATGCAAAATAACTGTTTATTTCCACAATGACAACTGCAAGTGTGACTTCATGAGGTCATGTGATGAATTTAGTACACTTAAGTTAAATGTAGTGGCATCAATTTAGTGTTGAAGTTTCTACTTGCATGATTAGACATCGGAGTGTGTTTGAGTGATTTCTGTCGAATGGATTCGCTGGCCTTTTCACTTCCATTTCGGCACATATGTAAGAAAAAATAGTCATGTAAAAAGAAAGAGCAAATTGTGTGTATTTGATGCTATGTATAATTATAACTTATAAGAACAAACTGCTTTTGTCATAATTCTTATATAGTAAAATTATATATTATCAAATGGCTATTTTTACTATAATAGAGAGTGTTTATAATACATACTGTATTATTCAGTCAATAGCAAACGAATATTTCATTCTGATGACAGGCATAATAAATGATATGATTCAGATGCATAAGTAAAGGAAACACCTGCACACATGGAGGAACCTGACTGACAAACAAATGTCATGCAGTAAATGACCTTTTCTTTTGGGTGGATGTTGCATGTCACCCAGAGTTGTAGTCAGTGCACAGTTTCTGGGTCACACCTGGCTTGTGCCACAAACATTATGTTTATGGTGTCTCAGCATCTGTGACCGGTGAGGAACAAACCGTATCCTCCCTTGGATGTCAACTGTGGAAATCCCAGCGCACAGAACCCACTCTCTCAGTGTTTTTTGCCCATTCTCTCCTATATAAACACACTCAAAATCTCTGGGCTAATGGAAAAACAAGTGCAATGGGTGTGTGGTCATGCGTGCGGTGAGACGGGAGGTTACCTGGAACAGAGACAGACGCTGGGTGTGAGAAGCGACCCGGGGTGGACACTGCAGCTGTGTGTGTGTGTTTGCACCAAAGGGTCAAGGTTTGACTTTTTAGCAATAGCATGATGTACGATAGATGTACAACATCTGGACCTAAAAAGCTTTTTTCTCCACTGGCGGCCAATTAAAAGTAGTTTTTTTGCAAGCAACAAATGCATTATAACATTTTATTGCGTTAAAATAGATGTTTCACCAATGCATATTATTATTATTTATATACTACTATTAAAAAATTGAAAAGGGTGGGTTTCACCAATAATGATTAAATTAAGAAAGGTTTGGAGCTAATCAAGGATTTGTGCTCCACTTAATATTAAAAACAGTATTAGAATTCTAGCCTGTGATTTAAAGGCACAGTATGTAAGATTTTTGGATTAAAATATCCCCCCAATTTTTTTTTAGATATTTTGTGGACTTGTGTACCTGGATTATCCCAAATGTTTCCAAGAATGTTTAAATCCAGAGAAATAAGCAATTTTAACCAGGACACGGACCGTGCGTCGCCTATCAATGACATCATACCCACGTTACCCACGATTTTATTTTGTAGAAACCATGGAAACACCAAAGACGCTTTAATATAAGATGTGTTTTATTAAACAGATGAGCAACTGTTTGGATCATTCATCACAGAAAACGAATCATTGTTCTACAGCTCAACACAGTTAGTCTTATTGTTTAAATCTGGTTTTCTTGATTTACTGCGAGTACCATGTTTTACAATGCCTAAAATGGATCTAGCTCACTGCAGTGTGAACAAGTGTCTCATAGTCGCGCTGAGCAAACACACAGAGTAGCATTATAACATAACTTTCAACACACTCAAATGTGTGTAATATGATAAACAACGGTGCGTTACTCCATATACACATGAGCAGAAGAAGCAGAAGCGCTCGACTGCGGCAGAATAAAAGCTCCGCCAAATCAAGGTGTCATCAAGCTACGCCTTTGTTTTGAATAAGCGACCTCTAGCGGCGAAAAATTACATATTGTGGCTTTAATTTAGTCACTTTGCAAGTTCAGTTCAGTTAGGATGAAATCACTGAATCACTGGACACAACTTGCTACTAATGGAACAGATTGTGTAGAGTTGTACTGTTAAAAATCTTTGGCTTAAGTATGTATAGGTCTGTTTGAGTTGCCTCTCCAGCACTTCACTGATCCTAGACTCAGGCTTAAGGCTGGACTGAGACCACTGCTATGGTTTGGGTGTGGTGTGGTTAGGCTTGGCAGTTTTTGGTCCAGTGATCCACACCCACTATCTGTGGAGAGATGAGTGGGAGAGACAGAAACAAAAGAAAAGAATACATACACAAACAGACATATTATGAAATCTTGTAAAATTGGGTTTTTGTGACATAAAAGATCACATTGAGAAAATGAACATTATGGGCCAGATTTACTAACAGCTTGAACCAGCGCAAATCCTCTTTTGAGTTTTCCTTTCAGACGCAGTATTTATCGAAGGAGAGTATTTAAAAGAATCACGCAAAGTGATCGCAAGGATTGCATTCGTTAATTTACTTGTGTTTGCGCCATTATTTACTGTCCAAAAAATGTCCAATTCGCGACCTAATGACTCCTTTGAACCGAATCGTTTTACGACTGGTTAAAACATCTGATCTGTCCAACACTGAACTCAGTTTAATCATTTACTCAGAACACCTCTGAAATGAGAACACAAGTGTGCTTACCCCATTTAGCAAGAGTGGATATTAAGAATTAGTTTTAATTATCCACAGTCTTTCAGCTTATTTATATTGACAATGTGTAGTAAAATAAATAGCCTAAAATCATTTAGTTTAGACTGGAGTGAGGTTAAACCAGAACAAAGTTGTTATTAGCTAGCTGATGATTTTATGAAATTGTATATGGCAGAAAATTAGGCTATTTGTTAATTTTTTTATACTACTTTTTAATATTGATATCAAGCACACCTGTTTTTTCTCATCGTTGGAACTCTGTAGCCCCTCAAAGTTCGGCACAGGCGTCAGAACCATGTCATCTCACAACAGTTCTGCTTTTGTGTGGAATTTCTTTCCTTTACACATTTTAAAGTCCCTTCTCAAGTTCTCATCTGGTCAAAATACCTATGCAGTCTATGCACATATAACGAGTTCATTTATCCCAGAACACAGCATTGTTTCCTTTGCAATATGTATAATTTCCTTTTTTAGTCTCTGGACCAAAAGAATCAAGAGAACCGAACACCCTAAACTAGTTCAACGTCATTTTATAACATGCTGTGGCCATTTATATATAAATACAGACGATACACAAAGTGGTGTTGTGCTCTGGACGCCTCATTGGCTGTTTCGCTGAAATGGCCACATGCATTCATTTTTATTAAGTTGGTAGTGCTCTAATATTGCATTTAAATGACAAAACTCAGAATTATTATATTTAATATGGGTCAGTTAGGCAAAGGGCAGCTGTATGCCAAAAAGCTTCTGTGCTCACCTTTGAAGGGAATGCTGCGGGAGAGTTGATGTGGGATGGGTTTAGGGATGGGATCAAAGCCAATGCCCACCCACCGTGGGGTGCCAGCGCCCTCTAGTGTACAGTTACTCCCTCTCGGCTCCCTCCTTTTACACACATTACACCTCTTCCGCAGGTTAACCTGGATATTAACAACAAAAACAGAATTATACTGGACAAATGGAAGAACAGGAGTAAGGAATAATAAATATATATTTTTTGCATTTACCAATGCTGTGTTCTCCAAAACAGTGCTCAGTGTGGATAAAGTATAAATGTGTCAGACACCTTCCTTAGTTACTCACCGCTTTGGATGACTTGGACATTTGACAAGATGGAAGGCAGATTATCTCTTTTATTGCAATGTTTGGAGATTTAGACCTTTAAGGTGAAAAGCAGATGCCAAACATCAGTTAAATATGAAGAAAGATCATTGCAAATATATAAAAAAGTACATTGTACATTATAATAAATACACAATACATGCTCATAAATACTGAGGTTAAAAGTGCTATAGTATGCAGCACTAGTGATTTATATAACCAGTCTGTTTACTTTCAGAAAAAAAGGTTCTATTTAGAACTCAGTTTTAAAGAACCCTTAATGACAAAAAGGTTCTATATAAAGAGAAATGTCTTAAAAGAAAAAAATTATAATGATAAAGTATGTTTTTGAGCTGTTTAATTACCACCCAGAATACTCTAGCAACCACATAGCAACACCCTAGCAACCACCCAGAGTACCATAGCCACCACATAGCAACACCCTAGCAACCTACTAAACTAAAACTATTTCAAGCTTCAAAATTTTTAAACTATTCAAAACTTCCTGGCTAGGCTTTTTCAATCAAAACTTAAAGTTTGTCTACAAACTTGATCTAGTTTCTTGAGCAATTATTGATATCATTATGGTGAGGTCAGACCTACTTGTTTCGGTGGAGCCACTGAGGCTTGTGGTGCGGGTTGGGAATCCATGTGACCACTGGACACTGTGGCAACTCAGAGCAGCCAATGAGAGGACTGATGTGAACTGTATTTAACTGCAAAAACAAGTCATGATTTAATGCTCATCATCAACGCTTGAGATTCACTTTTTTTGCTCACCAGTCACTGTGGCTAGTGGTTTTCCAAAGTTATTAGACACTCGCATTTTCACTGGCCACAATTTTGACATCGATACCGTGGAGAAAAACTGCCATTTAGATATTTTTTATATTATCTCATAATTTGGCAGCAGGATTATTAAGCTGTGTTCACACCAAACGCGAATAGAGCGAAAATTTTGAATCCATTCGCGGCGCAAATAGTTTGAAGCGAAATAGCGCGTTCAAGGCACTCCAGGAGAAATATGTCATAAAACACCACTCTTCCTCTTTTCATTTTCGTTAAAAATATATATTAAACATGAATAGCCACACAAATGTGGTCCAGGCAACTCCCACATTATCTTCACTGCATGTATATTTAAATATCCTTAAAAAATAAAGTTATGAAACTTCTCTTTGCCCTCAGTCAAAATGATTTGGCAGACAACAAATTGCAGATTCATGACACCAAAGATCGGCCGTTAGATCCACACAAGACGAACCACTACAGGACATCAGAGCCAGCGGCAAACATCAGAAGGACTAGCCGAGGAAAGGCTGCTCTCGCCGGGTTAATGAGCGCTGAACGCCCGGTGATCGCCTGGATCTCACAACTCCAAAAACACAAGATTATTTTTTTAAATAGGCACTCTCTTTATAAATAAACCACAGATTTGAGCTTTAAAAAACTACATTCTCACCTGAAAAAGTCTTAAAACTACATTTATGCAGGGTTTCTCATCACGTCACTTTACCACGTGACAGCAGCAAGCAGGCTCCTGATTGGTTAACGCAGCGCGAATTACCGGCGAAGTTCAGATTTTTCAACTCGGGCGTCAGACGCGTGAATGCACAAAAAGCACCTCTCGCGCAGAACACGCGTATAGCGCAAGACGCTCAATTTGCGTCCAATTTGCGTCATTCACGCAAACTGAATGCGCGAATGAGGCGGAATTGCGTCCATCGCGAAACGTGTCTATCGCGCCGCAGGACCTCCAGACGCGCCTCAACGCGCCTTTCCATTGACTTAACATGGAAATCATTCGCGCCAGATGCTCTATTCGCGTTTGGTGTGAACACAGCATAAGGCTGCTGTCACTTTAAGACCTGATGCACGGCTCCATTATACTGTTACACATGCGTTTATGTGAATACTCGCCAAGACCGGCATTTTGACATTATTTTGTGTGTATATTGTGCCATATTGGTATTCCCTAGTAAGCTCACGCGTTCTATTGAATGAATAAGACATTATATGATTTTACTGAGAAAACATTGCCTAAGGAGACACCGTTTTTATATCTAAAATCTCCCTGTACATTCTTACAACACAAACATCCTAAGCATGTAAATGATTAAAAAGTTACGTTCATATTCATTACAGTAGTAAACATCAGCTCGGCAGGCGAACGAGACACTTCAGCGTATGTATTATAACTGTCAAAGCGTGCATTTTGAAATCGGAATAAAGATTTATGCCTTGTAACCTGAAATCGCATTGTACTGTTGTGTTTATGCATTTATGTATATATGTTGCAAATGTTTCAACAATGATTTTGTTAACAGCATGCATTTTGAAGCAGTTAATTATTTAAACAACATGGCATACAAAACACTTAAATGAAATACTTATACTCATATAACACTTGGAATATATGGAAACTCATATGGAAACTGTAAACGGCACAAATTTGCGATGTATTTAAGAGTCTGAAATAGACTTTGATCAATCAGGAAATAAAATACACACATCATAACGCTGACTACTTTATTTCCGAGATGATGCATGGCAAACTTTGAATAGTAATACAATATAGTGCGATATAGAGGCTTGTATTAATATTGTATAAGCTATTCAAATCAATTTCTGCAGCTAAACACAGATATATGTTAATGTTTCATATTTCCTCAATAATGACATACATAAAGAAATATGTTTGTGTTAGTTCAGTTACGTTACCTGTGTCGGCAGTGTGCAGACACGCCCACATTAACGATTTCAAGATATCTTATCCTCTCCGAAAAGACCATAAACATTACAGATAACATCTGAAGTAACTATTAATTTACATACATATATCGTAAAACTAATCCTATGAGTTGCTGCAAATCGTGTGATTTTATAAATGTTTTGGCTGTACGTCAATGATACCCTCTGCTGGTAGGGAATAGTAAGATGGCCGCTCCAGCACTTCCGGTGGCTTCACTGCCTGATGGCAGTTTAGAACGCGATGAGCAATCCAGTCATTTATATAGATCAGTGGTTTGAGCACAAAATCTGTGGCAATGACAATGAGTAAAAGTATGCGCAATACACGCAATCCCACGCTGAAATTCAAGCCCTTTAACAGCAACAATATTTATCCGGAGCAAATGAAGGGAGTGAGTGAGAGAAGGAGGGTCTGTGTGTCACTCGCTGTTGGAGAGATAGAGAGAGAGAGAGAGAGAGAGAGAGAGAGAGAGAGAGAGAGAGAGAGAGAGAGAGAGAGAGAGAGAGAGAGAGAGAGAGAGAGAGAGAGAGAGAGAGAGAGAGAGAGAGAGAGAGAGAGAGAGAGAGAGAGAGAAAGAACGCTGGTGTCGTGTCTCTATTCTGAGGAAATGAGTATTGGAAGCATTTCAGATATTTCAGTTTCGCTATACACTCTAAAAAATGCTGGGTTAAAAACAACCCAAGTTTGGTTGAAAATGGACAACCCCAGCAATTGGGTTGTTTTGGGTTGTTTTAACCCAGAGGTTGGGTTAAGTGTTTGCAACCCAATTGCTTGGTTAAAACAACCCAATCGCTGGGTTACAACAACCCAATGGCTGGGTTTGTCCATTTTCAACCCAACTTGGCGATTTTTGACAACACTAGATTGCACTTAGCTATTATTTCAGGTGCCTTTTTAAAAGACTACAGTTGAGTTGACAAATGTATATATTATTATAAAAGTGCCAAAAGTGGCTAGTAGGCTAGTAGTTACACGCCACTGCTGAAATACACATGCATTTGGCGAGTATTAACGTCTAGCCCTGATCATGACGCAGTTATACATTATACAGCATACAGTATAAAGGTCAATTCACACCGAGAGACGCCGACCAATCACCAGATTACAGTACATCACTTCTCAGAGATTCCAAAGCCTGACAAGCGTCAAAAACAGCACATATTTGAAAATGTACTATATTTTGGAAGTCAAGTGTAACCTCCACATACCTTTATTTTGTTTTGTGTATCGGTGGGCATGCTGGAAATAGACGACATGGATTCTGGGAAGAAAAGATCTGCCCTGCCAGAAAATAACCAGAGATGGAACAATAATATTTTTGATGACTTTACTGATTTCCTAATGCCATGACGTATAAGACTCACCTCTTAATCTTTCCAGTGTCTTTAGTCTGTCTGGTGAGATCATTCAAAGATGCCTCTGTGTCAGCGCTGTACAGAGGCCTTTCTTTAAAAGCTCTCCTCCGTCCCGCCCATTCAGAGACGTTGACAATACTCAGAGATGGAAAGATCGCTGTTGGCATTGCAAGAAAGCAGAATAACATTATGGTATTATACAGGCAAAATTGAAATGAATAGGAGCTTAGGTGACAATATGCAGAAATCACAAGCAGAATTAGACATGCAGAAGTCATAAGAAATGCAACGCAAACGCACGGTCTTTGAGAGAGCTTCTCTTCACGCGTGCTGGAGTGAGGCGTGTGATTCCTCTGATTCCTCTGTGCTCAGTGTCCCAGCAGCACGGGTGCGAGCACAGCACCCTATAACAGTGAGCTCCATCCAGATCACTGAAAGATGAATAGATATGCTTTTAAAGAAGTACACTGAACCTGATCAGATTTGTGAGTAAAAAGAAATCTTAATCCTATTAATATCATATTTTGTGTAAGGAATAATTGACAGCTTAATTATTAGATATTATTAGATAATACTGCACACCAGAGGTGGTAAGCAGATGTGCATTATTTATACACATATATATATATATATATATATATATATATATATATATATATATATATATATATATATATATATATATATATATATATATATATATATATATATATATATAGTTCAGGGTCAGGTCTTTTGTATAATATGTATTGTAATATTATATTATAATTAAAGTACTTCTTTGACAACTCATATAGAAATATTATATATACACCGATCAGGCATAACATTATCACCACCTTCCTAATATTGTGTTGGTCCCCCTTTTGCTGCCAAAACAGCCCTGACCCGTCGAGGCATGGACTCCACTAGACCCCTGAAGGTGTGCTGTGGTATCTGGCACAAAGATGTTCCTTTAAGCAGATCCTTTAAGTCCTGTAAGTGACTTGGGGCCCAAGTCATGGGGCCTCCATGGATCGGACTTGTTTGTTCAGCACATCCCACAGATGCTAGATTTGATTGAGATCTGGGGAATTTGGAGGCCAAGTCAACACCTCAAACTCGTTGTTGTGCTCCTCAAACCATTCCTGAACCATTTTTTCTTTGTGTCAGGGCGCATTATCTGCTGAAAGAGCCACAGCCACCAGGGAATACCGTTTCCGTGAAAGGGTGTACATTGTCTGCAACAATACTAGGTAGTACGTGTCAAAGTAACATCCACATGGATGGCAGGACCCAAGGTCTCCCAGCAGAACATTGCCCAAAGCATCACACTGCCTCCGCCAGCTTGCCTTCTTCCCATAATGCATCATGGTGCCATGTGTTCCCCAGGTAAGCGATGCACACGCACCCGGCCATCCACGTGTAAAAGAAAACGTGATTCATCAGACCAGGCCACCTTCTTCCATTGCTCCGTGGTCCAGTTCTGATGCTCATCGCTTTCGGTGGTGAACAGGGGTCAGCATGGGCACCCTGACTGGTCTATGGCTATGCAGACGCATACACAACAAGCTGTGATGCTGACACCTTTCTATCTGAACCAGCATTAACTTCTTGAGCAATTTGACCTACAGTGGCTCAAATGTTTGATCGGACCACACAGGCCAGCCTTCGCCCCCCACGTGCATCAATGAGCCTTGGCTGCCCATGACCCTGTGGCCGGTTCACCACTGTTCCTTCCTTGGGCCACTTTTGATAGATACTGACCACTGCAGACCGGGAACATCCCACAAGAGCTGCAGTTTTGGAGATGCTCTGACCCAGTTGTCTAGCCATCACAATTTGGCCCTTCTCAAACTTGCTCAAATCCTTACGCTTGCCCATTTTTCCTGCTTCTAACACATCAACTGTGAGAACAAAATGTTCACTTGCTGCCTAATATATCCCACCCACTAACTAATGAAGAGAAAATCAGTGTTATTCACTTCACTTGTTGTCAGTGGTTATAATTATGCCTGGTCGGTGTATATATATAATATTTCTATATGAGTTTTCAAAGAAGTAATACATTGAACCTGATCAGATTTGAGAGTGAACATAGGCTACGTCTTTTTTAAGCCTACATGAAATATTTCTAGCCAACAATGAATCCACAGGCTTTTATTAATTCAGTTAGTGAATAAAAATGACAATGTCGATTATTAAACGACATTTAACTCTCTAATGTTGTGGTATTCATTTGTTTACCATTTAAAATGATTCGTGAAAGGAAAAGCTGAATTGGATGGAATTGAATTCGTTCTAAAAACGCATTTGTTCCAATTCAAAGCAGGTTTCATCGCACTACGCACAAACATGAAATACTCTTTTAAACACTTACCTCATTTGTTAAAAAAAAATAGATATATCACAGTGACAGTACATACTCGCAGTCGCTAAGAGACCATAGACAGTAGTAAGAGACTCGTGTCTTTGCTTGTGTAAAGTTAGGTTGCTTAGCAGCAGCAGAAGTTCACGAGCTACTTTCACTTTCCACGCGCCAATGCAAATCAGATTGGATTTACTATTTAAATAATTTAATTATTTTGTATTATTTAAATCTGTTATAGTATTGGATATGATAAACAAACACAATACAAAACTATAAAACAAAGCTGCAATCCAAATAAATTAGATTAATCCCTAAATATTACTAATCTAGTTTTGCATAGTTTCAAAACAGTTAATACTATAGTAAAAACATGGTATTTTTCCTCATACAAGTATAAATAATAAGTATTATAAAAATATAATAACATAAAGGATAATTAAAGTACCATTGTTATAATTACGTAAACATTATGGAGTCATAAATTATTTTTAAAAACATCATAAATTATAAAATTATTGTTAATTATAATATCATATATTATTTTCACTGATCAGTAATTATTTTAAATTTTCCAAATTAGCTTATGACTTTTTTTCTCTCGCAGTTTTGTTTTGTTTGTTTGTTTGTTTAAATAGCTTTACAGCTTTCAACATTTAACAATAGCCAGGTTGTATATAAAGAGATTTTTAGAGACAAAAAATACAATAAAAAAAATAAAATAAATAAAAAAACTTTTCTCGCACAGAGCCGTTGGAAATGCTGAGTGACGTAAAGCGCGCGTGATCATGTGGCGGGTCAGCTGACGCCAGCAGAACCAGGAAGCGACTTGGAAAGAAATATTATATGTTAATATTTACTCCCCGCATGCTGGCGATCATTCCTTCATATCTGTGATATAAGTATTGCTGGAGCCTCTGCTCATCTCGCGGTGTGACGATCAGTCAGAGGCATGTTCGCGACAGACGACGAGGACGGAGACTTTCTGTCTCCCACTGGGGGGTGAGTGAGTTCCTGACGGACAAACACACAATCATGCAGGGCAGCAGGGAAACATATTTCACCTTATTTATCTAAATAACGTTTAGTTAAACGTATAGCACGGAAACTACTCGAATGCACTCATGGTAAAATATAAACCGAAAGTGAAGTGTCACTCAATGGTTACTAATATAACTTTGTGTGGCGACTAAAGTACATTAACGTCAAGTGAACCGTTTGTTGTGTTAAAAAACGAGTTGTTTTCAACATTCATCACTTGAATGTTACATTTGCTCTGGCAGGACCTCCTTGATCATATGCTGTCTGATCTTTCAACACTCGTGCTGAAGGTGACTCTTGGTTGGGGTGTTTCCTTCTCCAGTTTCATTAAAATCATCTCAGCCTACTAAACACAGAGAGAAATTATGTCAGAATTGTCCATTTAGGGGTACAACAGCTTGTCGCTGGGACAGTACCCTTTAAAGGACATCTTTGTACCTCTTTTACTCCTAAAAGGTGCATATTAGTACCTTAGAGTACAAATTAGTTCACTTCAAAATGAACATTTCCTGATATTTTACTCACCCCATCTCATCCAAGGTGTTCGTTTCTTTCTTTCTTCAGTCGAAAAGAAATTAATTTTTTTAAGGAAAACATTCCAGGATTTTCTCCACATAATGGCAACCAAAATGTTGAAGGTCCAAATCAATGCAGTTTCAATGGGCTTCAGAGGCTCTGCACGATCCCAGACGAGGAATAGGCTCATATCTAGCGAAACGATAGGCCATTTTCAAAAGAAATTAAAAATGTATATACTTTTTAACCTAAGTTGCTCATGTTGCACTGCTCTGCAGCTCGCCACGGATTGCGTAATCACGTCAGAAAGGTAGTACAATGGAAGTACAAATGCATTGTTACAAAAATATGAATTTAACAAATTAAGTTTTTTTGGTACAATATGTTTATTTAACATGTATTTAGAAATAGAACAGAAATGTAATTATCAAATGTAAAAAAATAAAATGTATATGCATATTAGCCCTGCCTCCACTCACTCACACCAGCTCAGAGATACATTCGTCTTTACTATAGTAAACGCTTCAACTTTACTGTAGTAAACAACACACACAAACCATGCTCCCGTTTGCCATCTCAGCTTGCCTTCTGTAAAATCAGTATCATTAGAAATGCTTTGAACAACTTAGAACGTCAGTGGAGAAAGTCATATAGTTCATCATAACACCGTAATATACACTATATTGGCAAGAGTTTTGGGACGCCTGCCTTTACATGCACATGCACTTTAATGACATCCCATTCTTAATCCGTAGGGTTTAAAGGGTAACTAAACCCTAAACCAACTTTTTTTAGTTAATGATCTGTAATACTGGGGCTTTATTAATGCTGTTCATTGATTCGAGTAAATGTTTTGACATTTGAGTATAAAGTGTTTTAATTCTATAAAATATGGTGTAAAACCGCCAAAGTGCTGCCCTCTTAAGGTTGAACAGTGGCTACTGCAGTTGAATTTTCCTATTGGACGTTGTGGTACATCGTGACGTAGGATGGTACCTCCAACGGCTCACTATCCGCGCCCCTGGCACGAGCTCAACACGCCCTCAGAAATGTTTCCCCCAATCACATGATGAGAACGGCTTCACTCCAGTATGAACTGTCATATTACATGAAGTAGAAACATTATGAATGAAACTGACTTGACACATGCTTTAACATTGTATTGAAGAAAATGCGGTTAAATAATGCAGTTGTCAGTACACGTCAGGCTTTTCTTGCGATATTATTGCCGCCCGTCATGTGTACAGATAATTTTCATACATGAGACGCACTTTCAAACCCTGACACGCAAGTGGTTGCCGCGGACGCAGATAGATTAGGTCAGTTCTCTTGCGCGGCTGCTTCACTAGCATCGTCTGCATCGGGAGTTAACGCAGTTTGAGCTGCGGCTCGCATTGATAAGGCTCCGGGTTTGTGTCTACAGACAATCCACCCTCCTCCAATTCAGGTGAAGGTAGGAGAATGACTGCTCTGTTGCAAAGCTGGCGTCACTCCAGTCTTTCTCCATCTTTGCGACTCGCTAGTCTGACAGCTGTCAATCAATCCGTCCCCGCGTGTCTCAGGTGCACGCCCTCCGCTCAGTCCCGCCTTCGGTTCGTCCCCTCTGTCTCCGCTGGGCTAGTCTGCCCACTTTTCCAGCATTTTTCAAAATTTGCCAGTGGGTGGAGTTAAGCTCTGAGCAGGGGTTTAGTTACCCTTTAATATGGAGTTGGCCCACCCTTTGCAGCTATAACAGCTTTATCTAGTCTGGGAAGGCTTTTCACAAGGTTTAGGAGTGTGTTTATGGGAATTATTGACCATTCTTCTAGAAGCGCATTTGTGAGGTCAGGCACTGATGCTGGACGAGAAGGCCTGGCTCGCAGTCTCCACTCTAATTCATCCCAAAGGTGTTCTATCGGGTTGAGGTCAGGACTCTGTGCAGGCCAGTCAAGTTCCTCCACACCAAACTCGCTCATCCAATTCTTTATGGACCTGCTTTGTGCACTGGTGCGCAGTCATGGTGGAACAAGAAGGGGCCATCCCCAAACTGTTCCCACAAAGTTGGGAGCATGAAATTGTACAAAATGTCTTGGTATGCTGAAGCATTAAGAGTTCCTTTCACTGGAACTAAGGGGCCAGGCCCAACTCCTAAATCACAACCCCCACACCATAATCCCCCCTCCAACAAACTTTACACTTGGCACAATGCAGTCAGGCAAGTACGGTTCTCCTGGCAAACACCAAACCCAGACTCGTCCATCGGATTGCCAGATAGAGAAGAGTGATTGGTCACTCCAGAGAATACGTCTCCACTGCTCTAGAGTCCAGTGGCGGCGTGCTTTACCCTACTCCATCTGACGCTTTGCATTGCACTTGATGATGTAAGGCTTGGATGCAGCTGCTCGGCCATGGAAACCCATTCCATGAAGCTCTACACACTGTTCTTGAGCTAATCTGAAGGCCACACAAAGTTTGGAGTTCTGTAGCTATTGACTCTGCAGAAAATTGGCGACTTCTGTGCACTGTTCGCCTCAGCATGCGCTGACCCTGCTCTGTGATTTTTACGTGGCCTACCACTTCGGGGCTGAGTTGCTGTTGTTCCCAATTGCTTCCACTTTGTTATTATACCACTAACAGTTGACCGTGGAATATTTAGTAGTGAGGAAATTTCACAAATGGACTTATTGGACAGGTGGCAGCCTATCACGGTACCACGCTTGAGTTCACTGAGCTCCTGAGAGCGACACATTCTTTCACAAATGTTTGTAGAAGCATCTGCATGCCTAGGTGCTTGCTTTTATACACCTGTGGCCATTGCAATGATTGGGACACCCAAATTCAATGATTTGGAGGGGTGTCCCAATACTTTTGGCAATATAGTGTACATCTTATACATAATTCACCCACTATATTGCTAAATATACCAGATTTTTCATATCAACAGAAAAATATAGCGGGATAACCTGGCTTCTCTTGAGACTCCCCTGCTTCAGAGCATAATTGATATGCTAAAGCCAAAATATGCTAAAGCTCCCCTCACGACGTGATTTGTTACAAGGTAGTTTGTAACGTCAGAAACACCAGCGATTTCAATCTGCGTTTTTGAGACGGTCTTTGGTTCACTGCAGTTTTAAGGAGAAAATACTCAGCAATGGTGTTGTCTCATGAATTTGTCTTACTCTTAAAGCACCATATAGACATATAAGTAACATTTAAAAACTAGATTTTCAGAACTAGATTTTTTAGACTTTAAGAACTCTTTGTAACATCAAGGACGTCCCGTTCTTTATACGTAATTAATGCCAATCTAAGTTATTATTAGTGTGTGCTATGTTTATATATTTATATTCTGCGATATACACAATATAACAAATTCTCTAATGTTACAAATTTTATACCGTTGGTACGATACCCTAGCATGCACGTGTGTAAACTGGGGAATATGAAGCTGTTAGGACAGATTGTGGAGAGGTGGAGACTGGAGTCAGCGTGTTAATGCCGCTCACATGCTGGTAGTTAGACGTCCCGGATCAGAGCAGGGCCACAGTCTGGGAACGGGGCACCCACAGTCACGAGGAGCTCCTGTGGGGTTGTTGACACTGCCAGACCTGCTAAAGAGATCTGATATTACATGCAATTTGAAGAGTGGCACGAAGCTCACATGCACTAGTGGGAAATTAGCTGGTTACCATTCCATAGCTTTTAGCTTTGGTAACAGGTCAAAATGCACACACGGTTGGTGGCCTAGCATGGCAGGACAGCAGGACAATGACTACAAGTGGAGAGAGATCCATGGGTCAGTGACGTATGCGTTTATTACCGTATGTAGCTTACTGGTGATATGTTTTGGGTTTCATTTATGTTGTTGCAGGTGTTCATTGATGTCCTTAAGTTTGAAGTTTAATCAAAAACTCATTCGGAGTCAAAATTAGGTCAGCTTTGATTTGAGATTCGAGCATCGTTCAGAGACTCATGTGATCTTGCACAAGTGGAGAAGTGTAATAGTGGATTTACTTGCTGCTTTTTTTGTGATTTCAGAGCAAAGTTAGCCTCTCTCTTTGGACTGGATCAGACAGCAAACAAGGGGAATGAATCTTTCCAGTACACGGCACCCAAACAGCCCCGCAAGAGCTCTGGGAACTCAGGTGAGACTTGAGCAACCGAATGAGGAATGACGAATCAAATTTTCTATTTTTTTTTAAAGATAAAATAACTTGATCAGGACTTTATGCTTAGTTTTTTCCAACTAAGTTGAAAAATTTAGGAGCGCATTTAGAAACTTTAGGGGCTCAACAAACTATTTCTGCATTTATATAAAACACACTGTAACAGATTTTGCCATTACTAGTGTTTTATTTTTATTTTTATATCACTTAGACACGGTATAGTTTTTGTTAATATTTTCATTTGAATTCAATTTAATTCTGCTTTATTTGAAGTTACAGTCATTTAAGTTTTAATAAGTGGACCTTATGGAAAACAATTATAAAAAATATGATGCTACTCCTTTAAAGCAGATTTTCTGACAATTTGTTACAGGACCCCCAGCCCAAAAGCCAGCTCCTGCCCAGAATCCTCCCGCTGTTCTCTTTGCTACTGCAGTACATGCCTACAGATAGTAAGTTGGAAAAGAAAATGTTGCGCATTATTTGTTATTTAGCCTTTTTATTGTCAGTGTCATGGTAGTGGGAAACTTGGCATATTTTTATTGACTTTTTATACCTAAATTAGGAATCATTCAAAAGCTTAAACACTCTAAATATATCCTGTGAAAACCGTTTTGAAATTGGACGTTGCGTTACCATGAAATGGTACTTTAAAATCTTTTAGCATGCTCCATCTTTGTCATATCAACTTCAAATTTGGAACACAACATAGACATATGGCTTTGATTTCCTAGCAATTTTAGAGGCCAAATTATTTTCAAAAATATGCATTTTGTATAAAATAAAGAAATTTGCTTTACAGTATACTTGCATAGCTTTTTACTCTTTCTTTTTTGAAGTCCAGTAATCTGTAGAGCATCATCTTTAAAAATAAACCTTGAGTTACAATCCATTTTAAAGGGATAGTTCTCCCAAAAAAGGTGTCATCATTTACTCACCCTAATATCGTTCCAAACCTGTAAGACCTTGGTTCATCTTTGACACACAAATTAAGATTTTTTTTGATAAAATCTGAGAGATTTCTGTCCCTCTATTGACAATCCACGCAACTACCACTTTGATGCTTCAAAAAGTTCACAAAGAAACTGTAAAACTAATCCATACAATTTTTTTAAAGTAAAATTTTTTAAATTCTTTAAAAAAAAATCATGTTAATATAGATGTAAAATATGACACAACAGGCTTTTGGGGAAAATGTTTCCCAATTTTATCAATTATCATTGATTTGCAATGAATTGCATATAAGCCATAAAAGCCTATGATACTCAACAAAAACGTACGCATGCATATGCAACGTTCACGCATAACATTATGACCGGCATTATGACAGGTGAAGTGAATAATACTGATTATCTCTTCATCACGGGTGCAATAAGCTAACACTTAACAACATTTTTAAACATGCAAGTCCCCTCCTAATATTGTAAAAATGCGAAATATGTCAACTTTTATCTGAAGGCGAGTAGATTTCCTAGATTGTTAAACAAAGACTGAATGAACAAAGTCACCAGATCTAAATATTCACAACAAACTTTCAACATGAAACCAAGAAATGACACTTTCCCTGCCTCTCCCCACAGCCTCTCAAATGTTTGTATCGCCCCTTTTTGTGTTTTAGTGTTCGATATTTAACAGGTTAATTTTAAGTGTAAGGATTAAGGCATGACATTTCCAAAGCAAAGTACATGCTAGAATTTACATATAAAGATTTATCTTGAGCACTGATTGTCTGTAATAAGTTTGCTGACTGATATCATGAGTCTTTTCCCCGTGCAGTGTTAACGGACAGTATGTGAAACAAGGCAAGCTGGGAGCTGCGGTCCTTGGAAATCATACAACTAAAGAGGTTAGAATGATCGCATGTTTTTTGACTGAGTCCTAAATGGTGATACACACACTTACACACATGTCTGAACTCTTCTTCAGTACAAGATCCTGCTGTATGTCAGTCAACAGAAACCGGTGACGGCCGCCAGGATCCACAAAGGCTTCATCCTCACTGTGAGCTCTTACTCACATAGTTAAAGACGGAAAATATGTTTCTTTTCTGTACGTTGTTTGTTAAGGTCTCTTTCACATTCAGGTCCAGCCCAGTAACTACTGCACGTTTTATGATGACCAGAGACAGAATTGGTCGCTGATGTTTGAATCAGAGAAATCAGCTACAGACTTTTCTAAAGAGGTTTGTGTTTTATGGGTTCTTCGTCACCTGGTATTGTGTAAGGAGATTCTTACGCAGCGATTTAATTGTTTCAGGTTTGTCTGGCCAAAGTGAACTGCGGCGGTCCCGTAGACTCTGTCCTGACCCAGGATCTTCTTCTTGGTGAGGGTCAGGCTGTGGAGAATGGAGACTCTTTAGAAGTGGCCTACACTGGCTGGCTGCTGCAAAACCACACCATTGGACAGGTAAAGATGTTTTATCAATGATCACGTTTATGTGCCCACAGGGCAAAAAATGGACATGGCTTAGGCGAGTTAATAAGCTGCCATTATGATCTGATATGTACTACAGTATATGTGAAGGAAGTTAATGTATTCACATGATGCATGCATAATCGGAATATGACTAAAATCTGATTAATGTTCTGGTTAATATAAACATGGTTTTTATGAGAATTATAGAGCAACACTAATGTTTAACGGTAAGTTTGGTACCGGGTCAATTTTTATATTTCTTTCTTTTAAAATAAGTATTAAATGCTCACCACGGATTTATTTGTTTGATCAAAAATACTGTAAAATTATGAAATATTATTACAATATTTAAAATAATAATTGTATTTTAAATATATTTAAAAATGTAATTTATTCAAAGCTTGTGATCAAAGCTGAATTTTCAGCATCATTACTACTCATTTCTGATTATTTTCAATGTTGAAAACAGTTTAGCTGCTTCATATTTTTGTAGAAACCACAATAAATTTTTCCGGATTGTTTTGATGAAGAGAAGCATTAGTTTGAAAGAGAAATATTTTGTAACTTTATGAATGTCTTTACTGTAATTTGTTTTTCAATTTCATGTCCTTGCTGAATAAAAGTATTAATTTCTTTAAAAAAAAAAAAAAACACTTTATTAGTAGATCCTTTTTTTTAATTTCTTGCTACCCAGCTTTATCCAAATTCTTTTTGTTTAATTTCCTCTCCTCCAGATGTTTGACTCAAATCTGAACAAAGACAAACTGCTGAGACTGAAGCTCGGGGCTGGGAAGGTCATTAAGGTGAGGGGGAAGTTGACTTTTACTTGTCATTATCAGTCATACGGCAGTCTAAAGCGATTTCTCTCCATCTCTCAGGGCTGGGAGGATGGGATGTTGAACATGCGCAAAGGTGGGAGGCGGCTCATGGTCATTCCGCCCAGTCTCTCGTACGGATCGCAGGGCGTTCCCAACCGCGTGCCACCAGACAGCACGCTAGTCTTTGAAGCAGAGATCCGTCGGGTACATCATTCTCACAATTACTTTCTTATGTTTGTATAATGTTATATGCTCCAATGTCTTAAAGCGGACCTATTATGCCATTTTTCAAACTCTGTTCCCAGTCAGTAATGCTTTGTTTTAGAGGTCGACCGATAGTGGATTTTACCGATACTGATAACTAGGTTGGACCGCACTTGCCGATAACCGATTAATCAAACGATAGTTTTTAAAATGGATGCTGGATAAAAATAAATAAATAAATAAAACCTTATCATTCTAGTATAAGTAAAACAGTGCTGAACCCATGAAACTGTGCTAAATGAAATGCATATGTAAGTATGAATATATTAAAATGAGAAGTTCTAAGATAATTTTTTTTACCGAAAATAATTTAAACATTAAAATATTATAAATAAATGTTTCTTTAGCTCTAACCTAGAAACATGTACATATTATAGGTAACACTTTGCAAGTCCTGTTTGTTAACATGGATGTATTAACCAGCTTACATGAACGATATGCATTATGCAATATACATTTACAGCATGTATTAATATTTGAGCAATACAATTGCACTCTGATCATTCATGTTAGTTCATTGTGCATTAAATAAAAATTTAAACTCAATTTCAAAATGTATACAATACTTCTACAGCATTTATTGACCTTACTTTACAATAAGATTCCATTTGTAACATTGTTACCATTTCATATACATCCAAACAGTCAGCTTTTTTAGAACACAGCGATTATCTACTCAAAGATATTATCTGACTGGCGGCTGCATGACGATACAGTTCGATTTCTCACGTCACTAATTGTTACTATGGCTGAATCCGAAATCGCCACCTAAAACCTCATTCACTATTCCCTACGTTAGCTCACTATTACAGTTCACTTGAAGGAGAGAGTGAATTCATACAGCCGCTGTGTGTACATTGGCTGTACACTCGTTATTGCGGTGATGTGTGGGATTGAATGAGTGCACTCAATAACGTCCACTACGGTTTCGGACACCACTACAAATGGCTGTCCCTTCAAATAATGCCCTATTTGAGGGTATAGGGGGCGATTTGGGATTCAGCCATTGTTTTAACTGCTTGAGGTAATGCTAATGTTAGCTTCCCGTACAGTACATAATGCCGTTCTTTCCCTGCTAATGCAGCATCTAGTCAACAATTGAATTACTTTATTATGATTTGGCAATATGTACTGAAGTGTTCTGTATTCATACCTTTTCTCTGTCTGTGTTTTAAGCGTGCATCTAATGTGTCAGCGCTCTCTGTGCAGCGTGTGCTTTCCGTGCATTGCGCAGCCTCACTTGTCAATATAAACGGCAAAACCGATGAATCGGTCGACCTCTACTCTGTTTAATTCCTGTCTCTGTGAAGCCTCTCCTTCTGAAAAGCACGCTGTGCTCTGATTGGTCTGCTGGAGCAGTGTGTTGTGATTGGTCAAGCGCTTCCAGTGCGTTTTGGGAAATGTCCCGCCCCTTACCATAACCACCAGTTTCAACACACTACTAACTCAACCAGGCCCCGCCCCTTTATTCTGCATATTAATGATTTAAATGACGAATATTGTGATGTGTTGGTTCCCGGAAGAAAACTCAAGACTATAATGTTTCAGGTAGTTCAGAAACACTGACACTGATATAGAGAAGAACTCCTGCTGGAGGGACTTTGCAAAGTTTTTCTGGCTCAAACTTGCTGTTTGCATTACACACTAAAGAAAGATGAAAATGTAAAAAAGCATAATAAGAGGACCCCTTTAATACATACTCAAAAGTATGTCCTTTCACATCCTCGGACCCAGTATATACTTTGTGATATAACTTCAAATATGTTTTCTCCCTTGATGCATGTGCAGGTTAAGTTTGCAAAGGATGGAAGCTCAAGAGATTCGGCGGCTCCGTCTCCTGCTCCCAGCGTTGAGAGTCTGGGCCCCTCTGAGCTGAACCAGCCCCTCAGCTCGGCCCCACAAACCAGCAAACCCAGGTGAGCCCTCTGGCCTCTTGCTGGAGCCTGACAGTAGATTATTGTTTATATTAATAGTGTTTGATTGAGGTTCTCTGTTTGCCTTGTTTCTTCTTTGATTACAGTGAACCGCCTCTTCGAGCAAAATCCAACTCCCTCAGTGAACAGCTGAGTGTAAGTTTTGGTTCTTTTTAGGTGTATCACATATATGTTTTTAGCTTTTTTGTAATGCAGTTTTTATTGGGGCTTAGAGGTTAGTGCACAAGACACATTGAGCTTGAAGTGTTCATGTGGGCATTGCGAGTTCTAATCTAGCATGCAAAATTTCCAGATACTTTCCCCCTTTAAATATAAAATAAAAGGCCAAAGTTATCAGATCAATACTAATGTTTTGCATATACCCTGTTTTTTTATTTATTATTATTCAAGCTAAGTGCTCCTATTTTTACATTTGTCATCTATCATTAGACACCATAGTTCAAAGTTTGGGGTAAGTTTTTTTTTTTTTTTTTTTAAACAAAATAATACTTTTATTCAGCAAGCATGCATCATATTGATCAAAAGTGAGAGTAAAGAGATTTATAATGTTACAAAAGATTCCCATTTCAAATAAATGCTGTTCTTTTGAACTTTCAAACAATCTTGAAGAAACATGTATCCGGCTTCCACAAAAAATATGAAGCAGCACACCTGTTTCCAACATTGAAAATAAATCATCATATCAGAATGATTTCTGAAGGATCATGTGACACTGATGACTGGAGTAATGATGCTGAAAATTCAGCTTTGATCACAGGAATAAATGACATTTTATTATACATTCACATAGAAAACAGCTGTTTTAAATTGTAATAATATTTCACAATTTTTACTGTATTTTTGATCAAATAAAAGGCTTGGTGATCAAAAGAAACTCGAAAACGTTAACCCCAAACTTTAGAATTTTAGTTAATATTTTTATTAACTCTTATCATTTAAATAACACTGTTAAATGTAATCTTTAGCAAATCTCAGAATGAATATCCATCATTCATAGTCGTCAATTATATTGTTTTGATGCTGAAATTCACTTGCATTCTTTTTTTGTAACAAAATTGTATAGACTTTTTTTTATTATAAGCACTTTATTAGTAATCAGTAAATAATTATCGAATAGAATTTTAATATCAATGCATCCCTTATAATAAACCCTGTATAATAAATGTGTTGACATGTTTTTGTCTTCAGAATCCTGATGCCACTAAAGCTAAACTGATCTCACGCATGGCCAAAATGGGCCAGCCAATGCTGCCCTTCATCGCCGGCCCAGCCTCATCACCCTCACAGCCAGACTCCAGCGACTCTGAACTCGAGGCAAGACTGAGGCGGCTTTACACCGTCTCCTATACAGACAACAGCACAAAGTGTCAAACAAAAAATATCTGGCACTATAATCTGTGTTTTGCCTTTTAATATAAAGTATAAATGTCAGAGAGCGCATAAGTGAATGTTTAAAGATGATCCTGTTATTGCTGTAGGACCCGAGTGTGTCCAGACGCAAGGAACGCAGCAGTGCACCGTCGCCACAGCCTGTACACATGTCCTCCGCCCCTCCGCCTTCAGTGCATGGTAACACTCATCTATCACACCATATTCTTATGAAGGCCAGTGGCTTAATTCTCAGTTAAATGCTGTTATACTGTCATATGTGTGCTTTCCATTCCAGCTTCGGCCCTTCTACCTGTTTCCATGGCAACAGCCAATCCACAGCCCATGATGCCGGGAGTCGTACATGCATTTCAGGTAATTCCCTATTGCTGGGTAACTTCCTCAGTCAATCCCACCAGGATTTCACAGGACTTTTTTTTTTTTATCATTTATGCAGTCTAAAATGACTGAATTTGCTTCGTATGTTCACAAATATTGCAGCGACTTTTGCTGCGCTTTGTGTGTTGATTGCATTGAAAACCCAGCAGTAATCATGATGTACGTATGTAATTAGTGTTAGTGCCAATAAGAGTACAATTAAATAAATAGTCATCATTATACTTCGCTGCAATAATCACTCAGTGGCCGTTTACACAACCGCATTTTCAGTTAAATTTACTGTCTATTGTTATGTTGTAATAATATATAATAGTATTATCAGTAGTTATCATGTGTATCTAAAGTTGCAAATTTAACTCACAAAATTGGGATATCGCATAAAACATTTCTGATAAAACAGCATTTTCGCCCCAAGTGTTCAAGAGAACAAAATTATCACTTCCTGGGAAAATATCTGTAATAAAAATGGAAGTTGTTGCAATTGGGCTCTTTTTCCCTCCATCTTAAATGAGTTGCGCCTCAGAGCGGCTGACGAAACGCAATAAACACTGTCATGTTCTCTTGCGTTGGGATGCTGGTGTTTGTGAACTCAATTGTGTGAGACGCTTCTGGAGGGAATTAAACCAAATGATATGCACATTTTTAGAACTTATGCACTGCCATTTCCATCCAGCATTTTTCTTTTCTATGCAATATACCAACATTTGCATAAAAATAGTTGGATGGAAATATAGCTAGTGATTAGGGCTGCATGATATTGGAAAAAAATATCATGCGTAAATGTCATCATTTGTAAAAAATATAGTGTTGTGTTAAAGACAGTGATATTTAAAAGAGTGATATTTTGTTTTTCTGCTATATATATTGTGATATGAAAACAACTACACCAAATTAATTGAATGGCTCTATAAGGAAAGAATTAATCATTAATATTAACATTAATGACACAAAGTGACAGTAGCCTACTAAACCTGCTGCCATCTAAGACAAAATGCACAGATCCAATATAATGATACGCATCCTTTTTCTTTCTCAATTGTAAGCCATAAGCAACTGTGTTTACAAGGATACTCACCAAGACGGCATTTTGACGTCATTTTGCATGTCCGTTCAAACACAAATGCGGAAGAAATATACATGTTCGCACAGAAAACAGCGTGCAAGGTTCCAATTGAGTTCTCTTTCACGTG
Source organism: Gobio gobio (assembly GCF_949357685.1). Classification (NCBI taxonomy): domain Eukaryota; kingdom Metazoa; phylum Chordata; class Actinopteri; order Cypriniformes; family Gobionidae; genus Gobio; species Gobio gobio. Next base: position 7,173,549 of record NC_137116.1, on the reverse strand, counting down.
TTCTTGCACAAGAATGGTTTAAAATCACTTAAATGTTTCAACTGATGCTCTAAGATGGTTAAACTTTGGAATCAGTTCGAGAATCATGTGCGTTTCGAAACGTGGGGCCTGGTCTGTATGGATCAACTACGATCCCTGTACTTGACATCGCACATGCGATATCGATGGTAAAACAATGTAATCTGCAGCCCTACTAGTGATTGCGTTCACTTGAAATAATGAAAAAGTCCATTAAAATAATGTATTCATTTTGATGAAGACCTTTTATGAGGACAAATATAAATTATATTTAGTATTATTTATATATACATATATATATAAAGCTGTCTTGATTTTGCTCTAAATTCTACGGCTGCAGAATCGCGAAATCCTGGAGGGACGGATCAGTTACATATTTTTATAACTTTAATAACAAGATTGATAACGTTAACATTTATTATTGTCTGTTTTTTCTAAGGCCAGCATCTCTGTTATTAATGCTCATACTTTTAGTTAGTGCCCAGATTTAAACCTTTAAAGCGGTCATAATACACACAGTTTCTGCCATTCTCATGTTAATCTTGAGTACTAAAGAGTAGTATTGCATCCTTCATATCTCCCAAGAGTCTTTAGTTTTATCATATTTATAAAAGACCGATACACTGTATCGATTCTTTCCACAAACAGCCGAGCTGTTGGAGGCGTGCAGTGGGCGGAGCTAAGAGTCACACACACACACACACAATACATCATTCCATTATCCCTGGATAACTTTCAATTCACTATACGTTTGTGTTGTTTACATTATATGCACTTACACAGATAGCCTGTGAAACAGACATTTGATGCAGTTTCACTCACCGCCTGTGGTTTCAACTCGTGACCGGGAACAAACACACACACTTGCAGCACTCTGGGAAAACAAACTGCATCCACTGTTTCCTTAACACTGGGTTATTTGGGAAGCTGAACAAGGTTATCTTTCCCTCACAACCAAAAACACACTTCTTTAATGACATTATTGATTTTAGTGGTCTAAAAACAAAATACCAGTGCTGCCGACAGCTCCCGTACTGCTCCCGTAACCTCCCGTAACCTGAACGAAGCTTGTTGATGGACGCGCTCTTGCTCTCGCTCTGGTTGATGTGTGTGTGTGTGTGTGTGTGTGTGTGTGTGTGTGTGTGAGCTCATCCAGGAGAAGTGCCCATGCAATCCCACTCTTTGTGATCATACAGGGTCATACTCAAAAAAAACTTGCCGAAACTTGTTCGAATCCTGGAGTGTATTTGCACAGAAATACGCCTTCATATGTTCAACTTGTTTTTTGCAATTTTGGCAGTGTTTAGCATGATAATCAACTCTTTAACAGTGTAAATACGTCAGAATGCATGGAATAGCATTAGACCTTTAAGTAATAAAGGTCTATTCATTTTCTGTCTGTCTAATTAAAAAAAAAAAAAAAAAACTTCTGTCCTGTGTGTTCTGTGCTAGATTAACTGAGACTTGTTACTGCACTTGCATACTGTTGCACTTGACTGTTCTAGTTGCTTCTATTGCTCTCATTTGTAAGTCGATTTGGATAAAAGCGTCTGCTAAATGACTACATGTAAATGTAAATGTAATAAACATCTGTTGACTGTGACTTCCTCTTTGCAGCCTGTAAGCCAGATGTACCCGACACAGACCGTGCCTTACCAAGGTAAAAATCACTACAAAATCTGTACAATATTGCATTTGTTTGTAGTTCATCAGCTGCAGATGTCCATACATTCATGTAGTTAAGGTTGGGATTTTAAATGAAGCCTGTCTCTTTAAGGATCTAGTGATGTCACATCCTTCTTGATGACAGAGGCTCGACAACACAACACTGAAATCCGAATGGCTGTTGGGAAAGTGACAGACAAACTGGACCACTTGTCCTCAAAGGTTGATACATAATTAGCAGATATTTGTAAGAAACTACATTTATTAACTTGAACAACCTTTTGAGAAATCGCTCTACTTTTTCAGATCGATGACCTACAAAAGCAAGGCAGCGTTTCGATGGGCTTATCGAACGTGTCCATGGAAACAGCCATGATCATGCACAACATTCAGAGAATCATACAGGTAATATGCAGTGATTGGTCAATCGAACCTTCATTCTCGGTTCTCAGTACTCAATGAACCCACCTATCATTTATTCAGGAGAATGAGTGTCTGAAGAAAGAGGTGTTTGACAAAAGCTCACGCATAGAGGAACAGAACCGCAAGATCAGCGAGCTCATCAATCAGAACCAGAGGTCAGACATTGTATTTGGCATCTTTCCTTTTTGTATTATATTTTTAGGATCTTCCATCCTTCAATAAAGGAATGTTCTGGCTTAAAAATAGCGCTGCACAATATATCAGACTAAAACAGTCATTTTTATAGGGAAAAATATAAATATGCTGACTGAGTTACTCTACTCTTATTAAAATTTGCGTTCCATAGTATCATACATTTGTAGATCACGATAACCACAGGTAAAACCCTGCATGGCACCTCATAACCATGGTAAAACTATATCGATTCTATGGTATTTTTTAACCATAAAACAGTAGCCTAAAATGCATTTAGTATAAATTAAAATGCTCAAAAACTGCTATAGCTTAATAAAAAATAATACTGTTATTATATTACTTTACTACTTTAATACATTTAATGCATGCCTGCACTAATAATATAAAAAAGTTCAGTATGAATATCCCACATTTTTGCCACAATACCATGGTTACAGTTCGTGTTACTATAGTAAATCCATGGTAAATGTTGGTGATTTAATCATCAACATTTATAAAATCGATATTGTGATTTATCAAACCACAAAGGCTAAGATTGAATGAAATACAGTTTATTCAGATTATTAAAAATAAGCATATTGCGTACTTTGAGTCAATTGTTTTATTTGTGAAAACGCAATGAAACATCATTTTTATCCAGGCTGTCATACAAAGAAATTATGAACGCATGCAAAAAAACAACAAAATATTAATAACTGATATTGTAGTCAATGTATGCACTTTCCTGTGAGATTTTAGTTTTAAATGCATTTTTTTTTATAGTAAATGTAAACCTGTAAATGAAAACCATTTTGTCGAGAACCAAGTTTAGTGTTTTGTTCTTCCCACATATTTAAAATATTGGGTAACACTTTATTTTACAGTGGCATTGTTACATATGTTACATGTACTTACCATAGTAATAATAGTAAATTATGCATAATTACACACAACTAACCCTAAATCAAACCTTAATCCTACCCAAACCAATAGTAAGTACACGTTGATTAATATTACTCAGTACTTAAATATGTAATTACACTGTAACAATGACACCTTAAAATAAAGTGTAACCAAATATTTAAAATATATCTAAAATATTTTACTTATATTTTGATGGTTTTAATTGAACTTGTAGGGTCATTAAAAACAAACGTCATTTTTGGCCACTACTGTATATAGCAGAAAAACAAAATATTGCAATGTAATTTTTCCCAGTATCATGCAGCCTTAGAAGTAAGTTAGTTAATTAAGCTTGCAAAGCTTGCACTCTCTCCTTTTCCTGTTTTAACGAACACAGTCAATAGAAATGGATAAAAATGTCAAAATAACACTGTGTGCTTTGACTCAAGGGGAGTTTGTGCTTGTGTAGGTACGTGGAGCAGAGTAATCTGATGATGGAGCAGAGAACCGACTCTCTGAAGAACAGCAGTGAACAGAATCAGACCAGAATACTGCAGGCAGAACAAGACAAGGTAACACTGTTAAACAGTCCAATACATTACACACACACTATAACACCAGAACAGCTCTTGTCCAGAACCATGCTGTATACCGCCTACATAGGGTGCTACCTTCTAAGGCATTGTAATCATGATGGAAGTGACTGACCAGAAGTGCTCTTCATAGGCAGCAACTCCACACAACATAAAGATAGCGCTAAGGATGGGATACTTTAATATTCAAGTATTCAGTAAAATAGTATACATTGTTTTCACGCGTACCTTAGTGTATCTTAGGGACACGTACTGTACACACACACACACACACACACAGATTTTTCTTACTGCACATTATCTATACACTCATCTTGCAGATGTGCAAGACAAGGAAAACTCAACTTAGGAGCAAGATAAGCACACATATCCGGTCCTTGCAATGGCACAGCAAGCGAGACACCGAGCGGGTCTCCGGTGTTACTGGCTACTTGAGGAGAGTGCACGGGAAGATACCGGCTCTACACGATGATTATAAAATCTACCAAACGTGTTGGGTGTCGCCCAGCCCGCAATATATCTGACAGCGAGGCGCCGTGCTCCAGTGCCCAATGAGCTCTCAACCCAAGGGGGTGAGGCTTGCCTTGGGTCTGGTACGCCAAGACGATGGCATCCACTATCCAGTGGGCCAGCCTCTGCTTGGAGACAGCCAGACAAAGAGCTCGTCTGAGGTCCTGAAGCTCTGCATTCGGTCCACGTAAAGGCACAATGCGTGAATGGGACAGAGCAAAGTGAGGGCTAGGTCTCCCTCCTCCCCCCTCCACTCTTGATGGAAGCCAGCACAGTCAGTTTTCAGCTCAGTTGACTGCAATGGTTTAAAGGGAGCTCTCTGTAATGCTGTTAGCACCAATGAGAGATCCCAAGAGGGTACGGGGTAAGGGCGAGGAGGATTTAGCCTCCCTCGCACCCCTCAGGAAAGTGATGATCAGGTCGTGCTTTCCCACAGATTTACCATCTACCTTGCTCAGCACTGAGATGAACCAAATGCCCCTGAAGTTGGGGGGATGCCAGGCGAACTGAATCGCATAGCCGAGTCTGATGGTCCGATGAGCCAGCAAGACGGGCTGGAGAGTAGGCTTGCTACGATAGTCGGTGTTGCCGGTGTTACCGGTGTCCAGACTCAACACCGGTTATATCACTTGCCCACCGTGGCACAGCCCACCGTCTTTTTTATGTTTTTATAGTAATAAAATAATTTAGTTCAGTTAGAGAACAGACAATACAAATAAAAACTGAATGTATCTGCTTAATAAAGCAGGATCCGACCGTGAGTCTCGGCAGTGGCAGGAGTCATTCATCAGATTTAAGAGTGAGGAGCTGACGGAGATGATCGCGGAAGATTTGATTTCAAAGCGAAACGCAAAAGCGCCTATTTAAGGGAGTTTGTCATTTGTTTTGTTGTTGTGTTTTTCATTAAAAATTATAGGCTAATGAACCCATAATTCAAGCAACCCGCAGCCGAATTGGCGCTTATTCAAAACGAAAGTAAAGTAAGTAAAATGTGCACGGCCGCACAGAGCGCGCATTGTTTACTTTCGCCTGGCTCCGCAGTGTGAGCCTCCGCGCTACGCTGACTGCGGGCGCTCGTGCGGGCGCGTCGAGTATAAACGAGGCTTTACAGACGAACGGTTTTTCATTCATGGCGTGCATCTCAATCATAGACTGATCAATGCTTGATCAATGCTTGATCAGTGCCCTGATTACTGAACTAGGAACTGATTGAGACGCACCCATGGCCTCACATAGCGCGCATTTACAGACGAGCTGTCATTCACGGTGTGTGAATACGCAACACTGGCGCATTTTCAGTTCAGACCGGTCGTGTGTATGTTACTTTCGGTTAGATAGAATTAGTGATTTAAAAGCCTCCGCCGGTGATACCGGTATTACCGGTGTTGTCACACATCAATTAACCGGTGGGAAAATTTCCTCACCGTCACATCCCTACTGGAGAGCGCTATCCAGGCCCCCAGAGACTGTACAAGCGGGGTTAGAGGGACCACAGATATTCCTGCAGTGAGGCAGCGAGGTAGAGTGCAGGGACCTGACCCAGAAGGCACAGCATCCCGGAGTGTGGTGCAACACTTACCTGGCTCCACAGTTGGGTTTGGTTGATGGCTGAGCTGACACCGGAGGTCTTTTAAAAAAAAAAGAATTTTACCGCAGGGGAACAGGGGACGCCCTTGCCGATGAGCAGGCAAAGGGGCAGCTCACGATGGCCTGGTAGCATGTTGGAGCTGGCTCTTGATTGCCTCAGCCTGCTTCTGGACTGCTGAGAACTGCTGGGCAGGATAATCTCTCGCTGAGATCCTCGATCTCCCAAAGTGTCAAGCAGACCCGCTCCTGTGCTTTTACACACAAGTGGCGGCTGGTCAACAGCAGAGGGGACTCAAACTTTCCAGAAAAAGAAAAGTCGCAACTAGCATGCCGACGTGGTAATGTTCTCATGTGAAAACATGAACCACCCACAAATGCTGTCTCGGCATGCTTATGTCCAGGTATGTGAGACTGCGATCGTGGCCGTCAGAAGAGGACATGAACGATTGCATCTGGAAATTCACGTGTGGAATAACGCCTTTAAAAAGGTGTGACACCCACTAGGCTATCGTAGCGATAGTCGGTGTTGCCGGTGTTACCGGTGTTCGGACTCAACACCGGATACATCACTTGCTCACTGTGGCACCGCCCTCACCGTCGTTTTGATTTTTTTTATAGTAATAAAATAATTTAGTTCAGTTAGAGAACAGACAATACAAATAAAAACTGAACGTGTCTGCTTAATTAAGCATGATCCGACCGACCGTGAGTCTGGGCAGTAGTCATTCATCAGATTTCATTCATCATGAGTGACAGGAGCTGACGGAGTTTCAAAGCGAAATGTAAAAGCGCCTATTTAAGGGAGTTTGTCATTTGTTTTTGTTGTTGTGTTTTTCATTAAAAATGATAAGCTAATGAACCCACATTTCAAGCAACCTGCCACCGAATTGGCGCCAATTCAAAACCGAAAGTAAAATGTGCACGGCCACACAGAGCGCGCATGCCTTGTTTACTTTCCTCTGGCTCCGCTGACTGCGCGTGCGCCTCGTCCGCTTGGCACTCGGCGATGACGTCATTTTTATTCGTGTATAAACAAGGCTTTGCGGACGAAATGTCATTCATTCATGCCGTGCATCTCAATCATCGACCGATCAGTGCCTGATCAGTGCCCTGACTACTGAACTAGGGAGTTGATTGATTGAGACGCACCCATGGCCTCACAGAGCGTGCATTTACAGACGAGCTGTCATTCTCGGTGTGTGCCCACTGGCGCGTTTTCAGTTGCGTTATGAAAGCCCGAGCGGTCGTGTACATGTTACTTTCGTTTAGATAGAATTAGTGATTTAAAAGCCCCTGCCGGTGATACCGGTATTACCGGTGTTGTCACACGTTAATTAATTGGTGGGAAAATTTCCTCTCCGTCACATCCCTAACACCCATGCTTGCTCTTTTAGGGAAATAAGCTCTTTCAGTGCTGAAATGCACCAGGGAAATGGCTGTGGCACAGCTGGCGGGCTTTAGTGCAGTCTGCAGTGTGCACTAGGCTCTTTTAGGCTGTATTAGAACAGCAGGAAATGCTCATCAAAGTCACAACCACCGATGCAGCGCCATCACACCAACACCGTAATACAGGGCTTCTTCCGACTCGTAGTCACTCGAACAGAACAGATGAGATGGAACAACAACAGACGGCCATGTTGCCGAGTGCTTCTGTGAGGTAGCTTAGAGATACTCACAACTCTAGTTTAAAGGTCCCATGGCATGAAATTTTCATTTTATGAGGTTTTTCAACATTAATATGAGTTCCCCTAGCCTGAATATTGTCCCCAAGTGGATAGAAATGTTGATCGGTGTAAACCCGAGTTCTGGCTGTCTTTCTCTGCCTTTGAGAAAATGACAGGCCAGACCAGCCAATCCTGAAGTCGCCTGGTTTGACGTCCAAGCAGGAGCGGTTTCCTCCCTTTCCTCCGCCCAGAGAATCTGCCACGCCCATGCAAACGCTCGAGAGATCATTGCATCATTGCTTGTGAACGAGTGAACGCTGGCAGTTTCTCAGTGTTTGGATGTACAAATGAAAACAGAAGTCTTTTTTCAGTTCCTTCTGATCTGTGATCAGTGATTTCTGATGTGTAGCTAATTATTTATTAGTCGTGCACACTCAGCGGCTTCTCTCTCTCCCGACAGAACGGTGTTTTCGTGTTTTATATCTTGTGAGTCAGTGTTTTTGTACGTCCTCGTCGCGTCTATCGGTTCTAAAATGTGCATACAGTCATGAGTTTCTGCTCAACATCAGCAGAGATAAACCTCACACACGCCGAAGCTCGGCCTTCAACATCCCCGACCCCCAGTACTGCATCTGGCCCACAGCGGAGGCACCAAACGCGGCGTGAGATTAAGCAGAAGGGGGGTAAGGGTGAGCATATCCGGGCTAGCCAGCTTTCCCCACAATAAACTGGATTACATTCGATTACTGCTGTTGTGTCTTTGTTTGCGCTGTGTACTCAACGCGCGTCACTGACGCTTTTATTTTATTTTAAAAATAATGCTATTATCAACACTTACTTTTAACTCGTTCATCTCGACAGCTGTAATGGTACTTTGCATGTGTTACAAAGTTGGTAGAATAATGATGAAGAGACGGACTCGGTGTGACTGTTTATTCAGAACTCTCAGATACAAACACAATAAACTCGCGCTGACTGACAGCGCTCTCATAACTCAGTAGTTACTATAAATAACTTTGTTAGCAATCGCTGAGCTCAGTCTCTGATACATTAGTGATGTCCGGTTCGCGAACGATCTTTCTTTTGAACCAGTTCTTTTTAGTGAACCGAATCAGTTCACCAAATCGGACTGAATCGTTCTAAACGGTTCGCGTCTCCAGTCAGCGCTGATCCATAATTTACTAAAGTTACTAACTTTCTGACATGAGTGACAGTCCCTCCGACTAGAAATAGACTAATAACCTAAAGTATATGCTGTAACTAAAACAGTTCAGACATGCTGAGAACTGATGTGAAGTGAACACAGGTCCATGCGTCTCCCTGGCAGACTCGTGCCTGCTCGTGCCTCGTTAAACCACGCCCCCTCCGCTCATATAAAATGCAAAGATGTCAGCCAATCACAACAGTGGGTGTTTTTACTGAAGTCTCACAGCAGACACGCCTCTTGAAGCAGGGCATTCAAGCCACAGGGCAAACAGCAGTAGAGAAAAAATGCCTTTTATTTCTAAATTATGACATTTTATGATGTAAAAGTCATACTAACAATATAAGTACAGCTCAGAAACATTATAAAATAATAGAAAAATGCCATGCCATGGGACCTTTAAACAAGAGTAAAGATGTTTTTATCGCTCATAACTTCTAGAGAGAAATAGCGCAGACTCTGAACAAGGATGGAAATTTGTAGTGCACATGTGACTGTATTTATGCATGCTATCAAATGGAGTATACTTAAAAAGGCTACGTGTTCAGCTATATGCTAAGCGTTCACATACAAAGTGAAGTATACCTTGGGTTTTAGTTTTTGGCTTAAACGAGGTGTCTTAGAAGGCAGCACAACGTCACTCCCAACCATTTGGAACGGCCTTCATGGTGCAGTATTAAAAGCACAGTATGTAAGTTTTGCCGCTAGAAGTTGCTTATTCAAAACAATAACAAAGGCATGGCTTGATGATGCCATGAATGTGTGGCCGATGGAAAGCAATCCGACGGGACTCGTGGCAGAAATCATGTTCATGGAGGAGCTAATGTATTAAAGTTTTATTAATGTTACTGTGGAATGAAGCAGGGAGCTTTGCTGTTTTTATTGTGCTAATATGCCACAGTCGGCTGTTTCATTTTGTTTTTAGCACAAAATCACTCTTTTTGCACATTCTCCACTAACATTACAGAAAAATCTAATGCTCCTAACGCAATGACAACTCGTAGATATCTCTACTGTTAACACTTTCCTTCTAAGCCATGTATCTCTGCTCTGATTGGTTAATTAACGCTACTCTGATTGGCTGAGAGCCTTTAGTGGTGACTGCTCTCTTTTCCCAGCATGCACTGCCACTGGAATTGAGTTGGGATCAGGTGAGCAAAAGCGCTGTCCCGCCTCATCCATTTTTCCATAGTCTTCACACACTCTTTCCCCATCATTTGTGTTAAATGAAGCATTTCCCATTTCTCATTTCACTTTTTGTTTGAACAGGCACCACTCATTAACCAATCAGCATTCAGCTCTCAGCAGGGGTAGATAGTTCTACCACCATATTTTCTCTTCTTGACACTGCTCTCATTTCCTTGTATCATTTTTTTTGTCTTTCCATTATAGTCCCATCATCATTTCACCTGAGTCGTCCTGCTGTATCATCAGTTGTGATTAAGCTGGTTTAATGTCAGTCTCTCTGCATGTCTCTGAAGGCACGCTTGACAGAGGAGTTGGCGTCCTCCACGGCGCGCGTGTCAGAGCTTCAGCTGGAGTTAAGCTCGCAGCAGCAGAAGGCCATGGCACTGCAGACCAAACTCAACACGGCCCTACAGGACGGCCAGCAGTTTGGCACACAGATCACAGTGCTGGAGGCTCAGATACAGGGTGAGCGGAACGTCTGCTAACCATGAGTGAAACAGGGTCTTCTGTAAATCACTTCGCTTCTAGTAGGGATGTACGGGTACCAGTATCGGAATCGAGCCCAATACTACGCTTGTGTACTTGTACTCGTACTCATTATAATGCTCCAATACCAACAACCAATACCACACAGTGTGTGTACAGTCAGTGTTTTTGACAAAGAAACACAGACATCATGTATCGAATTAATAGAATGTTAAACAAATTGAATATTTACGCTCAGGGCTTGACATTATATACTGTCATTATATAATTCTTATTGAAATACTGAAATTTTATTTAATAAAAAAAACAGGCAGTAACACAAATAAACCATTATGTATAAATTATTTACTATTTAAATAAGTAAATCATTGCGTTTTTGTCCGCATTACAATAATGTGAATTAAAATATTGTTGCTTAATTGTCATGAAAATGTTTTGTGTTGTCACCATTTTTGGTACACACACACACACACACTCACACACAATTTCGTTATTTTCTCTTTTTTTGTTTTGGGATGAAATATGACCAGGACACATTCTTTTTTTTGTTTGATGTTTTGTGTTGGCACCATTTTTGCTTTCTTTAAGGACAGAAAAATGATTGGCAGTGGGAAACTGTTGCATAACACAAGACTAAGACTTATGGTGAAGTGTGTGTATGTGTGTGTTTCAGAAATGAAGGAGACGGCAGACAGAGTGCAGGGTCAATACAAGATGGAGAAGCAGAAACGGAAGGAACTGGAGCTCAAACTCAACAACATGGAGGAAGAGCTGCAGGACATGAACACAGAGAAGGACAATCTGGAACGAGTGAGTTATTGACGTGTGTGTGTGTGTGTGTGTGTGTGTGTGTGTGTGTGTGTGTGTGTGTGTGTGTGTGACTGAAAGACTGAATCCTCATTTGGATGATCTTGTGCGTTGAACTGTGTGTGTTCAGACTATCTCTGAGAGGAAGCGGAAGTGGCAGGCAGAGAGACAGCGCTGCGATGAGGAACTGGAAGAGGTGAGGAGGGCGGGCCAGCAGGAGATGGACAGCCTCAGGAGCCAATTACGTAAAGCCAGAACGAGCACTGACCACGCAACAGCGGAACAGGTAAATGTGTTTGCATGCATGATGACAAGAATAAATCCATGCTGAATCAATCAGAATCAATCATGACCCATTACTGACACTAACTGGGTATGTAACTGTGAGTGTGTTTGTGTGCAGCTGTCTCAGTTGCAGGCGGATCTGGAGCAGGAGTGGCAGGTGAAGTGTGATCAGGCTCTGGCAGCGGCACGTGAACAGCAGAGGAGAGAGACGACTGAACTCACAGAGCACAGAGACGCACTGCAGCTCAAACTCACACAACTGCAGGAGAAGGTATACACACACACACTCACACACACACACACACACACACACACACAGACACACACAGACACACTACTTCTCTCAAACACATAAATGATTCTTAATCTTGAATGGTAGAGTAGATGAAGGCACACATTCACACAGTGACTTCCTCAGCGGTCCACATCTGAATTATAATACTTTGGCAAGAAGTCTTCTTAAACTCACAAACATTGCAAAATATAGTATTTTGTTAATAATCCAACTAACACTCTTATTTCTCTCCTCTGCATAGTTTAATGCACTCAAACAGTCCCGTGAATCAGAAGAACAGCGTTTGCAACAGCAGCAGGACCAGGGAGAAGAGCTACAGGCCTTGAGAGAGAAGGTGAAACACAGAGCAAAACCACACCCACCGGTTTCTGGTTTCCATCCATTTCTTATTTATTAACCTTCGTTTGTATTTTTTACATCAAGCTGAGCCTCAGGCTCCTCTTCTCCTCAGTTACAACCATAGACTGTAAAAAAATATGAACATAGTGTCCGTGACGTCACCTGTGGGTTTGTGAAGAGCATTTTTGAAGCCTGAAGTGGGCGTAGCTGGCCGTTGCCATCTTGGCAGTGTCACTCCCGGAAAACTGAAAATGGGCAAAGAGGTGGGACGTGGGCGGAGCTGAGGTTCCTGGTTGCTGAAACCACACCCACCTAGCTCGACCATAGTGGCAATCCACCTGTCACTCAAGTGTCCACGCCCTTAATTATGCAGAACTTTAAGGCTTAACTCTTTCCCCGCCAAACACAACATTTTCCGGGTTTCCATGTTTTCACTGTTACACGGTATGGGGCGCTATGACGCATCTTCTGAAAGAGTACAGAATTTCCAGATCAAAACGCAGGAGAAGAAGAAGCTGAAACAAGCGATATCATATGTAATCATATGCAATCATATGCATATGTAAAATAACGTGATCATCAACATTAAACCGCATATAAATCAAAACTGCCTAATGTTACTGAATGAAATGTCGACCCAGGACGAACTCTAGGACTGTGAAGCTTTGGGGTGTTGATGGACTCCATCTGTGTTTGATCATCGCTCTGAATCTGATCTGGATGTAGTCTTTGACAAAAACGTGATTTTCTCAGCTTTTGGCTCAATTTTGCTTTTTTATGAAACTTGATTAAAAAAGAATGCATGAAGCTAAAATAAAACTGGGTTGTTGTTTTTTGTTAGACGGTATGTTCTTTCTTTTGACATATTGCATGTTCAGATATTCATACAATAAAATATTCTTGGGGCCATGAAATTATTGTGAAAATGGTCAAAAACTGTTGCGCTGGCTGGCAATTTTTTTTTTTAAACACTGGCGTGGAAAGAATTAATATAATTTAAACGGATGAGGGGGGAGATGCAGATTTGACTCCCTTTTGGAGCCTGTCTCTTGTGGCCAGTCAATGAATTGCAGGTTAAGTCACTTCTGTATTGGATTCAAGAGAGACCCTCTCTCTGGTCTTTTTTCTGCTATTTCTAAGACTTGTAAATGATTGGCTAACCTCTTTGCAGTGCCTTCAGCACTTATTCATAGATGGTGGGTTTGCTATCGGGTACAATATAGTTTTCACTGTCTCATACCGAGCCCTGTAGTGACAGTAGTTGTGTGTGTTTCAGTACCATGCGCTGGAGCAGAGAGCAGTGCTGCTGGAGCAGCAGGAGGAGACGCGTGTTTCAGAGCTGACGGAGCAGCAGCAGCAGACAGACACCGCAGGAGAGGTGAGCTTTCCAACTACATCTGTGTTATACTGACACTCATAATCAGTGTTGGGGGTAACGCATTACAAGTAACTTGAGTTACGTAATAATATTACTTTTTCAAGTAACTAGTAAAGTAACGCATTACTTTTCAAATTGACAACAAAATATCTGAGTTACTTTTTGAAAAAAGTAACTCAAGTTACATTTTCACATTTATTTGACTCACAGCTGACACCAGAACTCTTCTTCTCCGTTTTTAGTGTATTTCTGTGGCAGAATTACACCGCCACACACTGGTCTGGCATGTATACTACATCGCTTGTGTACGCAGATATTTCTTGAGAGGAGGGGAAAACATTTTTGGATAGGGAAAGCTCTGGCTTCGTGTGGATGTGGCCTAAGACGAGATGATAATGAGATGACACCAACGTCATTAAACGATAACTGTGACTATATCAACATGCAATATCGTTGACAAAAAAGACGAGACTAAAATGTCATTAAAAAATTTAAACTTTACGAAAATCTTTATTTTTTTTAGAAAAAAGAAAGGAGACAAAATATTACAGACTGTTTTTAACAAGCCTCTACAAGCTTTCATTGTTGCGGTTGCCAGATTTCAAGAATGTAAATCCCCAAAATCAGAGCTTTAACTCTTAAAATTATACATTTTCTGCCCGGTGTTTTACTTAATCTTTGCAATCTGGTAACCTTGCACACACTCGCGCTCGCTCTACACTGTTCTGTCATGACTAAATCTGTGATCAAACCTCCTGTGATGAACTGTAATAAATTCAAACATGAATCGTGACTGTGATTGCTGAATTTGCACTTGTTTTAGTAGAAAAATATTGATGTGATTTGGAATTATTGGAATTACTATTAGGAATTTCCTTTCCATTTAAATTTTTGAGAGAAATGTTGTTCTTGTTTTCCTAATGTAGAGAGTGTTAATTTATATAAATCCGGAAACTAGATTCTCTAGATTTGTGCTTATAGGTGCAATAATCTGATGAAATTCTCAAATGACAACAATCGTTGCGATTTTATAATTTTGAGCAAAATCATCGTAATTGTCAATTTAACCATTATGCAGCATTACGAGAAAAAAAAAAAAAGACACAAACTAGACTAAAATGCTCAGACATTTAGTTGGATAAAACTTGACTAAACTAAAACAGGACAAGGTTGACTAAATATGATGAAAACTAAAAAGTATATTTGATTATATAAAAAGAAATATAAAAAAATAGCTTTACTGGTACATTTCTGAACATATTATTGACCTAACCTCTATTTCTATTAAACACTAATGTTCAAAAGTTTGAGGTCAGTAAGATTTTTTTGAAATTCTTTTATTCAGCGAGGACACATTAAATTGATCTTAAGTTTCCACCAAAATATGAAGCAGCACAACTATTTTCAACACTGTTAATAATCATAAAGGTTTCTTGAGCATCAAATCCTCATATTAGACTGATTTCTGAAGGATCATGTGACACTGAAGACAGTAATGATGCTGAAAGTTCAACTTTGATCACAGGAACAAATTACATTTTAATTTATATTTACATAGAAAACACTTATTTTAAATTGTAAAAATATTTCACAATATTACTGTTTTTACTGCATTTCTGATCAAATAAATCCAGCCTCGGTGAGCAGAAGAGACCATTAAAAAAGCTTTTGAATGGCTGGCGCGACAACTTGCATTGTAGTAATTTTGGCAAAATACATCAAATAAATCTGATGAACTCAAGACAATTATTGCATTTTACATGAGAAGTAATTGTGTGATTTATATTGGGTATTATAATAATATATTACTGCTGTAATATAACAATTTTGTAGTACTTTAATAGATGCTCTGAATCTTTTATTTATTATTATTTTATTTTTAAAGTATTTAAATAAATGATTCCGTATTTTTGAAGCATTTAATTTGGTTTGCGTCATTATAGTCATGATGGATCTCACTCTTTCTAAGCTCAGCTGTGGTTGTTTCCAGGTGAAGCGTGTGATGAATGGAGTGTTTCAGTCTCTCCGAGGGGAATTTGATCTGAACGAGACCTACACAGGAAGTGCTGTTCTCCGAGTGCTGGTCAGCACTATCAAGGTCTGGCTCTCAGTGCTCAGAATCTGACACACAAACACTTCATGCTGCAGATACAAATGTCACAGTGTTTTTGTCCCTCCAATGACAGAGTGTCACGCTGCAGCTCCTCACTAAGACTGAGAGATCTTCACCTGAGCACAGTGAGAAAGAAGAGGAGGAGGAGGAGGAGGAAGAGGAGAGAGAGAGCGATGCACAGCCTGGACTTCAGGCACATGTGAACGGGCAGAGAGAGGTAGAGGAGGAGACAGACAGAGATCCTGAAGATGGACTGGCACAAGTGCAGGAGGAAGACGTTTCACCAGCAGAAGAGAAGAAGGAAGAAGAAACGGACGAAATCGAAACGGAACAGGAAGTCGTAGAAGAAAGGAATGAAGAGACGGTTGTGGAAGAGAAGGAAGTAGAAGTTAAAGTCAGCACAGAACACAATGTGCGAGATCAGGACGGTGAAAATACACAGGAAGAAGAGGCTGAAAGTGACGTCACATCCACACAGGAGGTGGCCACCGAGCTGCCTGATGACATCAGTCCACAGGAAGTGAAGGTAGTTGATGAGGGGTCTTCAGAGGAAGCAGAAAGTACAATGACGCTAGGAGGACCACCCAAGAACCCGCCGCCGCCCCCTAGTGCTCTACATGAGGACTGCAGCGCCACACCTGACCAGATCAACAGGTATGAACAGTTATGACACTAGATTTGAGGCAAAGGTTGTTTAAAGAAAAAAAAAAAAAAATTTAAAATCATAATTTACTCACCCCCACGCCTTTCTAGACCCTAGTGTTGTTTTAGTATAATTGAGATACTGTTATAGTTTTTATATTTATATATATATATATTAGTGTTGTCAATCGATTAAAAAAAAAAATCCTTAATCGTTATAAATTTACATTTAATCTCCAAATGAATGTAGAAACAACATATTTTTGTTGTTTTTGACCCATGTAACCTTGTAAACAGCACTTCATCTGTCAACTAAATATTCTTTGTGAACTCTCCATTACACTGTGCCTCGCTAGCTAAATAATGTGCTCCGAAACAAACACAATCCTGCGACATGATCCAGGACTACATTACAATAAACCATCCGCTTGTTCCAGACGCTGCGATTTCAATCGTCTCATTACTCTCTGCATTTAACAAATATTTGGGATGCAAAAGATACAATATAATTTGCGATATACGTGAAATTATGTATGGAAACGACTCAAGGGCAGATTTTTTTTAGCGATACAACAAAACGTATGCAACAATTTTTTTAGGGATGACGTCATTACGCACACCATTTTATCGGTAAACTGCCAACTGCTTATTCACTTTCTCAATAAAACAGTGGAAACAGTGGATGGAAACTTGGCTGTTGTGTGAAAGAGAGCAGCTGGAACATTAAACAAAATGGAGATATTTTGAAGAGTTTTTTTATTGGAACAAAGAAAGTCATACAGGCTTGGATTCAGTGAGTAAATGTTGACAGAATTCATTCCAGGGTGAAATGTGTCTAAAATCTTCTCTCATGTGAGAAAAGAGAGTACATGACAGCTCAAACAGGATTTAAAGAGCACCTATCATGGAATTTTGAAATTTACCTTTCATGTAGTGTGTAACATAGATCTAAGTGAACAAAAACATCCTTCAAAATTTTGAAATATGACAGTACACCGTATATATAGTTATTTTCTTTCAAAAGTAAGAGTCGACTCTGAGTCATTTTTAAGAATCGTTAGAAGACCGAAGCTTTTTCTCTGACTAGATGACGTCAACTTGTCAAGTTATTTGAATACGATACGCTCACTTATTGCGCTCCAAGACGCCAGTGAAAACTAGAAAACATCATGGCGACGAGACGCGGTGTTCTGAAGTGCCACTCAAAAGCAAACTTTTTTCATCTGCCCAAGGATGAGCATTTGAAGACTAAGTGGCTTGAAGACAAACCATACATTGTCGCGATTGTGTGTTTATTTAATCGTCAAATGTCTCTATTTGCATGTTTCGCGATCTCAGGAAGCTTTTATTATGGACTTCTATTATGGCACATGGTATCTTCTTCGTCTGTCTGTACCATATGGACTACATGTGCACAGAGCGCCCTCCGGCTGCCAGTATGAATTGAAAACAACACGTAAGAGACTCAATCGCTCATGATTAGGCTACATCTGCGCATTTTGAGGAAGTATTGAATAAAAAATACTCCTCTGTTTAGAAATTTGACACAGACATATGAGAATCTATCCATATGTCTCCTCATCTGCACACTTTTGAACTAAAAGCCCTGAGGGATGTTGATTTGTCGCGAGTCTTTGTGAGGAGAATAGGAGTTTTTTTATGAATGAGATCAGCTGAGGCTCATATTACAATCAAACGGTTCCGACGCGGTTTTCATATTCATAACTCCTGACACATATTAAATAATTACTGTCACTATAAGACTTTGATGGGCGTTCCGTTTCCGAAAATATCTGCACAGACTATACCAATCACAACTGACTGGGTCATCGGACCAATCACCGCAGATTAGCGTCACGTAAAGGCGGGGTTTTGAAAAGTGAATCACTAAAGGAATCATTTGAGAATCGCTGTCAAAACAGGTAAAAATAAATACATATTATAAGAAAACTAAAGTCTTTTTTTGTCATTGCATGCAAAAACTGTTGTTGGGGACTTCTAAAAGAAGAATATTTGGAACATTTTAAATGCCATGATAGGTGCTCTTTAAATTAAATACAGTAATTAAATTTCACCGCATGTATTCTTGCGAATAATTTAATGTGTTTTTTGTTGACGTCCCATCGTTACAGTTCATCTAATTAAATCAGTTTTATGATTGTTGGTCAACCTCAGAAATCTTTTCAACACTGTAATAACACTGTAAATTAACATAAATTAACACAAGACCCTCTTTAACCGTCACTGTGAGCATGTGTTTGTCCCCTGAACGCTCTGTCCTGTTTCTGTCTGTCTCTCGTCTCATCTGTGCTCATCCTGCTATTCTCTCAGTCCGTCTGAGAGGGTAGAAGAGGAAAATGGAGAGGAACCATTTTTCCAGAGTCCTGTCCCGCACACACCCGCACCCGCACCGACAGCGGCCGATGAAGAGGAGGAGGAGCTGGTGAGCAGGGCTCTCACACACACACTCCACATCCACCTGCTCATCTTCTGCTGCTCGTTCTCACAAACTAATTATTTTATTGTCTTTTAAAACTGAAAAATATTTTCTTTTGTAGATAAGCCAATCATTTTAAAGTCATTAAAGGTCCAGATCATCTAACGTTGACCATTCCCCAGTGTGTTTCTCAGTGTAGTGTGAATGAATGTGGGTATTGTGTCTGTAGTGGTTCAGGCTCAAGGTTGTTGGTTTGATGGCAACAAGCTACGAGTCGCCACCACGATAGAAGCGGTCATACTGTGACCAACCCATGGCTACTTTTTACAACACATCAAAGTCATAAGCCCCGGTTCCACCGAAATTACCCGGAACAATTTGTCCCAGGAACTCTTTTTTTTCCCCCAGACCTGCTACAATCTGCATTTCCATCGTGGTCTAACGTACCGTGAAGATTAGTCCAGTGATGTAGGACTGCGCGCGACTTTCCAGAGCCCACTGGATTTCGTCCTCCGCATAAAAGCTTAATAAAGCCTGAACCTCGTTGTCGGTCCATCTGTCGTATTTTTTCAACTCCATTGTTGATTTAAATAGCAAACAACTCTCACTGCACGCACTGCAACAGACTTTTAGGTTGAAATGAGTGTGAACTCAACCAATCAGCATGTTCAGCGCCCAAGTCCCACCCCCGAAAGTTCCTGAACTTTGAAAAAGTACTACCTCGCGAGCAGGGCCGTTTTGAGGGGGAAATTTTTACCCGGAACTTAATTTAGACCCTGGTTCCTGTGGTCAAAACACACCGATTACCACCCCAAAGTCCCTAGTTCCTGGGGAAAGTTCCCGCAGTGGAAACGCGGCTTTAAGTACAAAAAATCGAATTCTAATAAAAAGATTTGATTCTGAAATTGAGTTCTTTGTGATGTATAGATTCCATAATGAAATATCAGTGCATCCATTACAGTACTAAAATATTTTCATATTACTGCAGTACTGCATTATTATAATTTACAATTATAGTACCCAATAAATCACACGATTACTTATCCATGAGTTCATCAGACTTCTCTATTGAATTTTGTCAATATTTTACTACAACGCAAGTTGTTGCACGAGTTACACAGCGTTCAAAGGTTTACAGTATGTAAGATATTTGTAATGGTTTTGAATGAAGGTGGTTGAATTTATTTGATCAAAAATACTATAAAAACAGTAATATTGTCAAATAGTATTGCAATTTAAATGAACACGTCACTATTTTTGAAAACATTTTCCACCTCCCATAGAGTTAAACAGTTGAGTTTTACCGTTTTCGAATCCATTCAGCCGATCTCCGGGTCTGGCTGTAGCACTTTTAGCATAGCTTAGCATAGATCATTTAATCTGATTAGACCGTTAGCATCTCGCTCAAAAATGACCAAAGAGTTTCGATATTTTTCCTATTAAAAACTTGACTCTTCTGTAGGTGCATAGTGTACTAAGACCGACGGAAAATGAAAAGTTGCGATTTTCTAGACAGATATGGCTAGGAACTATTCTCTCATTCCTGCGTAATAATCAAGGAGCTTTGCTGCCGTACCATGGATGCAGCGGCGCAATGATATTACGCAGCACCTGAAAATAGTCCCCGGCACGCTCTCTGTGCAAGCAGGTTGTCACGTTGGTTATGTTGACGGAAGTTAGCCTATTTTCAGGCGCTGTGTTCCTTGATTGTTTATGCAGGAATGAGAGTATAGTTCCTAGCCATATCGGCCTAGAAAATCGCAACTTTTCATTTTCCGTCGGTCTTAGTACACGATGTAACTACAGAAGAGTCAAGTTTTAAATAGGGAAAAATTTCTAAACTCTTTGGTCATTTTTGAGCGAGATGTTAACGGTCTAATCAGATTCAATGATCTATGCTAAGCTATGCTAAAAGTACAACCGCCAGACCCAGAGATCGGCTGAATGGATTCGAAAATGGTAAAACTCAAATGTTAAACTCTAGGGGAGTTGGAAAATGAGCCTATTTTCAAAAATAGTGGCGTGTTCCTTTAAAGATACACTATGTAACTTTTGGCCCTCTAGCGGTTTAAAAACAAAACTGCATGCATTTTGCGGAGGAAAATTGTTTTGGTTGTGAATATGATTATCATACTGCTCATAAAACATTAACTAGTTGGCTTATCAGATGGATTTAGATGGAAAGGATCTCAAGCTAGCTGAAGACGTTACTGTAGCTATACCCATTAACTCCTTCCCCGCCAGCATTTTTGTTCATTGTATAATTTTTATGGCCCCCCAGAATATTTTGTTGTATGCATGGGTGTCGGAACCATTGTATGTGGGTGAGACAAGACCCACCCACTTTTTAAGACCAATGATATTGGACCCACTCACTTTTATCGTCTCTAAATCAGCACGTCTGTTTACCCTAACCGATAAACACTTATTATTAAACACCTTAGACGCTTTATTTTCACTTTTCTAATATTTTCATCATTTTTATTGAAAATAAATGCCTTTCCGATCTGATATGTGATGGGAAAAGGGAGTAGAGCGAGTTCGACAAAAGGCGGATTCAAACCTCAGGTCGTCTTACCCCTACACTATTGCCGCAGTAAACAAATCAGTGTTTTCCATAATTTTGTCTTGCCCAACCAGACGTTTGTTAAACAAGGCGATATATTTGTACTTAATGTAATATGGCATCTACTCCAGTAAAAATGTTCTGGGAGAGGACTCACCCACATTTTTTTTGCTTCTGACGCCCATGGTGGAATGAATATATGCAATATATTAAAATAAAGAAAGAGCCTCTGTTTTAAAACAAAAAAACCTGCTTTATTCTTAAACCCATTCTCTTAAAATAAAATAAAAACATTGAGCAAAAATCTGAGAAAATCACGTTTTTGTCAAAGACTACATCCAGATCAGATTCAGAGCGATGATCAAACACAGATGGAGTCCATCAACACCCCAAAGCTTCACAGTCCTAGAGTTCGTCCTGGGTCGACATTCATTCAGTAACATTAGGCAGTTTTGATTTATATGCGGTTTAATGTTGACGATCACGTTATTTTACATAAGCGATATCATATGTAAGCAGATGCATGTTTCAGCTTCTTCTTCTCCTGTGTTTTGATCTGGAGATTCTGTACTCTTTCACAAGATGTCATAGCGCCCCCTACCGTGTAACCGTGAAAACACAGAAAGCCGGAAATTTCCGTCAATGGCAGGGAGAGTTTATAGACATTGTACTTCCTTGAAAATAAATCCCAACACAGCGCAACAACCATAATGAAATGTACCATACTCACCTGCTGAGTAATAAAAACAGCATCTCCACATCGCTTTTACAACATTTCAAATCCTTCATTTCTCGCCATCTCTGAAAAGCCAAGCTAATGTTGATTCTTGTTTTATTACGAGCTCTGTCGCATTCTCTATCTGCCAGCAAATAACTAACAGTAACTAATCTAATGATTCATACTTGTCTGTGAATGTCCTCAGAGTTTAAAAGGACGGCCCCCTCCCGCCCCTCTCTTTGGTGATGAAAGTGATGATGATGATGACCTGGACTGGCTGGGCTGATCATGTGACCCTTCTGAAAACCAGTGTCTGATGTCAGCTGACTCCCGGCAAGGAGGCCAAGCGGTTTTGTGTGCCGGACCGCCGGGGACTTTAATGTGTGGGTTTGGATGGTTCTAGAAGCATTTCAGGATTTTGTGATCAAAGAACAGAGAGTAACGTCCTGTCCAAAAATCGATTTATGGCGTATGAACCGAGTGCTGCTTACAAACTGATTTACTGCACATACAGCAAAAAAAAAAACTTTCAATCTACAAATACTGTAAATCATAATCCCTTAACTTTTTTTTTTTATCTTAATTTATGATTGTTTTCCCATCTTTAAAACGGTTTCATGTTTAATTCTGATGACGGTAGCTTGCTGTCTGTTATTAATATTTATACATTGTACTAACAGCAACCAATTCAATATTAATAAAGAAATGAGACTTTCTCTGTTTCTTTAGCATTTGACTGATTTGTTCCTCAGTTCATGTATAATAATAAACAAAGTGAAAGGAAATTGCCAGTCAATCCATCAGTCACCAAGTCATAGTGATATGAGTCCTCCATATGTCTTTGTCAGTTACAGTTCGTTGAATAATTAAATTAATGCACAATTTGTTTATTGTTTTAATAATTAAACGGTCCAACTTCAGTCATTCTGCCTTTATCACCTTTACCACAAATAAATCTATTCAAAGGGCCTCGTTCATAAAACACAAGCAGAATCAGTTTTTGCTAATTCCTCACAATTCAACAATTTACAATCACATAAATGTACACAAAAAGTCCAGGTTTTGCCCCAATAACAACTTCCTTCATTTCCTGATATGAAACTGTAAAACGGTTTGCATATAAAACAAACCTGGATCTAAAAGTTTTACAAAGTTAATCAAACCCTTAGGGCCGTTCACACTAGAGATGGGTGATTTTGAAACAGCGCTTCATGGAAACCTTTATGAATCATTTGTTTCAAATCAGTGGTACGGAGCGTGTATCAAACTGCCAAAGTCACGTGATTTCAGTAAACGAGGCTTTGTTAGGTCATAACTGTTTCAATGATCTCTGAACCCATGAATCAAGCAGATTGATCAAGTTTCTATGGGTTTTACCTGATCGCTGATCAGTTTTATACATGTTTTAATTAGACATTAGTATAACTAACAGGAATAATAGTAGTTAATAGTCTCTTATTGGCCTGTTTAACAAAACAAGCCCTAAAAAAGAACACGTATTATACGGACACTTAATATTTAATCTTATTAGATGATTATGTTTTGCTTTCGATAGATGTAACTTTCAATAAAACATTTGCAATGTATTTGTAAAAGGAGTTATGCATAGTTGGAAAAACGTCTCTATACCTTGCCTTTTTTCCATTACACTGCCACATGTTTTTTTTTAAACGCAAAAATGGTAGTTGAAAATCGTCTTTTGCAGCATCTTGCGCATGACACATCATTATAAAAACGTTGTGCTAGACTAAAAGTAGTTCAATGTTTCAAAATACACTAACTTTTGGCCCTCTAGCAGTTTAAAAAAACTATGCATTTTGCAGAAGAACATTGTTTTGGTTGTGCTTTGGCTCTGCGTGTGTGTGGATGAATATGACCCTTCACTATAGATAATGCTTTATAATGAACATTGCATTTCAAATCCCTCAGTTCTCGTCATCTCTTAAAGGCAAGCCAATGTTGATTCTTGTTTTATTACGAGCTGTCACAATTTTTCTTTTTGGCCGCAGGCTCTCCTCTGATTCCCTGGAGGTTGGAGATTTAGCGGCTCATGTCAAACTTTCTAACTCGTTGTGACAACTAACCTCTGACCTCCCACACCAGACACGCGTCAAAGCAACTTTATTGTATTTACGAATATGAGAGGAACTATTTTGAGGAACTGAAAATGACTGCGCCATTGATCAACAAAAACCTGGTCTAAAGTCAATAGTGCAGTATTTTTTGTCATTTAAATGGTGTGTTAGTAATATGAGCCCATTAAAATAGGGCCCAAGGTTCTAAAAATTTAGTTCAAGTTAGTTACGTATTAAAAGGTTCAGTGTGTAAATTTTAGTGGTGAGGTTATGAATTGCAACCGTCCACCACTCACCCCTCCCTAGTTTCGAAGCACAGAGAAGCTACGGTGACCAACACAGGACAAGGATGTGGTCGTCTGAGACAGCAGAGAGTAGCTAGCGCTCTGTAGAGTAGTTTGTCCGTTTACGGCACCTGTAGAAACATGGCGGCAACTTCACTGTAAGGGGACCCGCGGTGTGTAGATAGAAATGGCTCATTCTAAGGTAATAAAAACATAACGGTTCATTATGTAAGGTCTTTACACACCACTGAAAACAGTTATGTATATTATATTGCATTTCTGTCAATAGATCCTCGTAAATATTACACTCTGCACCTTTAAAAAAAAGTGTCGTAACTTTTTTCCATTCACTGCCTTGAGTAAATTAAAAAAGGTATTCAGTGTGACGTCTCACATCTAGTGTCTTTTGCAGTGTCTCACGCATGAGCCGTGCTTTTAAAATGCTGTGTCAAGTTAAAAGCAGTTCAACTTGTTATACCTTTCATGTTGTTCATTCCACTGACTCGCGTCTTGCATTTTTAAAATGCAAAAATGCATTCAGTGTCTTTTGTAGCATCTCACACATGACAATGGCATTCTAATAACATGGCTCAAGTTAAATCTTGTTTCACTTTTAAAAACCCTGTCTATATTTCATTTCCACTGCCCTGTGCCTTGCATTTTTAAACGCTAAAACGTGTTTTGTGTGAACGGCCCCTCAGAACGTCTGTGAACCAATCAGAAGCAAGAATGAATCAATAACATCACCATTATGGACTTATGGAGTATTGTTATCAAAAAGTTGTTTTTAGAAAATATTTCATTAGTAAACTGATATCGCTGCATTCATGACAGGTGCAGCTGTTCCCAAAGATACTCAGTAGTTAAAAAAACCTTTGTTTTAATGTTTCAACAGAGGAGATATGATAGTGTGTACGATCAGAGCATAAATAACCTCAGAGGGCCACAAAACATTTGCTTACTGCTCACTAGGACAACGCAAATGGACACATGGATGGGCTACCGTCCCCTGGAGGTGTTCCTGTGCTCCCAGAAGACGCCGCTTCGGTCAGTGCGTATGTGTTATCCAAAAAGTGCTTGTTGTAGGAAAGTGTCTGTCTTTTCAAGAAATCCCACCACCACTGAAAATATATGAAAAATAAGCTTCACGTCCTGCTGAGTAAACACCAGAGAGGGATCATCGCAGGTCAAGCATCGAGACAGTGCCTTCTGTGATTATAATGTGGCTTCCACCCTGAGGGAACAACATCAGCGTTAATGAACGGATCATATGCTGGCGTCATGTCGAATGAATGAATGGTGAAGGTGGATGTCACTACCGTGAAGAGAGGAGGTTCTTTGGGGTGAGGGTGAAAGCCTTTCTGAGTGCAGGTTGAGATCTCCTCCAGGCCATAGTCTGTCAGTCTGAAGTAGCCGGTCCTGTGCACACATCATTGTTCAGAGCAATATGCAGACAGGCTGAATGAAAATGCAATTGTACTCTCTGACAGTAGATGGCACTTATGACACAGGCTCCAAAAATGTAATAGTGGACTCACACACAGGTAACGTTTCGAGCACGCAGACTCTTCGACAATTAAAAGCGTTTACCCAACAAGTGTAAAATAGATTTATTAAAGGAAATGGGGACGAAATAGTACAATTAAAATACACACCTGTGCCCAAATTGATGCAGTTGGCATTAACACAGGCAAAATGATCGGAAAAACCAAACTGAAAAAGACACATTTCCATAAGGACGCACAAGGGTTAATGCCAACTGCACACATTTTGGCACAGGTGTGTTTTTGTATAGGAATTTTACTATTTCACCCCCTATTTCCTTTAATAAATCTGTTTATTAATAGTTCCACTCAGGACCTTAAAGGGATAGTTCACCCAAAATGAAAAAGACCCCATAATTTACTGACCCTCAAGTCATCCTGGGTGTATATGACTTTCTTTTTTCAGACGAATACAATCAGAGGTATATTAATAAATGTCCTGGCTCTCCCAAGCTTTATAATGGCAGTGAATGGCAGCATGCACACAAAGAAACATACACACACACATATTGTGTGTGTGTGTGTGTGTTTCTTTGTGTGCATGCTGCCATTCACTGCCATTATAAAGCTTGGAAGATATATATATATAAAAAAAGGCTGCAGAACAAAAGCCAAATTTATTATCAACCTTATTGGGCGAACTCAAATGAAAGTGTTCCCACATTTCAGAAAAAGAAAAACTATAAAATTATTACCATGCAATGATCAAGTGAGATCTGACTTCAACTTTTTTTGTCGTTTTGTGTCTAAAACGCTGTTTGGGCTGTAAAGTCTGATTGGATTGGTCATCAGATGACTCTACCCCGTGTCCACGTCTTGCTCGATGAAATATTTAGCTCTTGAAATACTTTAGAGCAAAGCATAACTAGGAAAATCTATGATCACAATAGAAACATCAGTTGAATTTGATTTCTGAGAAAAGCTTAATATTTTATATCTAATGCAGTGACATGTGACCTGGTGTCCAAATAGAGTTCAGGGCCACTTTAACTCACATGTGCCGTCACGGTTTTCATCTCGCTCATTGCTGGACTTACTCGTTGAATTTGGGAGAGCAGACGATGGCGATGGACTCCGGCAGCATCATCTGGTAAGAGCAGTGGGTGTGCAGATCAACGCTGGACAGGAAGGCGGTCTGAGTCGGGTGCGTCTGTGGAGCAGACCTGATCTGTCACACTTCTGAGAGAACTGTATGCCTCTGATGGACATGTGGGGAAATAATCATTTCAAGATGATTACTTGCTCATTGAGCTCAACAATAGGGAGTGGGAGGTGATATTCAAACAAACATTACATGCTATTTAGGAATGCAACGAATCCAGGATTCGGTTTCGGACGAATATTGGGCTTTTTGACCCTGGTTCCTGCTGTCGAACATACCAAGTCCCTAGTTCCTGGGGAAGGTTCCCGTGGTGTAAACGCGGCTTAAGTGGGCCGTTCGAATGTAGGCTGTGAGAAAGTGAAAAGGAACTCGTGAACAGAAAACGTGTTGTTTGGCAGTACTTTCAGTCAAAAGAAGGCGATTCAAGTCGAGCTACATGTTCAATTTTGCAATGCCGATTTATCTCGTGGTGGCAAGGACCCTAAACAATAGCCACACTTAAAACATTTGCGTATGAAACATCCGAAAGAATACGAGTTGTGCATGAGGGAATCAACAGACAGCAGCCAAAATACAGCAACTTCAGGAACGGCAAAGGAAGGACAGTCATCCTGGAATAATGTTGCCTTTTTTTTTCAGTTAAAATAAAATCAAATGAAAAATACACTGTTGTGGACGTTGTTTACTTCACTAATGTGTTTACTGTGATCATCGACTGAGGATGGGATTAGGATTCGGTATTCGGCAGAATCTTAACCAGTGGATTCGGTATTTGGCCGAATCCCAAAAATCTGGATTCGGTGCATCCCTAATGCTATTGGATCTCTATGGTTGATATGAATTATATGAGTAGAGAAGGCAGAAATGTCATGTGAGGTTGAGACTGACGTGTATCCAGCCCAGCGTGATGAGGTTGTACTGGTCCTGCACCAGAAACAGCTCCTCTTCATTCTCTGTGTCACAGTAATCCGGACCGCCACACTGTTTCGGCACGATCACATGCGTCACAGTGAACGCGTTCATATTCTGCAACAGACACACACACATACTCCATTTAGTTTTAATGCATTGTATTGGTAAAGCCCATCCAAGAATATATGCATAATATACTATACAGACAAAAGTATTAGGAAGAGATACTCCACCCAAAAATTTTAATCTCATAATTTACTCACTCTGCCGCCACAGATGTATTTACAGCCCTATGATTTTCGCGATGTGGAAAACGCGGTCGGAATCGCAGAATCCAGTCATAATAACTGTATACCGCCTAATTTCACGAAATTTGTCATTTTGATGAATAAATAAAAAGCAGGTCAGAACAGTTAAATCGTGATATAGACTAGTGTCTGAATATTCATGGCAACCTGTCAAAATAAAAGTTCGGTTTAACTTGAAGAAATTGACAAATATATTACTGTTGTACAGTAGAATTTGGATACGTCTCAATGTAATAATAATAATACTAATAATAAACTTTATTTAAAGGGATAGTTCACCCAAAAATGAAATGTTTATGTTCATCTGCTTACCCCCAGGGCATCCAAGATGTAGGTGTCTTTGTTTCTTCAGTAGAACACAAATGAAGATTTTTAACTCCAACCGTTGCAGTGTGATAGTCATATAATGCATGTCAATGGGGATATTTTAGAGTATGAGAGCAATGAGAGTAAAAACACATAGACATACGAATCCTTATTAATCCATGCGGCTCATGGTGACACATTGATGTCTAAATTAATTAATTTTGATTACTAAAATTTAATTTAACCATTAAAATGGAGTCAAAAAAAAAAAAGGAATCCAGAAAAATTAAAACAGAAAAAAATGGAACTTGGAAAAAGGATTTCATAAGGCTCTATATATACGACTTTCTTTCTTTTCCATCTGATTCCATACAATTGAGCGGATGGGACTCCCAAAGTTGACGCTTCAAAAACCACACCAAACAAACAACCCAGTGGATTAATGAATGTCTTCTGAACCAAAACAGGCGTTTGTGAGAATACTTTTTAAACTATAAGTGCCATATGTGCCTTCACAAGTTCACGCTTGAGGTAAACGTCAGCATGTTGTGAAGTCTGATGCAAACGCGTTGTGAAAGTGACTGTACTCTGTGCTTCCACATCACTTCTTACTTATGTCATAAATATAAAAAACTTGCTGATGTTATGTCAAGTACTATTCTCGTAAAGTATTCAGGGTTTCAGCAGGTTAATTTAAATAAGACATAAGACATATTTAAGAAAATTGTAGGAATATATTGAAGGGAACGTAACATATAAATAGGTTCTCTAAATTTAAATGTCCAAGCACATGATGAGCTGTATCAGTGACACTTCAAAGTTTGAAAATACAAATTCGATTATCTCTACAACTTTTTAATTAATTTGACTAAAATAGCTGAAAGTTTGAGATAAGAAATCTTGTGAAAGTGATTTTCTGATTCAAACAAGAACAAATATCTGCCATTGGGTTCATAAAAATCCACTTAATTCCAATGCAAGTAATGTTCATACCCAATGACAGGTATTTGTTCTTGTTTAAAGCATAAACTCACTTAATTTTGTTCAATTTCTCAGAAAACAAGACTTAATTTCTTCATTCTGCATGTCAAGTAAATGTCTCTTGAGTTAAGGATGTTTGGACTTTGTACTGGAAAACACTAATCCTGAGGAAGAACATCATTTTTTTCAATGTAAGCAATTTAATTTTGTATTAAATGTAGGGCCCTATGAAATCTTTTTTATTTTTTGTTTTTGTTTTATAGTTTATTCTGTTATTAACTCTGCTTTAATGGTTAAAATACATTTTCTTGACTTTCATTCATCTTCAGATCACAAATGAAGATTGTTTCTATGAAATCTGAGAGATTTCTGTCCCTCCATTGACAGTCTAAGCAACTTCCACTGACGCTTCAAAAAGTTCATAAAGAGATCCTAAAACTAATCGATACGAATCGAGCGACTTATTCCTAATTTTCTGAAGAGACTCGATGGCTTTATATGATGAAGGAAAGTCTTACGGGTTTGAAACGACATTGGGGCAAGTAAATGATAATTTTTGGGTTAAGTGTTCTGACCTACTTTTGATTTATTCATCCACAATTTGACCAATTCTGTGACATCCCGCATTATACAGTAAATTCCATTTTTAGGAATGGATTGGGCCTAATTTAACGCCATGATAGTGAATTTAAGACTTTCTGCTCCAATTGAAAACATTTTTAAGGCCTTAAATTGTGGAAGGTCAAATTAAGACTTTATAAGACCTGCGGAAACCCTGAGTATTACATCAAGGATTACTGTCGTGTTCGTTTTGTGTGGTTTTTGAAGCGTCAAATTTGCCGTCCTGTACACTTGTATTATATGGACTCGCAGCAATGGATTATTTTTCTTAAAATCTCTGCTCCACGGAAGAAAGACATGCATTTACATCTGGGACAGCTTGATAAGGGTGAGTAAATTATGAAAAATAACATTTTTGGGTATACCTAAGTATACCTACCTAAGTTCATAAAAACGTAAAATAATACCGCCTAAATTTAGGTGACATCACAGTATGAAATCCTAAAGGAGGAACTTCGAGATCACAAAGTCGTACCAGTCTCCCACAGAGTATCCCACAGGTTTCCACTGCCCTTATGGTGTTGTTATTGGCTATTCGCAGAAATTTGCCACAAAGCTCAGCAGGAACAGCAATCTGCCGTAAACCATCAACCATTGTAGCTGAAACACAAAGAGAAACACTGTGACAACAGACACAGAGGCTGTTTCATGTCTAGAGCAGTTTGAGAGCGAGCCGTACTGTTGTTGCTGAGGTGACCCGGTTTAAGTGAGCGGTCGAAGGTTGGGGGAGCGGCCGGAGCGCTGTGATTGGCCGAGGGGTGCTGCGGACTCTGAGGGGGAGTGGGGGACTCTAGGTGGGGCAGCGGTGGACCCTGGATCCCAGGGATGAGCAGCGTGTCGTCCTGGCGGGGCGCTGCCGAGCTGAACTCGTGGACTCGATGCCCGTTTTGGCGGTCCTTCTGCCGAATCATCTCCTCGAACATACTGAACTGCTCCTGCTCCAGCTGCCTCCTCTGCATGTCCGCCACACGCTGCCTCTCCGCATCCAGCTCCCGCTTCCGAGACAACTCATGTTCCAGCGCTTGTGCTTCCGCACGCTGGTGGATGACAGCAGATTCATAAGGTTAAACACACGTGCGTCTTTCACTTTGAGATTGATTGCACCAAAAACAGCCATATTTCATTCCCAAAAATCAATAATACATACAGCAAATTACTATTTGACTATAATTCCATAGTACATAATAGACTATTATTTGTATTTTTAATAAAAAAATAAAAAAAATTAAATAAAAAAAATTAAAAAAATTATATATATATATATATATATATATATATATATATATATATATATATATATATATATATATATATTACTGTAATACATATGCCATATAATTATTTTATTTTGTATTAATTTATAAAGCAGAGACGCAAATAATACCATGTGTAAAAACTTTAAAATGTTTAATTAAATTTACAATAGATACACTGGAAGTTAAAAATCTGGAATAATTAAGTTTATGTTCTTGAATGAAGTCTCTTCTGCTCACTAAGGCTGCATTTATTTGATTCAAAATACAGTAAAAACAGTAATATTGTGAAATATTACCATTTAAAATAACAGTTTTCTATTCTAATATATTGTAAAATGTAATTTATTCCTGTGATCAAAGCTGATTTAACAGTGTGATTTAAATTATAAGAGTTATTAAATATGAACTACAATTAAAAAGTTTGGGGTCAGTAAGATTTTTTTATGTTTTTGAGTCTCTATGCTCACCAAGACTGAATTTATTTGATCAAAAATAGAGTAAAAGAGCAATATTACTGGTCAAAAGTTTGAAATAATTCATCTTTTTTAATGGTTTTGAAAAAAGTATCTTCAATCTGCTCACTAAGGCTGCATTTATTTGATCAAAAATACAGTAAAAACAATACTATTGTGAAATAGTTTTACAATTTAAAATAAGTGTTTTCTAAAATGTAATTTATTCCTGTGATTAAAGCTGAATTTTCAGCATCATTACTCCAGTCTTCAGTGTCACATGATCCTTCAGAAATCATTCTAATATGATGATTATTACTCAGTTATTATCCATTATTATTGGTGCTCAATTATTATTGTTTAATTGTAACAATATAATTAGTTTCACCTGTCAGTGGTTTTACTGTATGTGTATATAATACTGTATATTCATGTGGAATTATCGCAACTGGAAATTAAGCAAATAAATGATAAAGAGAACGGGAAGTTGTTACAGGAAATGTGTTAAACTATCATGAAAACAATGTGACAATGCACAAAAATAATAATGGTACTACAGTTCGATTTATTCTCTCCATGTAAAAAAATATATGTTTTGGGGTGAAATATGACTTGTTCTCTTTTATTCCATGACAGGGTTTCTGCAGGTTTTATGAAGGTAAATTTAAGACCTTTTTAAGTAGCCTGGTCCTACCAGACTCTCGTACATTTCATTTGTACAGCGAGTCTGGCCACTCTCCATTGTTAACTTCCTTGAAGGCGGGTACTCAGTTGAAGTTTAAAACTATTGGATCTGCCCAGAGCCACTCTGGATCTGCCATAACCAATCGCTAACAGTTGTCATCTCAAACTAGCGCATGACATCAACATCATCGTTCTCAGCCACTCCCTCTGTTCGCTGATTGGACCGGTTAAAATTTGACCAGAGAAAACCAGAGAATATACTGCAATCCCAGACGGAGTACTGAAGGAACATGAAAATTGAGCGGAAGTACGTAGAAGGGCGGAGCCAGGCTATTTTTTAATACCAATGAAAGAAAATTGAAGGAAAAATTTAAGGGAACATAACACGTCAAAATGTTCCCTAAATGTAAATGTCTAAGCACACAACGAGTTGTATTAGTGACACAATTTCCAACAGATCTCCATAAATATTTAATACATTTTACAAAAAAATTGCTGAAAGTTTGAAATAAGAAATCTTGCGAAAGTGATTTTATGCTTTAAACAAAAACAAATATCTGCCAATGGGTTCATAAAAATACACTTAATTCCAAAGTACGTACACTCTTAAAAATGCTGGGTTAAAAATAACCGAAGTTGGGTTGAAAATGGACTAACCCAGCAATTGGGTTGTTTTAACCCAGCTTGGGTTATTTTTAACTCAGCATTTTTTAGAGAGTGTTTTCATACCCAATGACAGATATTTGTTCTTGTTTTAAGCATAAACTCCCTGAATTTTGTTCAATTTCTCAAGAAACGGGTTCATTTCTTCATTCTGCATGTCAAGTAAATGTCTCTTGATTTAAGGATGTTTAGAATTTGTACGGGAAAACACAAATCCTGAGGAAGAACATCATTTTTTGCAGTGCATGCAAAATGTTATATTTTATATTTTTGTTTTATAGTTTATTCTGTTTTTTATTTTTCTGGACTCTGCTTTAATGGTTAAATTTGACTAACTTTCATTCATCTTCGTGACTAGGGGTGTAACGATACACTCGTGTCACTATGCGATACTACCGTATTACTGAACTCACGATACGATATTTATCGCAAAAAGAAGAGATTTTTTTATTATTATTCAAATAATATTATTGTTATTATATTATTATCAGGACACACAAATATTCCCCCATTGCATTATTATACATTATATTCAACATTATATATAGTAGTTTAAATGTAGTAATGTCACTGAAACGTAAATGTTTTTTCTCATGCAGTACTCGCACCGCGCGCACACAAACTCTCCCCGGTGCGCGCTATGTCCCACATCTCCCGCTATTAATGCACTATACTTATAAGAATAAACCATCTAAAACGCTTTGAATAATCATACAATTAAAACTAAATGTGATCTGGTGATTTAAATGATGTTTGTGCTTTCACTTTGAGGAGTGTCATTCTGGCAGCGCGTCCGCTTCAGATGATCAATGCAATCAATCACAGTTCTAAACGCAAGAAAGCGTGTCAAAATGACTATTCCCAAACTGTAAATGGTTAATTCTGGATTTAATTACATGACGACAGAATTTACATTTTTGGGTGAATTATACCTTATGAATACAGTAAGCTGAGTCTTGGATAAAACAACTCTATATCACGAATCATATCGTTTACATCAACGATACATATCGTCGCATTTTTATATAGGGATATCTCGATATACAATGTATCGTTATATCCCTATTCGGAACACAAATTAAGATATTTTCAATGAAATCTGAGAGATTTCTGTCCCTCTATTGACAGTCTAAGCACCTTCCACTGACGCTTCAAAAAGTTCATAAAGAGATCCTAAAACTAATCCATACGAATAATAGAGCGATTTATTCCAAATTTTCAATGGTCATTTTTAAGTCAACAATTAATTTTTAAGTGAATTGTTCTGACCTACTTTTGGTACTTTTATTCATCCACAATTTGACCAATTCCATTTTTAAGAATGGATTCTGCAATTCTGTCCACTTTTTCTGCGTCACAGAAATCATAGGGCCTTAAATTGTGGAAGGTCAAATTAAGACTAATGCTGCGTCCCAATTCGCATACTATCCGTACTAAATAGTATCCGAAAATAAAATTAGCATGTCCCAAATCGTAGTATGTTGAAAACAGTATTCCAAAGATTCCCGGATGGTCTACTACTTCCGGTCAGAATCCGAAGTACAGATCGACGCACACTCTAACGGCTGATATTGCCCACAACCCATTGCGAGTTGGACGAGGATTCGATTAGAACTACAAGTGCGGGGGGAAAAAGTGTTAAAAAACTACAAACATGGCGGTTGTGCGTGTCCAACGGTTAAGTAGAGAGGGTTAGATAAGGGGGTTTGAGTGATCAATTATAAGTATTTAACCTGACGAAAAGATATTTAGTTAATGTTATCCACATTATATTTCACCTGCAGCAGCCTTGAGAACATTTGTAATGAAACGTTTGGCCATTAACATTTAAATGTGAGGAGGATGAACACATGAGAGGAGTCTCTGCATTAAAGTCCCACAAATGGCAGATCAATGTGCGTCTACACTTCTCTCCAAAACGGTAGGAAATGAAACTGAATGTGGAGGATTTGAACTGTGGCGATGATTGACAGGGCAGTTTAAACGGTGACGGGCTGCACGTAACTAAGCGACAGAGTCCGTTAAAGATGATGAAGTAGTATGTCCAAAAGCTTGCATATTCTTCTGCTACACACTCAAAAGTATGTACTTTTTCTTCACAAAAAGAGTACATACTTTTAGGTCGTAGTATAAGTAGGCGAATTGGGACGCAGCACATGACATTTTTAAGACCCGCGGAAACCCTGCAGGATGATATTGACCAGCGTTGGGACAATGTGCCTCACCTTTTTGCTGATATACTCGGCATATTCTCTCTCATATCTTCTCAATAAATGTTTCTTCAGCAGCTCTGCTTGAGGGAAAGCCGTCTCCTTTAGCTTCTGTGTGATGAGCAACAACAAAACTAAGACCACTAACATGGTATGTTGAGATTATAGATCAAAACAATCATTTTCCATCTAGACTTCACTCGACTACATTACCCTTA
Source organism: Gobio gobio (assembly GCF_949357685.1). Taxonomy (NCBI): domain Eukaryota; kingdom Metazoa; phylum Chordata; class Actinopteri; order Cypriniformes; family Gobionidae; genus Gobio; species Gobio gobio. The sequence goes on along the minus strand of NC_137116.1, from coordinate 7,137,938 downwards.
ACGTCTCCTTCTTCTCAGCAATATTAGACAGCTTATATTCTGGATGCTTAGGAATCTTTTCAATGAAAAGCCTGCAGGGTTAAAAAGATCGGGAGTTAAACCTGTTGCAAGTAAACTGACACATTAGCAATATTACTCACACACTCCCATTCCAGTTAAAGGGACACTCCACCCAAAAAATGTAAATCCTGTCATCGTTTACTCACCCTCATGACTTCCTTATGCAGAGAACAGAAATGTTGGGAACCAAACCACATTAGACCCCATTGACTTTCATTGTAAGGACAGTGAGACTTTTAAAAGAAAGTCATTTGGTTTGGAAGATTTCATTTTCGTGCGGAGTACCCCTTTAAAACAGAACGGAGAGTCGTCTTTCTTACGTGATGTATTTGTTGTAGAGGACAAAGGCGTGCTCTGTGTTGCCCTCCTCGCCGTACACGTGGGCCATGCGGATCATCTCCATGCCCGAGCGGAAGTATCTGCGGACAGGCACTGCTTCATTCATGTCCACCGTGCTGCCCTTCTTCGTCAAGGCCCGCACCCGCTCCTCCGGGGTCAAACTCACATCGGCGTGGTCCAACATCATGTGGACGACGTCCCCAATCTAGGCCTTGTGAGGAAATATCACAGACAAAACACCATTTCTGAATGAAAGAGGTATTCTAATGTTTACCCCAGCCATATAAACACCTCAGCAACTTAAAGGTGCAGTGTGTCATATTTATGAGGATCTATTGAAAGAAATGCAATATAATATACATAACTGTTTTCAGTGGTGTATTAAGATCTTACATAATGAACCGTTATGTTTTTATTGCCATTTCTATCTACACACACCATGGGTTCCCTTACAGTGAAGTTGCCGCCATGTTTCTACAGTAGCCCTAAAGGGACAAACTGCTCTAAAGAGCGCTAGTCACTCTCTGCTGTCTCAGACAACAACATTTTTGTCCTGTGTCGGCCCCCATAGCTTCTACGGTTGCGATTCACAATCTCACTGCTAGATGCCGCTAAAATTTCCACACTGCACCTTTAAAAGGACAGTAGCAACTCATAATGTAATAAGTATTACATTATTGAGATAAAAAAAAATCATAATGTAATATTTTCTCAATGTAATAAAATATTGAGCTCATAATGTAATCATTTTTACATTATGAGAAAATTATTACAATATAAACTCACCAAAAACAGGTCATATTTTCATAGCTTTTGAAACTTAAAAGAATATTAGTATTCCCTTACAGTACATTTTGAAAAATCTACAGCCAGTCTTAAACTACCTGCGAAATGCAACATTTAAATACTCATGCAATTATTATTATTATTATATGTTTATTAAACATAAAGCATTGGTATTCCTTTACAGTACATTTTAAAAAATCTTAATCCAGATAAATAAATAAAATCTGAACTTTTCCACCTTTTAACTTAACATTTTTTAAATGTACTGTAAAGGGATACGAATGCTTTGTTTATCATTAATAATAATACTAATAATAATAATAGCATTCCGCAGGTAGTTTAAGACTAACTTTAGATTTTAAAAAATGTACTGTAAGGGAATACTAATATTTTTTATGTTTTAAAAGCTATTACAATAATGAAATTTGAAAATATTACATGTTTTTGGTGAGTTTATAATGCAATACATTTCTCATAATGTAAACATTTTTATTACATTTTGAGAAAATTATTACATTTTGAACAATTTATCACAATAATAATGTAATACTTATTACATTATGCACAGTCTTTACATTATGTGCTGTTATAACATTATGAGTTGCTACAGGGACAGTTCACCCAAAAATAAAATATTATGTCATCATTTACTCACCCTCAAGTTGTTCCAAACCCCGAGTTTATCCATTGACCTTCCATTTTTCACAATTGATGACAGAGTTTTAATTTTTGGGTGAACTGTCCCTTTAATAAATGTCAGATTCATTAGAAAATCGTATCTCTAACATATAGAAGTCTTAAAGGTACAGTAGTAAAAAATACAAATACAAATCGTGTAAATTAAAGTTTTGTTGCAAGAAACCTTTACTAGCATTATACGTTGACCATTAAAACACAGGTGTTCAAATATGTGTACATTCTTACACTAGTGAGTATAAACCACTGAGTAGTGGCCGAGTAGTGAACTATTTACTGTGCTGACAGAAAGGGTCAAATAAAGATGTGAAATAAAGTGTTACAGCTCTAAACAGGTGATATTTCCCATTCAAACACTCACTTTACATTATTTTGCGTCATTTCAAAACGCCTTCATTGTATATGTGAATTGTTATGGTGTGTGATGTTTATGTGCAGCTAGCTGGCTAATGTTAGATTAACGCTTTAAAAAGCCTTACCCTGGTAATAATGACAGTCTATGTCTTTCAGATCACAATCACACCAGCTGGGGAAACCCGAAACCCTTTGACTGTGTTTCATGTGAATAAAGGCGCGTTCTGAAGCTCTGTGTCCATCCTTAATCTTAAACACTCACTGACTTCCTCTTCCTGTGTGTGTAGAGCTGCTCTCAGATCAGTGCTGTCTCCCTCCACAGGTTCTCACGCTCACTGACTGACTGACCGATCAATCGATCAGATTAAGGGTGTGTCCGTTAATATGTGACTGATAAACTGTTTACTTACTGCCGTTAAACCAGGAAGCATTCTCAAATCAATCATTTATAGGATATTATAATTATTAATATTACTGTTATTCTTCTTCTTGGTGTTGTTGTTGTTAAATAATAATAATTATAATAATAATAATGATGATAATAATAATAATGTTGTATTAAATGAAAAAGAATGTAAAATAGAGACATTATGATAGCGATAGATTTGAAAAGATTTTAAATATTAAAAAATATTACATATATATATGTATATATATATATTTAATATTTATTTTTTATAAATATGTAATACATATTTATTAGATATGTATTAAATATTAATTTTTAAATATTGAAATATTAAAAGCAGATTTTTTTGTGTCATTAATGTAAAATACTAAATGAACTATTGCATTCAAAATTGAGTTTGAGGTGTTGACTTGGCCTCCAGATTCCCCAGATCTCAATCCAACCGAGCATCTGTGGGATGTGCTGAACAAACAAATCCGATCCATAGAGACCCCACCTCGCAACTTACAGGACTTAAAGGATCTGCTGCTAACATCTTGGTGCCAGATACCACAGCACACCTTTAAGGGGTCTAGTGGAGTCCATGCCTCGACAGGTCAAAAGCAAAAGGGGGACCAACACAATATTAATAATGTCATAATGTTATGCCTGATCAGTATATATATATATATATATATATATATATATATATATATATATATATATTTTTTTTTTTTTATATATATATATATATATATATGTAGTAAATATTTAATAATTGTTAACTGTTGACAGACAAAGCAGGGTCCCAGTAAAAGAGATTAATCTGAAAGGTAAAATTATTCTATGACTTATATACAGGCATATAAATATTCACTTATTATACAAGTTTGGAACAACTTGAGGCTGAGTAAATGATGACAACATTTTCATTTTTGGATGAACTGTCCCTTTAATGCAGCACAATTAATTTATGTAGTCTCAACACAAATGAATAAGGCAAACTTCAGTTTCACATATATTTAAATGGATTGAACACTGTGGAATTAAGTTAGGATCAAATGTAGCCTATAGAAATTGTGTTGGTTTAGCTCATTAAATAATTAATATAATTAATAAAGAATAGTTTTTGTTACATATTAGTAGTTCACTTTAAACTAAGATAATATGAAAACTGATGCCTTGGCAATTAGCTGAAATAAGTTTTTAAATATTTTATTAATGTTTATTTGATTTCAAGCATTGAATTTAATCGTTTGTTTTAGTTGATAATAACCCGGTATTCATGTGACAAAAAAGACGAGTCAGAGGGGGAAAAAAACAAACCTTTATTCAATTTTCTTTTCAGTGTAGAAAGAATATCGCTCATGAAAAGGTTGCAATAGTGGTAAAAGACAGACCACAGTAAATAGGCAAGTTAAACCCCTTCATATTTGTTACCCACATAATAATTCAAAATAGCTTCTGCATATTTCAAGAAAACCCGTTGTGCAAAGCCACTGGTTAAACGTCAAATCACAGGCTGAACAGAGAATACAGCGGGAATCACAGTAGGCACAACCAGAGAGTGAAGGTTTGTAACACGGCTCCCAATAAAAGATATCCATTTCCCAATTTTAGGATCAAGGGATGTATGAGTATCTGTTCTTTTGTTGCTCATTTCTGGGCATTGTCTAGATTTGGCACAGGAATCTCATCAGTTACATGGGTTATTATGATACTACTACACCAGAAAAACATCTTTAAATGAATCAGTGACTGCTGAAGAGAACAATAAAACAATCAACGTGATTTACTTCAGAACGGATGGCGTGTTTGATCAATGAAAAGTGCAGCTTGTCAGAATCAGGGCTGTTGTATTTTAAAGGGACGTTTTGAGAGGGTTTGGACTATGGCATTATAAAGTCTTTGTTTGCTTTAAAACATAATAAATTAGTGTACTTTTTTTGGTAAAGAAAATGGAATGTTTAACGGAAAATCTTTCTGACACATAAACATAAAATATATATCTTTGTTGAGGGACCAGTGAAAAGGGCGAATCTGAACTGAATGGCCAGCAGAAAATATATATGATTCGTACATCTATACATCTGTAGCGTATGCCAAACCCGTTTACTAACCTACACTGATAGAAAGTGCATCTCAACTCACATGCCCTAGAAATGGGTGCGATCTGCTTCAAGAACTCGTACAGCACATCTCAGAGCAAATCTGATTCAAACATCAATCAGTTACCCACAAAACATCAACATATACTTTCAAAAATATACATAATTGTCTCCTGTATTACACAATTCGTCCAGCAATAAAAGGAGAAAAGAAAACAAGGAATCTCTGTAATTAAACGGAAAGAGAGGCCACAGATTCAACCATCACCTACAGTCTGTACCGGTACAGTGAACGTCATTTCTGACGATTTTTGTGACGCTAAAGGAATGAAGATCCTGGCCCCAGTAATCTTAGACCTACATTCCTGACATGCTATGAGCGGATGAGGACGCAACATTAATGTCATTTTAGTGAGGATCGCTGTACAGCGTATATGAGTGTTAATATATGCCGCATTATGAAGAATTCAAGTTTCAAGGTCACAGTTCAAATACTTCGACTCATCCACTGCTGACTCGTCTGACTGGATTTTCTCACTGGAAAACAGAAGACAAAAAGACAGAACAATTTCATTTGTCAATGGAAGAAATGTCCAACAGTTGTTTTCTGTATTAGGCAGTTCTATTTCATTAACTCTGATCAGTTGTATAAGCAATATCAGACTGTTGTACTTATGATTTAATTTAAATCATATAATGTGCTGCAGTTCCTAATTAGGTTACATGATGCTTTTTATTTACTTGCCAAAGCCGAGTACATTTTTGCATTCGGGTTAAATGACAAACAAGAGCATCCATAAAGACAAGGGAAAAACATTTTAAAATCTAGTTTGAATCCAGTGTTGGGAGATAACACATTACAAGTAACTTGAGTTAGGTAATCAGATTACTTTTTCAAGTAACTAGTAAAGTAACAAATTACTTTTAATATTTACAACAACATTTTTCAAGTTACTTTTTCACATTTATTTGACTGACAGCTCTCCTGTCCCCATGTTGAGAAAAATCGAGAGTAAGTGCAGAGGCGTTGTGTGTAAACATGATGGTTATTGCAGTTCTAGACTAAATGTGAGCATCTCCCTTGCACAAAAAAATATTCATTACTCCTCAAAATGAACAAAATCAGTCAAAATGCAAACCTCCAATAATGAAATTGACCAATGTCTTGCTGCTAACCTTCGATGATTCAGTTAAACCATGAGCAAAAATGTTTTTTTGTTTGTTTTTATTGGGGAAGTAAGTGTTAAACTTTTTTTTTCCTGCGACCTTCCATTATCCAGACTGGCAGCACAGCTGAAAGGTTTGTTTGTGCGCCCTCTACTGTACAAACGTGTGAATTAGCATTTTTACCTCAGAGGTTTATCATTTTAATTTTGGTATGAAGAGGTCTTTACATTTGCACAAAAATAGATAAAAAAACAAACAAAAAAACAAAAAAAGAAGCCCAATCCAGGTGAGAAAACGCATTACTTTTCTTAAAAAGTAACTAAGTAACTCAATTAGTTACTTTTTTAAGGGAGTAACACAATCATGTAATGCCTTACTTTTCAAAGAAACTTTCCCCAACACTGTTTAAATCACATTCACTTTATACGAGTTTCTGATTTTGTTTTAAAAAAAAAGGTTACATTTAAAATTCTCTAAAAATAACACTCAAATAATGACATTTTAAACGTGAATATTTGTAAGCATTATTTTTACAAATTGTATTGTGTTTTGGGAAGTCGTACCTCATTAAACTTATAGAAACTTGTTTCCACCACAAAATAAAAAGGTAATTGATACTTTTTATCTCGCAAATTGTTACTTGTTCACAGAATTTTGAAAAAAGTCTAAACTGCGAGATTATAATGATACATTTTTATAATTATAAAAAGACTTTATTTTTAATTCTGTGGTAGAAACAAGCTTCTATACCTTTCACTACCTGAACTAACCTTGACTTGTCATAAAAAGGTCAAATTGTCTGATATTTTAAGAAGGCATTTACACAACACTGTTATCAACTAAAAACAGAACACTTTTTATGGGTTTGGGCCGTTCATTTACACGACAACGTTGTTTTGGGGTCCTGAAAACGCAAAATGTTGAAATCAGGTTTCAAAGTGCACTACTGTGTTCAAAATCGCCCCCTATACACTCATTCACTATTCCCTACATTACTCAACTAATATAGTCCACTTGAAGGAGTGAATGAAAACGGTTTGGAAAAGATGTGGGCGCCATCTTGTGGTCAGACACGGGATTTGATTTGCAGCTTGACTCTCACAGTGCATTATGGGTATTCTCTAGCTTTTGAGCGTATATCAGTTGTACACTCGTTATTGCAGTGGATTGTGGGATTGAATGAGTGCACTCGATAACTATTTAAGGGTATAGGGGGGCGATTTCAGACACAGCCCACGATACCAGCATCATCTTTGTGTAAACTACAAATCGCCATCTACTGGCCCGACAGCAGAATACAGCATTTTAGTCATTTCTCCTTTAACAAACAAATGCATTACATTTAAAAAAAGATTTTTAAAGTTTCAATTTGCTCTGTCAAGGAGTCACCGTTTTGTTGATTTAAAAAAAAAAAAAACCTTGTTGATATTGTTTGTATCAAAGTTAAATTCTTTCTTCTTTGACACATTCAAATTTAAATATTACCCCTGACTTTCTTTAATGCAATAACTACCATTTCTGTCCTTCAGTGTGACAATGTCCTCTGGTGTGACACACATAAAAGAACCACATATTTGATTTATCTCAAAATATCTTAAAGAGCACCTATCATGGAATTTTGAAATGTACCTTTCATGTAGTGTGTAACATAGATCTAAGTGAACAAAAACATCCTGTGATAGCTTGAAATATGACAGTGCACCGTATATATAGTTATTTTCTTTCAAAAGTAAGAGTCGACTCGGAGTCATTTTTAAGAATCGTTAGAAGACCGAAGCTTTTTCTCTGACTAGATGACGTCAACTTGTCAAGTTATTTGAATACGATACGCCCACTTATTGCGCTCCAAGACGCCAGTGAAAACTAGAAAACATCATGGCCACGAGACACTGTGTTCTGAAGTGCCACTCAAAAGCAAACTTTTTTCATCTGCCCAAGGATGAGCATTTGAAGACTAAGTGGCTTGAAGACAAACCATACATCGTCGCGATTGTGTGTTTATTAGTCGTCAAATGTATGTTTCGCGATCTCAGGAAGCTTTTATTATGGACTTCTATTATGGCACATGGTTCTTCTTCGTCTGTCTGTACCATATATGGACTACATGTGCACAGAGCGCCCTCCGGCTGCCAGTATGAATTGAAAACAACACATAAGAGACTCAATCGCTCATGATTAGGCTATAACTGCCCATTTTGAGGAAGTATTGAATAAAAAATACTCCTCTGTTTAGAAATTTGACACAGACATATGAGAATCTATCAATATGTCTCCTCATCTGCACACTTTTGAACTAAAAGCCCTGAGGGATGTTGATTTGTCGCGAGTCTTCGTGAGGAGAATAGAGGAGTTTTTTTATGAATGAGATCAGCTGAGGCTCATATTACAATCAAACGGTACCGACGCGGTTTTCATATTCATAACTCCTGACACATATTAACAAATTACTGTCACTATAAGACTTTGATGGGCGTTCCGTTTCCGAAAATATCTGCACAGACTAAACCAATCACAACTGACTGGATCATCGGACCAATCACCGCAGATTCGCGTCACGTAAAGGCGGGGTTTTGAAAAGTGAATCACTAAAGGAATCATTTGAGAATCGCTGTCAAAACAGGTAAAAATAAATGCATATTATAAGAAAACTAAAGTCTTTTTTGTCATTGCATGCATGCAAAACTGTTGTTGGGGACTTCTAAAACAATATTTGGAACATTTTAAATGCCATGATAGGTGCTCTTTAAAGAACAGTTGAGTATTGCAGTAGGGGAGATATAATCATCACTCATCTTAAAATGGTATAATTTTCAGCAGTTTTGAAATGATGATGACAGCAAAGTTTGTCTCGTATTTATTGAAAATGTCCAACAAGTCATAATAACGTTAATTATGTTATTCGTATAAATAATGTTATTCATAATTTCATTTTAAATAAAAAGCACTATATGAAAATAAGTATCTAACAATGAAGCTAAATCTATCATGCTATTTGTATATTATAAAGAGGGTTTTTTTTTGTGCTTAATTTTGCTATGTTACACAATAGGACACATTAACGGTACAGTTCAGTAAAAATTTTCAAAAAAATCTGTGAAATTGATAAAGTTAGTGACCCCTTAAATTTTCTCAAACATCAGACTTCACAATACATACATATACTTATTTTTCAAAAATGGTGTTTTACAAAAAAGCATTTTTACTGCCTATTTGTCAACTACCCACACACACACAGCTCTAGTCTAGATGCTAGTTGAGTACTGCCAGTCATTATAACAAACTTTTTACATCATTTTTTGTTTTGTTTTACATTTGAAAATATATTTAGACACGATCAAACACTAGATTTTTATACGTTTTGATTTTTTACATTACGTTACATAATTACTCACATCCTAATGTTATTTTATGATAGTCACAGAAGCATAAATAATATCAATAAATGCAAGCAAATACTGAATTTAACCCAAGAAAGAAGTGTTAAAAAAACAAGGTAAACATTCAATGAAACTCTTTATTATATCATATATCCAATGAGAGCCTAGATAAGATGTTTTTCCTCGTTCTTCATAGAAACGCATTCGACCTCCTACAGGGAGAGGAAAGATTGCAGAAAGACTAAACTGTTAAAAATATGACAACTAGTATCTTGTTATGGTAGCTATATTAAAGTTTCCTAATTTAGTTTTGGATGTTTTTCAGGTTTCCATGCACCAAAGGTAAAAAAAACATTCATTTTCTCATAATATACATTGCACATCACCACAATATTCAATGACTCTCAAACGATTCAATGGATGAATTGGTCTCTCTAAATCCCTCCTTTCCGCGAGCTACTCTGCTCTGATTGGTCAGATGGCCCAGTCTGTAGTGATTGGTCTACTCTGCTCTGATTGGTCAGATGGCCCAGTCTGTAGTGATTGGTCTACTCTGCTCTGATTGGTCAGATGGCCCAGTCTGTAGTGATTGGTCTACTCTGCTCTGATTGGTCAGATGGCCCAGTCTGTAGTGATTGGTCTACTCTGCTCTGATTGGTCAGATGGCCCAGTCTGTTGTGATTGGTCTACTCTGCTCTGATTGGTCAGATGGCCCAGTCTGTTGTGATCATAGACCGTGAAAAAAAAAAGCTGAAGTAAGTGAAGCCTCCGGAGGTCCGAATATGGCGCTGACATCTTGCGCAATGTAGAAATTAAAGCTAAAGCTCCACTCTCCCAAAAATCCAGAAAAAAAGTCTGTTGGTGCCTCGGTGACAACTTCACTCAGAGAAGCCGTCAATCTCAGCTGTCAATCATGAAGTCACACCCCCATTTTTATAGCATTAAATAACTAACTAAAACTAAACTTATTTAACATTGAATACTTGAAGTGAAATCATTGTGATAAAAAAATTATTTGAAGTGTAATTTGATTGTTTAGTTTGTCTCGCGTCCATTAGAATACACGGAGGGGCGGGGGTTATGACCTATACTGGGACCAACCACCTGGGGGCAATCGAGGCACGTCAGCTTCAGTTTCTGACAGGAGTGCTACAGGCTTGTGATTGGTCTACTCTGCTCTGATTGGTCAGATGGCCCAGTCTGCTGTGATTGGTCTACCTTGTACAGAGCGTATTTCCAGCTCCGTCCGGAGGCTTCCTAAAGCTCAGCGATTGTACACACAGTAAAGACAGTAACGATAACGTTGATTTTACACCAATCCCAGTGCGACTCCGAATCGATGATGAAACATTGGTACAACTAGTTATTCAACCCGAACCTTGAGCAGGACGTCTCTCAGTGATGCTACTCAGATTGAGGTACATTATGAGATGTTTCCACTGTAATTCCTCACCATCAGCATTAACAAGTGTACGTCCATCAACAAACCTTCTCCACATGATGCTATCCAGTAGGGATGCACCGATACCGAAACCAGTACTCAGTTGTCAGTCCGATACTGTGCTCAAGTACTCATACTCGTAAAACTACCCAGATACAACCGCACCTGATACCACTTTATGGCAACACATCTTCGGATGCGGAGCCGCGTGGAAAGTTACATAAAAGTTATGCACACGACTGCGATGACTTCGTTTTTGCCGCGCGCACCTTTGCGTGTGTTCCTGCAGAACATTCCTCTTATGTGGTAACACTAAGTTTGTGTTTTTTTTCTTCTTTAATATCATTTTAATGTAGGGATTTGCTTAGTAACTTTTTTGCACATAATGTATAGCACAAACATACCCTTACGAAAATTATGCTATTGATTACCATTTGTATAACCACACAAATACCATTTAGTTAAACTATGGATTTTCAGCAAAACTATGGTTAATTTGTGGTTACCATTGAATAACTAAAATTACCCTGTTATTTATTATTATTGTTTGTTTTGTTCATTGTAAAACCATGGTTAATTTATATAAGGGTAGATCTATTCACTATTTATGTGTTCATAGCACTCAGCTGACACGTTTGTTTGAAGGACAGCATTGGGCAGGATGTGAAATAGTGTTTTGCCAATAAAATAAGAAATTGGCTTTGTATCTGATTAATCGAAAAAATCATTGGTCAACTAATCGATTATCAAAATAATCATTAGTTACAGCCCTACTGACAACTATACATTATTTAACCGTATTTTCATATCTTTAGGATGATGATATAGCAACTGTTCAAGTGCAAAGTAAGCTTCATTCATAATGTTTCTCCGTTAATCCGATATAGAATTGCATACCGTATTGTCCCTCGTAACCGGTAGTATAACAAGCCTAAGCAAGCTTAATTGTTATACTAGTATGATGTAAGAAAACGGAAATGTTTTGTGTAAGCTTTCAAAATCCTCCCTCACCTTGCTCATCTTCGTTGAGATTTATTTGAAGCCTCCGCGAGCACCAGAGAGAACCAACACATCCAAAACCTGAGGTAAAATTAAATGATTTTGTTTTGCTGCAGATATACACTTTTCAGAATAATATATTAATTTCAAGATCTAAAATTAACACAACGGTAATTTAAACATAGCCTTTGTATAAAAAAAATTTAAAAATTTTTTTTTTTAAATCTTTAAAAAAATATTATACAGTATAAAGCAAAACATTAAAAGTGCAAAAAAAAATTAAATGAGAAGTATTTTTCAATTTGACTAACAGCAGCACTAACGTTTAATCGACTAGTCCGCTAGTCTTGCACATCCCTAGCTCAGTGTCACACGTTGTAAATGAAAACAGAAACAGGCTCATAGCTGATAATGCAGAGAAGCTTCTTTTCATCAATAAGATCCTGCCTCTCACTTTTCCGAAAAAGGGTGTATGGCTATGATAACATATAATAATTTCAGTTGTTCTGCTACTATGTTGTGTGGTACTGAAATCCACTAAATGTGTTACAGGTTACATTTGGCAGCAGTGCCATATTTGTTTAGGAAAACACCAAGTTTAATGTTAAAATGTCAGCGTCAGCATTAATTTGTCAGAAAGTGAAAAACATCTGATGAAAATAAAACATTGTATTAAGTACTCATATCGGTACTTGGTATCGGCAAGTACCCAAATGTGAGTACTTGGTCTGAAAAAAAGTGATATTGGTGCAACCCTACTATCCAGGATCAGCTGCAGTGTTTGAGGTGGTTCAAGTTATCCCTGGTGTCTGCCTGTGCAGTAAGTGGATGTGACGTCACGACGAAATGGCTTGGGATTCGTTTAAAAAACGATGAGACGTTTAGAACTATGTTACACACTACACGAAAGCGAATTTTAAAAAATCCATAATAGGAGCACTTTAACTATAATGCGCTTTATAAAATACCACTACTGACTAGATTCCTGAGAGGTCAACTAATGCGTTTAAATGTCAACAACAACAAAAAAGAATGCTGGAATGCTGAATTGAATGCTGGAACTATTCAGTGTTTGGGACTATTGGTCGCCTCACAAAACGCGGTTCTTCTGCATTCCTCAATTGAGTCCAAGTGTCGCAACTCGCTTTTCAACACACACCGAGGTTCCTCTCTATATCACTGCACATTTCTGCATGTTGGTCACACACCATGCCTGATTTGTTGGACAAAAGCTTTTCAAATATTAAGCACCTTTGTTAAATATATTAGTGTTGTTATAAGTGTTGTTAAACTATTAAAGCTAGGTTTTCTTTTTATTTGTTTGATTTGATGTTTTTCTTCATTACGATATTGGACAGGAATTTTTTTACTTCATCCACCCAACAAATAAATAAGTTTAATTGAGAAACATGCATAAAAACCACTGATCTATATAGAGAACTGGATTGCATCCAATCCAAGCGTCGCAATCCATTGAATCCAAGCGTCGCAACTCGTTTTTCAACACAGTCATTATGAGGTTCCTCTCTATATCATTGCACGTTTCTGCATGTTGGTCACACACCATGCCTGATTTGGTGGACAAAAGCTTTTCAAATATTAAGCACTTTTGTTAAATACATTAGTGTTGTTATAAGTGTTAAATACAAAAGTGTTGTTAAACTGCTAAAGCTAGGTTTTTCTTCATTATGATACTGGACAGGAATTTTTTACTTTATGCCCAGTTGCCCACCCAACAAAAAGATAAGTAAAATTGAGAAACATGCACCACGCCGCCATATTGGGATTCCCCATTTTGCCTAATGAGACATCTGGTGTTTCCCTGTACATTCTTACAACGTAAACGTCCTAAGCATGTAAATGGTTATTCGTTTAAAGTCGGGAATTCCCCCTGCTTATTAGAAAGCAACGTTCATATTCATTACAGTAGTAAACATAAGATTAGCTGACAGACGAAACACTTCAGCATACGCATTACAAATGTCAAAGTGCGCATTCTGAAATCAGAATAAAGATGTATGTCTTGTAACCTGAAATCACCTTGTACCGTTGTGTTTATGTACTTTTGTTGTGTTGTAGTATTGTTTTTATTAATACAATAGGCTAACTGCAAATGTTTCAACAAAGATTTTGTTAAAAGCATGCTTTTCAAAGCAGCTCATGATTTAAACAATGGTTAAATTAACAACTTTATTCATATGGAAACTAATTCTAGTAAATCGCCATTTACTTTAAGAGGCTTAAATAGATGTTGCTCAATCAGGAAATAAAACACACGCATCATAACTTATTGCTTTGTTTCCAAGCTGATGCATGGTAAACTGAATGTTTAATGTTTAATATTTTCTCCATAATTACGTAAAGTATATTTTTGTGTTAGGTTGGTTACCTGTGTCGGAAAGCAATGAACACACCCACATCAAAGATTTCAACATATGACTTATCCTCTCCCAAAAGACTAAACATTACAGATAGCATCTGAAATATCTATTAATTTACATACATATAGTGCCCTATGAAATCCGTTTAATTTCTTGCCCAAATTCCTTTAAATTTTTCTGATTCCATTTTTTTTGGACTCTATTTTAATGGTTTCATTAACATTTTTAGTAATCAAAAATCATGTATAATTAACTGAAATCATGAAACTTGTACTATTTAACAATTTACATATTTAGGACCCTATAAAAATACTTTTTTTTTTCTCTCAAATTCCGTTTTATTTTTACCAAAATCAGTTTTTTTCTGTTTTAAGTTTTCTAGATTCCATTTTAAGGGTTTGGTTAAATTTTAATAATCAAAAAGCATGTCTAATTATTTGAATTCATAAAAACAACAATTTATCATTTCTAAGAAAAGTTTTATTTATATTTAAGAAATTCTGTGTTATTTAAATTTTCCTGGCAATAAAATGAAGGCATTTCAAGTTAAACCGAATGTTTATTTTGACGGGTTACTATGAAGACCTTTGAGTTTCTGTGTTTGATATGACGCTAGTTTTTCTCAAATGAAACGGTGAAATGCTGACAAAGTGACTCTGGAGATGAAGTTTGTGTGTTCATGTCCTCATATAGTGAGACTGCAGATGCTGAAAACACCACGTGCTTCAGGGTGTACTCACACTAGGCCCGATTGCCTTATTGTCCATTGTTCATACACACAGAGACACAGAGATCCAGGATTCATATTTAAAGTCTTTTTGCAGTTTAATATTTACAGACACTAGTCTACATTGTGATTCATTTTTAATTGAACTAACCTGCTTTTTATTTATTCATAAAATTTTACAAATTCTGAGAAATTCTGCATTTTTATGACTGGACTCCATGATTTGGTCCGTGTTTTCTGCATCGCGGAAATCATAGGGCCCTATACATATATCCAGGGCTTGACATTAACTTTTTTGGTAACCAGCCACTGTGGCTAGTGGTTTTCCAAAGTTACTAGCCACTCAGAATTTTCACTGACCAAAATTTTGTTGTTGGTCTATATTTAAATGACCACTGTACACACCCAAATCAAGTCTACATGAAATGCATACCATGACCAATGTTCCCTCTAAGCGGCACGCGTGAAGAGAAAGAATAAAATGCCGCGCAGACGATAGACTCAGACGCGAAATGTGGGGAGAAATCCATTTGATTGTAGTTTAAATGAGAAATAATTGCAGTGCTCTGTTCTACCGCTATAGAGTTAGTATCGCTATCGTGTTAGAACCGGTGGATGCGGTTTACAGGCTTCATAGAGAGACAATGATGTCATGTGTGAGCACGCAGCAGCGAGTCGTGTTTGCGGTCCAAATAGCTCAAAATGAGAGGCAGCGAGAAACACAAAGACGTGGAACAAAACCTCATCATGTTTTAAAGAAGAGTGGCTTGATCAAGTGGTGGAAATAACAGATGATGAACACAGCACGGTAACAAAACAGACATTTACAGTTACACCCACCACAAGTGTAGCGTGCAAACTCTAAACATCAAAGTAACACACCTCAGTTTAAACAGATGTGTGTGTGGTTTGGGTTTCAGTGATGTTTAGATAACTATAAAAGAGTTCACATGTTCCCTTGAAAATATTTAGCTATTAGATCTATTTCATTACTTCAGTTAGTTGTTTTTTTTTTTAAACAAATTGACAAATTTAAACTGATAGAATATACTATCAGTTTAATTTCTTCCATTAGTTTTTATATTATATTATAGGCTAATATAATTGTATTATAGTGTAAGCCTAATAAAGAATTGATCTCACAAGGGGATTGTTTAGGGATCCTTGCCATTAAAACATTTGAAAAACCCTGAAATAGAAAATCTTGGAAATTCATAAGCAATAAACAAGCATTTAATATAGATGGTTTAATGCTGCCTGTCGCCAATAAAAAACTGTACAAAAACACATTAAGAACCATCTCAGTGTAACCGCTTAATTATTTTCATATTATATTACATTATATTATAAAGAATTGACCGTCCTGGGGGAGATTTTAATAGTATTTCTTGGTAAAGAAGACTACAGTTAACAGCACAGTAAAATGTGATTAATTTAGTGACTTCTGAATTAACAGTTTTTTTTATTTATTATATACATTACTAAGTTACATCAATGGTAAAATAAAATAGAAATGGCACATTAAAGTTATAAGTTATAACTGCATGATGAAACCACTTTTTGTGTGCGTTTAGATACGCTGTACAGGTAAAGAATGTTTTTGCTCAGGTGACCAAAATGTCCGCCCAATAGAGAAAAGTTTTGCTCAGCGAGAAAAGAAATTAGAGGGAACATTGACCATGACAGGTCATCAAATAGGCCTATTTAGCTCTGATGAGGTTATGTGTAAAACTCCTTAATCTAGACTTTTAATCTAAAAAAAATGTTGGTGTAAATATAATCTCTAATATTATCTCTGTAAATATATTCTCAAGCAATATTCTCATCAGTGTTCTATCAGCTATGACGCATTTAAATCAACATATTTTGTGTATGAGCCCAAACAGTACCCTAGTAAAATGCATATCCATATTTTCATATGCTTTTTTTTATTAAATATCAAAAATCTAAAAGGTGTGCATCATATCTGACACCCAGATGAACACTTTACAGTCAGTTTTATGACTAAGTCATTCTTTTCAAATGCTATTGAAGTTAGCAACGTGTATACCAATGTTGTATGTAACTTTAGAGACGGCCCCAAAATTCGCAAACATCGAACATCAAGCCAACTTTATGCCAGTCACATCGGGTGCTACTGTGTTTGTTTGAACTATTTTCGCTGTTTAAATGGAACAAAAGCAATCAAACACTATATGACGAATTAATCTCCTGCGTACATTGCATGTTCATCTCTACTTTGAGTGCAGATTTCAGTGTGTGAGAGCGCGCTCTGAACAAAACTCTGGCTAATCTGAACGCCTCTGATTATTAGACATTGCATTCATAAACTCAATAGAAACACGTGTGATTGGTTATAATGCGCAATGAGATTATAACAGATGGCTTTTGAGAAGACTATAATAAGTTCAACCGCCAAAGTGGCTAGTGGGAGTGACTGTGTTACACGCCACAGCCGAAATACACCCGCAAATGGCGAGTGTTAATGTCAAGCCATGCATATGTCGTAAACTAATCTTGTGAGATTGAGACGCAGCAAATCGTGCCCTGTTGGTAGGGAATAGTAAGATGGCCGCTCAAACAATTCCGGTGGCTTCACCGCCTGATGGCAGTTTAGAACGCAATGAGCAATCCAGTCATTTATACAGATCAGCGGTAGGAACATGTTTTACAGTCATCGCATGAATGACACTTATTTTTGAATAAATTAACTCTCTGTGTGTACATATCGCTACTTACATTCTGGTCGAGTTTTTGGTAATCTGATGTTTTGGGTCTCCGTGAGCCTCTTGATCTCCGGCCCTCAACGACAAAAGCAATTATCTGCAGGAGAGGGCGAAAGGAATTATAAGTGATTGCCATTTTGACATCTTTAAAATGCATCAGTAAAAACCGAAAAGCATCTCTCTAGGTGGCGCACTCACCTTCCGCTTGTTGTGACTGGCAATATACAGCACAGCCACCAGAATGATGGCACAGACCAGATAGGCGAAGAAGTGGCTGCTCTCTGCGTTCTCCTCGAACTTGTCATTTGCTTTTCTTTTACCGCCCAGGTTTTCAGTTTTGTGGTCAGGTTTATCCTGGTCCTCTGGCAGATTATCACCAGTATCGTCATTGCCACCATTGCCATCGTCTTCAGCAGGGCCGTCCTCTTGACTGTCTGTAGGGGTCTCAGGTCCGGCTCGGTTACCTTCAAGATCTTCATTTTCAGTCTCATCAGCATCTGGATTTTGGTCAACTGAGGCCGGGTCTTTGTCATCACCATTTGGTTCATCATTACCAGTTTCAGAGGATGCTTTACCAAGGATAGGCGTGTTTTGAGTCTCTTCCTCTTTTTTATCAGGTTTAGAGAGTGTTGGTTCACCTTGTTCTTCTCCAGCCGTCTTCTCCTTTATGTCTTTCTTTGATCCATCTGCGTCATCTTCACCAGGGTCGTTTTTTTCACTGATTGCTTTATTTTGGTCAGGTTCGTGGAGATCCTCTTCCACACTTTCAACTTCTTTTGACACAGCTGCGTCAGCCTTTTCAGTGGGTTTGATATCATTCACAGGTTTGACTTCTGGACCACCTACAGAAGCTTTAGGGTCGTTTTTTTCAATCCCAGGTTCTTCTGGCGTTTCTGGCGTTTCATCATCTGTTCTAACTTCAGAAGCTTCATTTAACTCATTGTTTGTTGTCTCAATTTCTATGAGCTGTAGTGGATTTACGCCTGTGGCCGGTTTTTCAGGACTTTCTTGAGTGTCACGTTCAATTTGCAATGGATTAGCGCAAACTGAAAAATACCACAACAAAGAATCACAATAAAATCTTGGGCCTAGCACAGAGTTGAAGCCTATAGTATCATCAAAACACCAAATGAGTTACATCGCACTATTCTATCACGAACAGCAATATTTTCTTAACCTTTTAACAGTTTAAGAATCGGTTTGAGTTGGGTAATCATGACTTGTATAGGACACTGTTTCAACACAACAGTGAATACGAAAGGAATGGGGAACAAAGTGATTTTGTCATGATACTCTTGTATGCATTTAAGGCTACTATAATTAGTAAGGTTATTCCTAAACTTTATTATTGTCTTCAAAACCACAGAGCAGAATTCACCTCTTATCTCAGAATTAAATGGTAGAAGGAAGGAAATATGGCTTGGTTAAAAAAAAAAATTGTATTTACAGAAAATATTATTTATTTAATTTTTTAATTTTTTGAGCGTTTTTTTTATCTAATATGATTTTAATAATCATAAATGTTTCTTGAGCAGCAAACCATCATATGAGAATGATTTCTGAATATTGATGATTTCTTATGTGACACTGAAGACTGGAGTAATGATGCTGAAAATTCAGTTTTGATCACAGGAATAAATTACATTTTACTATATATTCAAAGAGAAAACAGCTGTTTTACATTGGAATAATATTTCACAATATTTCTGTTTGTTTTGTATTTATAATTAAATAAATGTAGCCTTGGGGAGCAGAAGAGATTTTAAAAACATTAAAACGTACCAATCCCAAACTTTTGAATGGCAGTGTACATATATGCACATATATAAATACAAATACATAAATCCTTTTGTTTGTTCTCACCTTTTTTTTCTATTCCGTTTTGAATAATTCTGTAAATATTATGAATTTTGTAGGATGTGTCAGCTGGACTGAATGTATCCAGTTTTTCTTTTAATTCTGTAATGTATTTTTGACTCCTACACAGAACAATGTAATTGAAAAAAATAGCCAATAAATAATTAATTTAAAAAAAACAAAACACCAAATGATGGAATATCTTGGGAGCGAGTTCCTCAGACTTGTAGAATAAAAACAATTAAATTAAAGGCACAATATGTAAGATTTTTGGATTAAAATATCCAAAAACCACTAGAAAAATAATATATAGCCTATATTTTGTTGACCTGTGTACCTACATTATCCCAAATGTTTCCAAGAATGTTTAAATCCAGAGAAATAATTGAATCATGTCCTTGTGTTGGCTAGCAATGACATCATACCTGCATAAACCTCGATATCTGTCACCAAAGACGCTTTAATATATGATGTGTTTTATTAGACAGGTGAGCAACTGTTTGGACACATTCATCAACAGAAAACTAATCATTGTTATACAGCTCAGTTATACATTGTTATACAAGCTTTGTTTTGAATAACATTTTACAAAAATTACATATTGTGCCTTTAAACCACAGAAGCTGTTCTAGAGGCTCAACACATAACTAAGACACTTCATGTTTTTCCCTTTCATTTGCCACCCGTCTGTCATTTTTAACTGATTCACTAGAAAATACAAGATAATAAACATACATCGCAACGTGTAACGTTAAACAACGACCTAAAACATGGAGTCAAGACACTCCTTTCCAGGAGCAGGAATGTGGTTGATCCAGTGATATTTTTGACTACATTTGCTACAAAACCTTTTTGCTGTCAGGATTTGCAAACGTGGAAAGAAATTCGCATTGCAACTTAGATGACTAACGATTAGCTAATAGCTAACACGTTAATTAATCGAGCAGATTTATGAATAACGTTACAGTGAAATGATTCACAAGTAAACACGTAATGAGCTTTAATCAGTCAGTTAGCCAATCCCACAAACATCATGTAGCAGTATAACAATAACAAACTAACTTACCCCGAGACCAGCAGAGGACAACAAAACACAGCGTTGTTAATCGCATCATGCTTCATTCAGTGATACAGTAATTCTGCGGCACGAGACGGTTGACAGACAGTAAAAGCCAACGCAGATCCGGTTAAGCGCAGCGACTTCCGTGTTTACACAAAGAGCGCCGTGGTGAGATATAAAATGCGGACCGGACTTCAGGCACGGATGTAGTGAGTTAAATTCAACGCTGCTCGTCTGTATAGCTGCGGGTTTTACATTTTATATATATATATATATATATAATATGGAAGGATATCGCGGACAATTTTCAAAAGGAATTGCAAATGGTATTTGCAATTGCGTTTTCAATTTGTGGACGCATAATATGTGACACAATCCAAAAGCAATTGCAAATCGCTCATTACCATTTGCATTTTCGTTTACGCAAACGCACAATGACTGCCAAATTTCAAATGGAAAAGCAAAGTCTGTTTGCAATTGCATTTCCAATGTCTTGCAAGTTATGACCCTGCCATTTGCATTTCCGATGCCTAACACAGTCAACTGTCAATCAGGCTTGAGGGCGGGGTTTATTGATGTAGTCGGAAAGTAGGCCACAGGTGAACATACAATCAGTTCTGCATTTTGACTTTGTTTGAACTAAAGAGTTTAAACTTGTTTTTTATTACAAAAATAGCCAAATCCCCCGTTTTCCACCACTTGAGGGCGTGGCCTACTTTCCGACTACATCAATAAACCCCGCCCTCAAGCCTGATTGACAGTTGACTGTGTTAGGCATCGGAAATGCAAACGCAAAGAGGATTGCGATTCCATTTGAATTTTGTGCAGGTTGTGGCAGGACACGAAGGAAATAAAAGAGCAAATAGGTGATTTGCTATTGCTATTCCAAAATGGCAGGGTCATAACTTGCAAGACATTGGAAATGCAATTGCAAACAGACTTTGCTTTTCCATTTGAAATTTGGCAGTCATTGTGCGTTTGCCTAAACGAAAATGCAAATGGTAATGCGCGATTTGCAATTGCGTTTGGATTGTGTCACATATTATGCGTCCACAAATTGAAAACGCAATTGCAAATACCATTTGCAATTCCTTTTGAAAATTGTCCACGATATCCTTCCATATATATATATATATATATATTTATTTATTTATATATTTATTTATTTATTTGTTTATTTGTTTGTTTATTTATTTATTTATTTATTTATTTATTTATTTATTTATTTATTTATTTATTTATTTATTTATTTATTTTTAAATGCCATTATATTTGATCAA
Source organism: Gobio gobio (assembly GCF_949357685.1). Taxonomy (NCBI): domain Eukaryota; kingdom Metazoa; phylum Chordata; class Actinopteri; order Cypriniformes; family Gobionidae; genus Gobio; species Gobio gobio. The sequence continues at coordinate 7,116,192 of NC_137116.1, read as the reverse complement.
TTAAAGGGATAGTTAACCTAAAAATGAAAATTATCCCATAATTTACTCACCCTCAAGCCATCCTAGGTGTATATGACTTTCTTCTTTCAGCCAAACACAATCAGAATTATATTTAAAAAAATGTCCTGGCTCTTCCCAGCTTTATAATGGCAGTTAATGGGTGATTCTGTTTTGAAGTGTATAAAAGTGCATCAATCCATCTTAAAAGTGCTGCACACCGCTCCGGAGGTTAATAAAGGCCTTCTGAAGCGTTTGTGTGAGAGAAATATCCTTATTTAAAACTTTACAAACTGTAATCTCTTATTTCCACTAAATGATGCATGCATTCACGAGAGACTGGCGTTCCAGCGTATGACGTAGGACATTGTAAGAACCGGTGAAATAGCATATTCTCACTGGAGCGTCCTACATCATAGGCTACAATTTTTTATAAAAAGTGAAAATTATAAAAAATAAACAAAAAAATACGTACAAACTAATACTAAACTGAAAAATATACACTTAAACTGCAATATTTAAAAGAATAAAATAAAAAAAGCACTTAAAGTTCTTTATGTTTTGTTTTGTTTTGTTCCCACTATTCACACAGCATAATGGTGGACTATGATGTGTCACCAGATCAGGAAAGTTCACAGAGTGGCTAACAAGTATAGAGATTTTTATTTTGTTTGTTTGTTTGTTTGTTTGTTTTGTTTTGTTTTTTGTTTTATTTTGTTTGTTTTGTTTTGTTTTGTTCCCACTATTCACACAGCATTAGGGTGGACTATGATGTGTCACCAGATCAGGAAAGTTTATAGAGTGGCTAACAAGTATAGACATTTTTATTTTGTTTGTTTGTTTGTTTGTTTGTTTGTTTGTTTGTTTGTTTTGTTTTGTTTTTTGTTTTATTTTGTTTGTTTTGTTTTGTTTTGTTCCCACTATTCACACAGCATAAGGGTGGACTATGATGTGTCACCAGATCAGGAAAGTTCACAGAGTGGCTGACAAGTATAGACATTTTTTTGTTTATTTATTTTATTTTAATTTGTTTTGTTTTGTTCCCACTATTCAAACAGCATAAGGGTAGACTATGATGTGTCACCAGATCAGGGAAGTTTATAGAGTGGCTAACAAGTATAGACATTTTTATTTTGTTTGTTTTATTTTATTTTATTTTATTTTTCGTTTTGTTTTGTTTTGTTTTTTGTTTTGTTTTGTTCCCACTATTCACACAGCATAAGGGTGGACTATGATGTGTCACCAGATCAGGAAAGTTTATAGAGTGGCTAACAAGTATAGACATTTTTATTTTGTTTGTTTTATTTTATTTTTCGTTTTGTTTTGTTTTTTATTTTGTTTGTTTAATTTTTTGTTTTGTTTTGTTTGTGTTGTTTTGTTCCCACTATTCACACAGCATAAGGGTGGACTATGATGTGTCACCAGATCAGGAAAGTTCACAGAGTGGCTGACAAGTATAGACGTTTTTTTGTTTGTTTATTTTATTTGTTTTGTTTTGTTTTGTTTTGTTCCCACTATTCACACAGCATAATTGTGGACTATGATGTGTCACCAGATCAGGAAAGTTTATAGAGTGGCTAACAAGTATAGACATTTTTATTTTGTTTGTTTTATTTTATTTTTCGTTTTGTTTTGTTTTTTGTTTTGTTTGTTTTGTTTTGTTTTGTTTTGTTCCCACTATTCACACAGCATAAGGGTGGACTATGATGTGTCACCAGATCAGGAAAGTTTATATAGTGGCTAACAAGTATAGATTTTTTTTGTTTTGTTTTGTTTTGTTCCCATCATTCACATATTTATAGTATATGGGTAGACAGAAAGTGTCATATAGACAAGTGTGATTTCTCCAGTGATATCTGTCAAGTAATCTTGAATATGGTTCGATGATTTAAGTTTGATGGTTTAAAAGTCTAAAGACTAAAGAGCACCAAATCAGTTTGCATATTAGCTAAATTATCTACATTATTTTTTTAGATTATAGATATTTTTTAGATTCAATATCAGTTTTACATATACAATTATTTTATTTATAACTGTATCCTTGTGAAAAACTTCATTGGCAGAGCATTGTTTCAGATTATTTAATAATTGTCAATTCTAAAGAAAGTAGAAATATATATATATATATATATATATATATATATATATATATATATATATATATATATATATATATATATATATATATATATATATATATATATATATATATATATATATATATATATATATATATATATATATATATATATATATATATATATATATATATATATATATATATATATATTCATGTACTTGTTGATAAATTAAAGATACAAGTCTGGACTGCAGAGGGCAGTGTAAGACCATGAATTTGTCAAAAGCCTTTGGTTTGCTGAACTATATGCCTAATTCTGACTAAACTACACATAAACCACCACCCCCAGCCCCCCCTCTCTCTCTTAAGAATAAGAGCCTTTCAATTAGGCTGTGCTAAACTTCAAATGCTTCAAGAACTATAAATGTGGTCTGTCAGTTCATTTTAATTAATCATCTCATTCATGAACACAATGTTGGAGCCTGAGAGTGAAATGTTTTTAAAACCGATTGAACTTCAGCTCAAAACTCCCAGCATGCATTGATAGGACCCTCTAGAGACTCTCCCGCTCCTCCTACAGGAGAACAGAACAGACTCTGAATCTTGAATGAGCCAGACTCCGTCGAAACACAACGCCAAACTCTGAAATAGGGCTTGAACACGCGCGTTACTGACAGAAGAAGAGCGGATGTTAGAACGCAAGCGGTCCAGCAGATTTATAATGCTTTCTAGTGTCTCTATCACAGCAGATGTCCTGTTTAATTTTAATAACTAATCTGAACGCTTTATGTTTCTCCAAGTCTTGGGTTTGGGTTCTTAAAGGAGTAGTTCACTCAAAATGAAGCTTCTCTCATCATTTACTCGCCCTCATGTCATTCCAAACCCGTATGACTTTCTGCCTCAAAGATTTTTCATGTTTTTTTGTTATTTGGGAAAGTGCAGCGTTCACATTCTGCCTGATATTTGCTTCTGTGTTCTGGAGAAGAAAGTCATACGGGGGGGGGTTTTGAACAACATGAAAGTTAGTAAATGACCTCTTTTTTGTCTTTTTTTGTGTGTGTTGTTGTTGGAAAAACCACCACATAAAAACTCCTTTGTTTTTCTCTTCCCCCTTCAGACCACGTGCGTGAGATTATCTTTTCCAATGTAAATATGTTCTACAGCAAAACCATTGGCCTAATCTTTATCTTGTATGACCTTAACGACTGCCATGAATAATTTGTTACAGCGACCGAAGATCTTGCACAACATGCAAATCATGTTAATGTTAATCAATGTTTTAGACGAAACCCCTGCAGCCTCAAATTCTCCTAATGATAGTCGTGGCATTTAGTACTGAATACCATCCCTCTTGCTCTTCATCTGCGCTTCCTTCTTTAAGGTCAAATGGTCGTAAATAAAACATTAGGAGGCAGTCTTGAGCGCATCGCCAGGTGATACCTGTCTTCAACTGAGACGCCGCGGACAAATGTAATGAGTGTTGATCAAGCAATCGATGAATATGTTAGCAGCAATGCATGCGGTCAGTGTAAGTGTCCATCACTGCGGACAGCATCACAGTTTCCTGCAGGTGCAACTTATGGAAAGGGTTTTAATGCCAAGGACACATAAATCTGAGAATCCCTTCCAAAAATTATAAAAGCAGTTCTACACTCACCTAAAGGATTATTAGGAACACCTGTTCAATTTCTCATTAATGCAATTATTTAATCAACCAATCACATGGCAGTTGCTTCAATGCATTTAGGGGTGTGGTCCTGGTCAAGACAATCTCCTGAACTCCAAACTGAATGTCAGAATGGGAAAGAAAGGTGATTTAAGCAATTTTGAGCGTGGCATGGTTGTTGGTGCCAGACGGGCCAGTCGGAGTATTTAAAAAATCTGCTCAGTTACTGGGGTTTCCACGCACAACCATTTCTAGGGTTTACAAAGAATGGTGTGAAAAGGGAAAAACATCCAGTATGCGGCAGTCCTGTAAGCGAAAGTGCCTTGTTGATGCTAGAGGTCAGAGGAGAATGGGCCGACTGATTCAAGCTGACAGAAGAGCAACTTTGACTGAAATAACCACTCGTTACAACCGAGGTATGCAGCAAAGCATTTGTGAAGCCACAACACGCACAACCTTGAGGCGGATGGGCTACAACAGCAGAAGACCCCACCGGGTACCACTCATCTCCACTACAAATAGGAAAAAGAGACAATTTGCACAAGCTCACCAAAACTGGACAGTTGAAGACTGGAAAAATGTTGCCTGGTCTGATGAGTCTCGATTTCTGTTGAGACATTCAGATGGTAGAGTCAGAATTTGGCGTAAACAGAATGAGAACATGGATCCATCATGTGGTGGTGTAATGGTGTGGGGGATGTTTTCTTGGCACACTTTAGGCCCCTTAGTGCCAATTGGGCATCGTTTAAATGCCACGGCCTACCTGAGCATTGTTTCTGAACATGTCCATCCCTTTATGACCACCATGTACCCATCCTCTGATGGCTACTTCCAGCAGGATAATGCACCATGTCACAAAGCTCTAATCATTTCAAATTGGTTTCTTGAACATGACAATGAGTTCACTGTACTAAAATGGCCCCCACAGTCACCAGATCTCAACCCAATAGAGCATCTTTGGGATGTGGTGGAACGGGAGCTTCGTGCCCTGGATGTGCATCCCACAAATCTCCATCAACTGCAAGATGTTATCCTATCAATATGGGCCAACATTTCTAAAGAATGCTTTCAGCTCCTTGTTGAATCAATGCCACGTAGAATTAAAGGATTAGTTCACTTTTAAATACATTTTTGCTGATAATTTACTCACCCCCATGTCATCCAAGATGCTCATGTCTTTCTTTCTGCAGTCGAAAATAAATTAAGGTTTTGGATGAAAACAGTCCAGGGTTTTCCTCCATATAATGGACTTCAATGGGCTACAAACGGTTCAAGGTCCAAATGACAGTTTCAGTGCAGCTTGGATGACATGGGGGTGAGTAAATTATCAGCAAAAGTTTATTTAAAAGTGAACTAATCCTTTAAGGCAGTTCTGAAGGCGAAAGGGGGTCAAACACAGTATTAGTATGGTGTTCCTAATAATCCTTTAGGTGAGTGTATTTTCAATTATAAAACCCCATTTATACATGCGTGAGGAAATATTAAGTTATGCTGTATTATAGAGACAATTTTTTGTTTTTTAAATTATTATTATTACAAATGTATTATTATAGTTTATATTTCACTGCATTAAAGCTAAAATGTAATCTTTTTTTGTGCCCATGATGTAAAAAATTATTGTTGGTTTAATAATTTAAAGTCCCCATGAAATCAAAATGGATGGTTTTTTTTTTTGTTTTTTTTGCCTTTTATTATGAATAGTCTTACTTTTATCTATAAGCTCCAAAACAATGACAACATTCGAATTTGGAAAATATAAGCATTCAAAACTAGGGGAACGATCAGACAGTGCACTATATAGGGGATAGGGAAAGATCAGACAATGCACTATATAGGGGATAGGGAAAGATCAGACAGTGCACTATATAGGGGATAGGGAATGATCAGACAGTGCACTATATAGGGGATAGGGAATGATCAGACAGTGCACTATATAGGGGATAGGGAAAGATCAGACAGTGCACTATATAGGGGATAGGGAATGATCAGACAGTGCACTATATAGGGGATAGGGAATGATCAGACAGTGCACTATATAGGGGATAGGGAAAGATCAGACAGTGCACTATATAGGGGACAGGGAATGATCAGACAGTGCACTATATAGGGGATAGGGAATGATCAGACAGTGCACTATATAGGGGATAGGGAACGATCAGACAGTGCACTATATAGGAGACAGGGAATGATCAGACAGTGCACTATATAGAGGATAGGGAAAGATCAGACAGTGCACTATATAGGGGATAGGGAACGATCAGACAGTGCACTATATAGGGGATGGGGAACGATCAGACAGTGCACTATATAGGGGACAGGGAACGATCAGACAGTGCACTATATAGGGGATAGGGAAGGATTCAGACAGTGCACTATATAGGGGATAGGGAACGATCAGACAGTGCAGTATATAGGGGATAGGGAATGATCAGACTATATAGGAAACAGGGAACGATCAGACAGTGCACTATATGGGGGATAGGGAACGATCAGACAGTGCACTATATAGGGGATAGGGAAGGATCAGACAGTGCACTATATAGGGGAAAGGGAACGGTCAGACAGTGCTCTATATAGGGGATAGGGAATTATCAGACTATATAGGGGACAGGGAACGATCAGACAGTGCACTATATAGAGGAAAGGGAACAATTTGACAGTGCACTATACAGGGGAAATCAATAAATAGGGGATAGTGACCGATCAGACAGTGCACTATATAGGGTATAGGGAACGATCAGACAGTGGACTATGTAGGGGATAGGGAACAATCAGACAGTGCACTATATAGGGGATAGGGAATGATTCAGACAGTGCACTATATAGGGGATAGGGAATAATCAGACAGTGCACTATATAGGGGATAGGGAACGATCTGACAGTGCACTATATAGGGGATAGGGAATGATCTGACAGTGCACTATATAGGGGATAGGGAACGATCATACAGTGCACTATATAGGGGAAAGGGAACGATCAGACAGTGCACTATATAGGGGATAGGGAATGATCTGACAGTGCAATATATAGGGGACAGGGAATGATCAGACAGTGCACTATATAGGGGACAGGGAACGATCTGACAGTGCACCATAAAGGGGAAAGGGAACGATCAGACAATACACTATATAGGGGATAGGGAATGATCAGACAGTATTATATAGGGGATAGGGAACGATCTGACAGTGCACCATATAGGGGAAAGGGAACGATCAGACAGTGCACTATATAAGGGATAGGGAATTATCAGACAGTACACTATATAGGGGATAGGGAATGATTCAGACAGTGCACTACATAGGGGATAGGGAACGATCAGACAGTGCACTATATAGGGGATAGGGAACTATCTGACAGTGCACTATATAGGGGATAGGGAATGATCAGACAGTGCACTATATAGGGGACAGGGAACGATCAGACAGTGCACTATATAGGGAATAGAGAACGATCAGACAGTGCACTATATAGGGGATAGGGAATGATCAGACAGTGCACTATATAGGGGATAGGGAATGATTCAGGCAGTGTACTATATAGGGGATAGGGAACGATCAGACCGTGCACTATATAGGGGATAGGGAACGATCAGACAGTGCAGTATATAGGGGATAGGGAATGATCAGACTATATAGGAAACAGGGAACGATCAGACAGTGCACTATATGGGGGATAGGGAACGATCAGACAGTGCACTATATAGGGGATAGGGAACGATCAGACAGTGCACTATATAGGGGATAGGGAAGGATCAGACAGTGCACTATATAGGGGAAAGGGAACGGTCAGACAGTGCTCTATATAGGGGATAGGGAATTATCAGACTATATAGGGGACAGGGAACGATCAGACAGTGCACTATATAGAGGAAAGGGAACAATCAGACAGTGCACTATATAGAGGAAAGGGAACAATCAGACAGTGCACTATATAGGGGATAGGGAATGATCAGACAGTGCACTATATTGGGGATAGGGAACGATCAGACAGTGCACTATATAGGGTATAGGGAACGATCAGACAGTGGACTATGTAGGGGATAGGGAACAATCAGACAGTGCACTATATAGGGGATAGGGAATGATTCAGACAGTGCACTATATAGGGGATAGGGAATGATCAGACAGTGCACTATATTGGGGATAGGGAACGATCTGACAGTGCACTATATAGGGGATAGGGAACGATCATACAGTGCACTATATAGGGGAAAGGGAACGATTAGACAGTGCACTATATAGGGGATAGGGAATGATCAGACAGTGAACTATATAGGGGATAGGGAATGATCTGACAGTGCAATATATAGGGGACAGGGAATGATCAGACAGTGCACTATATAGGGGACAGGGAACGATCTGACAGTGCACCATATAGGGGAAAGGGAACGATCAGACAATACACTATATAGGGGAAAGGGAACGATCAGACAATACACTATATAGGGGATAGGGAATGATCAGACAGTATTATATAGGGGATAGGGAACGATCTGACAGTGCACCATATAGGGGAAAGGGAACGATCAGACAGTGCACTATATAAGGGATAGGGAATTATCAGACAGTACACTATATAGGGGATAGGGAATGATTCAGACAGTGCACTACATAGGGGATAGGGAACGATCAGACAGTGCACTATATAGGGGATAGGGAACGATCTGACAGTGCACTATATAGGGGATAGGGAATGATCAGACAGTGCACTATATAGGGGACAGGGAACGATCAGACAGTGCACTATATAGGGAATAGAGAACGATCAGACAGTGCACTATATAGGGGATAGGGAATGATCAGACAGTGCACTATATAGGGGATAGGGAATGATCAGACAGTATTATATAGGGGATAGGGAACGATCTGACAGTGCACCATATAGGGGAAAGGGAACGATCAGACAGTGCACTATATAAGGGATAGGGAATTATCAGACAGTACACTATATAGGGGATAGGGAATGATTCAGACAGTGCACTACATAGGGGATAGGGAACGATCAGACAGTGCACTATATAGGGGATAGGGAATGATCAGACAGTGCACTATATAGGGGACAGGGAACGATCAGACAGTGCACTATATAGGGAATAGAGAACGATCAGACAGTGCACTATATAGGGGACAGGGAACGATCAGACAGTGCACTATATAAGGGATAGGGAATGATCAGACAGTGCACTATATAGGGGATAGGGAATGATCAGACAGTGCACTATATAGGGGATAGGGAATGATTCAGGCAGTGCACTATATAGGGGATAGGGAACGATCAGACCGTGCACTATATAGGGGATAGGGAACGATCAGACAGTGCACTATAGGGGATAGGGAAAGATCAGACAGAGCACGACATAGGGTGAAATCAAATCGCCGGCAGATCGGGCTGGGTTTACCCAGTCTAGGAAAAGTGTGCATGCATAAACTCCTTCAATAATATTGAAAAAGCACCTCATGAGTTGAGAATGAACTCAAATAAGAGAATCTGTTAAAACTTTTGACTGACTTTATTGAGTTGAAGGAAGATGAAGGCCAGAGAAAGACATAAACCGCCTATGAACCAGACATTGCTCTTCATGTGCACCGTTTCTATGAATCGTCAAGCTTTCAGTCCTGAAATAGAGTCAAGTTTGCAGCCTCACTTCATAGAAAATTATTGATGAAACCATGAAAGGCTACAAACTCTCCCTCACATTGAACCTGAAGTCTCATTCAGTCTTCAGTTTCTGTCATGACACAGTACAGCAAGTTTCATCAATCGCAAGTCAATGAATTCATGCGTCTGCATCAACCACATATGAATCGACCGTTCAGTTAATCAGCGAAATGAAAACGACGTTGTTTCACCTCTTTTAAAGACTGACAATCAGGCTGACGCTCTATTAATTTGGCATTGCACTCCAGACGTGCTGGAGCTGATTTATGTATTCTTTTGTCTTAATATTGATTGTCGGAGTAGAGGAATGTAAACACAATGTCAAGTGATTCAGACACATCAAAGGCCAGACCTGGCATGAATTCAGGATCAAAGCCGAGCCCACGGCAGAAGCTTGGCCAGGGGCCAGTGAGCTCTAATGAGCTGAATTAACATGTATTAATTCTGACCTTGTGAGGAGCAGACAGATGTCTCTTATGAGAGAGAGAGATCATCGCACACTTTGTTCAATGCACACATTTAAAGGAGAAGGTCTGCTGTTGTGTCCCGCTGGCCGCATCGGATTATTAAAGTCGCAATCCTGCAAATGAGAGAGATCGGAGTGAGAAGATAAATGTGAGACAGTGTGTCTAAAACATTTGGCAATACAAGGGTTAAAAACAGTATACATTTTATTTTGAATAATACAAATATATTTGTATTATTTTATGGCATTCAAAGAGTTCTGATATTTCATATAACAGCACTTGTACTACAGCTTTAGTGATGCAAAAATCAACAAGACATTTTTGAACTTTCTATTTATCCTGAATTTTTTTTATCACAGATTCAAATATGAAGTAGCACAACTGCGAGCATATCATAGAATGATTTGTGAAGGGTCATGTGACACTGAAGACTGGAGTAATGATGCTGAAAATTCAGCCTTGATCACAGGAATAAATTACATTTACTATACATTCACACAGAAAACAGTTATTTTAAATTACAATAATATTTTTCAATTTTACTGTGTTTCTTTGATCAAATAAATGCAGCCTTAGTGAGCAGAAAATACATCTTTCAAAAACATTTAAAAAATCTTACCGACCCCAAACAGTAAGTTCTCAATATTAACTTGTTTTTAAGCATATTAATCATATTTTATAGTACATGGCTCTGATTATCTCACACCTATATTATTATTGTAATAAATAAATGTTTAAATACTTAGGAATAAAAAAAAATAATTCATAATTAAACTCTCTTAAAATTCTCTCTCTCTCTCTGTCTCTCTCTCTCTCTATATATATATATATAAATAAGCATTATGTAATTAGAATGATATGTTATGCAAATATAATTTTATAAATAAATAAAAAAATCTAAATTGCAAGATGTAAAATCAGAATTATGAGAAAAAAGTTAAGTCAAAATTGTAGGTAAACATAATTCAGAGAAAAAAAGTTTGAATTTCTAAATATTTAGGAACAAAATATTTTTATTTCATAATAAAATACACACATATTTAACTATAATTATATCTAATTTAAATATAATAAAATACACATATATTTATGTGGTCATATATAATATATATTGTGGTATTATATTGTGATAATATATTATATATATTGTGGTATGTTATAATAATATATAATAATATATAATGTGGTATGTTATAAAAATATATATTGTGGTATGTGGTATTACATTTTTAAATATTTAGGAAAATATTTTATTTCATAATTATAATTTTATATATATATATATATATATATATATATATATATATATATATATATATATATATATATATATATATATATATATATATATATATATATATATATATATATATATATATATATATATATATATATACACATATATATATATGAAAAAAAATCTAAATTGCTAGATGTCAAATCAGAATTCAGAGAAAAATGTCAGAATTCCTAAATATTTTATTTCATAATCAAATACACATGCATTTAACTATAATTATACATCATTTAAATATAATGTTATAATTCTATAAATAATTGAATATTTATTTTATAACGAAATGATTATATAAATATATATTATTTATGACCACAATAATATATGAATTATTACATTTAAAATATAGAACCACAAATTTCTAACAAATAACAAAAATGCTAAATATATATATAAAAACTAAACAAAAAGATTACTGCTTAAAATACTAGCGAGGCGTATTCCACACAGACAATATTTTATAATAAAATGGCTGCCAATGCAATGAAGTGCAACACAATTAAATACTGTCTGAACTCATCAGGTAAACACAGAATTGTGCTGTGCCTGCAACTCCAGCCGAGTTAACAAGCACTTTTCCAAGACTTGACTTGGAGAAAACAAGCTTGAGAGAATAATCACAGATATCTTTCTGCAGCCAATCTCTCTAACAGGCCAGTCATATTAAAGTCACTCAGCCTGGCTCGTGTGGGTCGCGCAGTGTGTGTGTGTGTGTGTGTGTGTGTGTGTGTGTGTGACGGTGGGCGTATGGAGAATAGGCCAGCGCATCAGAGTCCTAGCCTTAAGGAGCCAGGCCTCCTCTGTTGTCTGACAACTCATTACCTTTAATTTGGTTGATGGGTCTAGAGCTGAGGGTACACACAGAGACACGGGGCCCCAGAGAGCATCGCGGGGCCCGGGATGATGCAAGCCATGTTTCTCGCTTCTCTAATGACTGCCGAGCAAAATAAAATATAAGCTTGTGTGTGCATGTGTGTGCGCGTGACTGACAGGTCTGTACCTCACCTGAGGGCAGAGAGGGAAATGAGCACTCAACGTGTGTCAACCTGTCTGTCTGCATGCGCACACACGCGCGCGCGCACGCGGCGTGTCATACAGACACATCTGACAGAGAGGGCAGAGCAACAGTATGCTGTTAAAACCGCTCATAGTTGAGTCATATGGGAACCAACACACACTGTAAGACATCATTAAGCAATTAGCGATAATGATGCGTTGGATTTCCTCACACTCGACTTGATTGGCTGTTGCTGCCAGTGTGAAGCGCGGCGTTTAGATTCCTCTCTGAGCTGGCCTGAATCTTGTTATGGCACATTAATATTATTCCAATGTACACACACACACACACACACGAATTCATGATAGGCGGCTGAGTGTTTTAGTGCGGTTGTTGTGCACAAATGAGCATCGGCGGGTCTAATTTTGTCCCGTTTGAGACTGATGCTGAGATATGGAAGATTATTTCCAGCACGGGATAAAAAAATAAACAATTCTGAGTTTATATCTTGCAATTCTTATTAGAAAAAAAAAAGAACTCAGAACTCACAATTCAGAAATCCAGTCCAAAATGTGAGATATAAACTCACAAATGTGAGAAACAAAGTCAGAATTATATGAAATAAGAAGTTGCAATTATCTTTTTTATTTTTTATTCCGCAAACAAAAAACGGAAAATTAAAAAAGGTGAGATATGAACGCGCAATTTCAAGAAAAAAAGACATTTACTTTTTATTTTTTATTCCATAAACAAACAAACAAACAAACAAACAGAATTGTGAGATGTAGCCTAAGATCAGAATTAGGAGAAAAAAAGTGAATATTGTGAGAAGAAAACTAAATTCTGAGGGGGAAAAATTCAAAATTGTAATATGTAAACTCAGAATTATGCAAATTGTTCAAATTATGAGACGTAAACTCAGAGATATAAACATGCAATTGCGAGAAGAAAAGTCAGAATTGTGAGATAAAAGGTTATTTGCCTTTTTTTATTTAATTTTTTATTCTGTGACTGAAACTAGCTTCCATATGGAGGCGTTGTGTTTGTTGGAAATGTACATTTTATGAGTGGGATTCTTTTGGACTTGACGTTTTAAGTGCGATCAGGAGGTGCGTGCCGTTCGACCGTGAGTGGACTACGAAGTGGACTTAACAGGGTGTTCCGCCATTTTAAGTGAGATTCCAGTCCGAAGGCAGGGAACATGTTATGTTCGAAGGCACTGCGAATGGCATAGGGAATAAGGGAGCATCGATGCATCATTTCACAGGCACTGTCCTGGCACTTCATATGCACTAACAGTCTTGTTGACTAAGGCCCTGTCCCAAATGGCACCCTAAACCCTCACGGTCTTCCACGAGTCCACACTTTCACAACGTAATGCCGCTTTGACTGCCGGGAAGAAGTCCGCTGCGTAACCCGCACCAGTGCGGGTTCGGCAGAAGTGCGCATCGAGGGCGCATATTGACCTCAAAGGGGGCGCTCGCGAGCACCCTTCTGAGACCTAAAATGACAAATGGGACACCCTGCCGTCTCGTGGACTTAACGGACACGCGCATGCAGTGGCCATTTAGTCCACAAGACCGAAAGTGCACATGAAGTGCACATGAAGCCTTACAATGGCCGCTGCGTGCGTGTCATTAGGAACTCAACAGCTGCTGATGCTGCCTTCCTGCATTGGATTTACCTAAGTTTGTTTTATTAAAGAACCTTTTGTTTGGAGAAACCGGTTTGAACCTTTTTCATCATCTTCATCTGAACCCAACCGTGGCAGAATACCGGACCGCAAAATGGATTTTATTAAGGAGCAACTCCGATCCCTATATCAAGGAGACCGGCCACTGGAGGATTTTGTAGAGGAGCTGTGCCATCAGGTATGTCGGGATGAGTTCTGGAGCGGGCTAAACAGCAAACTGCTCCAAATAATGCTTGTGGGGAACGATAACTGCTCATTATTTGAGTACATAGAATATGCACTGTATGTGGCTGGTTCTCCACTTGTTATTGAGGAGGAAGCCCGCACCGAACCATCTATACTCGTCCAAACCCAACTTGCCCAAGATCCTCCAGTGGACCACTCGCAGCCCAAACCAGAGCTCAACCCTCCATCATCCTGCAACATGACAGATATCTGGAGCCAGAGCCCACCGCAGAACGAGAGACTGAACCATTACCTGCCACGGACATCAAACCTGAGCCTAAGCCCGCAACGGAGCCAGAGCCAGCTGCCTGCCGCAAAATCCGTGCCTGTGGGAATATTGGTGGTGATAGATGAGAAGGAAAGCCTGATCGACTTGCAGTCGGATGTAATGCTTCCCACCATCCCACCCACAAACTTCCTCTGCTGTTGGTCCCTTCCTGGACAAATGTATTTGTCACCGCTGGTCCTGCCCAGCTCGGAATCTTCAATGCCTTCACCGTCGCTGGTCCTGTCCAGCCCTAGCTTGTCGTCACCACCAGTTCTGTCCATCACAGAGCCTTCATCCACACCCAGTCTTCCTCTTCTGCACGCTCCACCAAAGCCAGCCATTCCCTCGGCTTTGCCTCTGTTGTTCAGCCCTTCACTATCAGCCCTGATCCGCCTTGGAGCTTCCGGTCCCCCAGCTCTGCCCTGGCGTGAGGAGTCCTGGGCTCCGCCTCATCTCTCTGAGCCCTCAGTTCCACCTTGGACCATCGACCAATCGGTTCCGCCATGGCTCCTTGCCCCCTCGGCTACACCTGGGACAATTGTCCCTTCGGCTCCACCGGGCTCCCTCGTCCCACCGGCTTAGCCCTGGTCAGTCATCGCCCCACCATCGCCACGGACTTCCGGGCTGTCTGCAACGCTCCATACATCCACACCTACGGCTCCATTGGGCTCCTCAATCCCTCAGGCTCCACCGGGGTCCTCACTCACACCGACGTCACCTTGGTCCTTCGGCCCCTTGGTTCCACCTCGGCCACTCGTCGCCTAGATTCCACCTTGGTTTCCCTGTCCGTCAGTGTCACTGGGTCTCTCGGTCCATTGGCTGTCGCCTGGGCCTCACGATCTCCCTGAGTCACCTCAGTCGGTCGGGCTCAAAGGTCAACCTTCCCTCCATCACTGCCACGTGGGTCGCCTCCATGGCCATCTCCTGGGTCACTCTGGGATCTCGTAGGCTGTCCATTCCCTGGATCCTACCACCATCCACTCCTCCATGGCTCCTCCCACTGTCATCGCCTCCATGGTCTCTCCCACCAGCTCCTCCCTGGCGGGTACACCTTCTGCTCCTCCATGGTCTTCTTCATCTGTCTTTCTGCCTGCTTTTGCCAGCCCCCTGCCTGCCCCTTTCTCCAGCCCATCGCCTTCTTCTCACCCACCTCCAAAGCCCCCACCATCCCTCCCTCATCTCTTCTGTTTTGGTGCGAGATCACGTCATCCAGGAGGGGGCGTTATGTCACGTTTATGTTTCATTATCATGGACTTTTAGTTTGTTATTTTCAGTCCCATGTGTTCCTTTTTTCACTTTCCCACCATTCTATCTGTTGGCATTTAATGAGCTCAGCTGTTTGTCATTGTCTCCATCACTGTGAATTTAAGTTCCTCTTTGCGCTCACTTCAGTGACAACACAAGCTTGCTTTTCTCTTCTTTCTTTATCAGCTCCCAAAAGATACTGTTTGGATGTCACTTCAACTTCATTTTATTCTCTCTCTCATTATTTTGTTTCATTTAATTTAAAATAACAATGTGTTACGAGATGAATTGTTGTTATGAGCGAATTGCTGAGACTGAGACTGCTATTACCATAGATATTACAATAATTGGGAAATTTATATTTTTGACCACCTTTTCGGGAATTTAACATTAATAAAGAGTAAGTAAGCGTGTCAATAAAATAGGACATGTTTCACGTTTCTATCGAATGTGAGCATTTTGGGGAGAAGTGTGGTGAAATCTTAGCCTGGATGCCAGCCGAACTTAGCCCCGCCCTCAACATTTTTACTCGGGCAGTTCGGTCTGGACTTTCTCCGTAGAGAAGTAATTATGCCCGAACAGAAACTGTTCGGACCAATGAAATTGTCAGGGCGGGCTTTAGACGATGACGGACAGATGATAAACAGTAACGTAATCATCCACGTCACCAAAGAGCACTTGGGTTCAATTTGTTTTAATCCTAAACAGAGAACTTGTTCGTATATGCGTTCACCTTTACTATTTCTCTCAGAAATGATGATCGTGTTGGTAAGTACTCTGTGTATCCTTAAATTCTTTTTTTACAACACGTAAAAACACAACACGATGTGTTTACGCTCATCTTTTTCTTCTAACGTAACTTATTCCAGCGTGCGTGCAGACAGGGTTGCCAAGTTTTTACAACAAAACCACCCAATTGCTAACGTTCCTCAAAACTAGCCAAAAACAAGCCATTTAGGAAAAAAGGCATTTGGGGGGTAAAATATGTGTTATTTTGGCAAGGATGGCAGCTAAAATCGCATTCCTGGGTCTGTATATCACATAATTGGGGTCGCTTCAACCCGCAGACATGGCAACACAGTGCAGTTGAGTTCTGTTGACATTTGACAACTAACGTTATGCGTCGCTCCGTTGCTCTGATTGGTTGTAGGTCTTTCCAATTGAGGTCTTTCCTGGTTCGGTTGAAACACGCCCCATAATCACAGCCCAACGGAGCAGTATCAGACTCATATTCTGATTAGAATTGAGTATGACGACGTCAGGCTAGTGAAATCTGTGAATACTGTGATAATTACAGTACTCCAGTTCTCACTATATTTCATGTCGGAATTATGCAAATTAGTGTGTAGTGCTACTGTGTATGTTTCTAATTTCCTCTGCTTTTATTTATACTGTTGTTTTGTATTTATTATCATTTTCAGTAATTTGTCATGTATGAATAATAGGCTACAGAACCATCCTTTTTATTTAAAGGGATAGTTCACCCAAAATGAAAATGAGCCCATGCTTCGCTACAGAAGGCCTTTATTAACCGCTGGAGCCGTGTGCAGCACTTTTATGATGGATGGATGCACTTTTATGGACTTCATAATAGAAAGAGTCATTCACTGCTATTATAAAGCTTGGATTTAGCCAGGATATTTTTTAATATAACTCTGATTGTATTTGGATGACATGAGGATGAGTAAATGATGGGGTAATTTCAATTTTTGGATGAACTATCCCTTTAATGTGGTGGGTAATTTATTCCTTACCCTTTTTGTGAATGGTATCATGTTGAAGTCCATACGTTACGTTTCTATCGACTACGTTGTATTTGTACAGTCCATAGATTCGATAATTAAAAGCATTTTCATGAAGAGTTTCGTGGCTGAGGCGACCGCCTGTACTCTGTCAAAGCCACTAGATGACAAGCCTTCGACCATTAGCCAAAAAAGTGTAATGGCTAATGCTAAAGCTGGTACGCAGGAAAGGAGACCAGAGGCTGTTTTTGAATGCAAGTCAATGGAGAAGAGGCTTCACTACACACTGAATAAACCACTTTTGTGAGGAAAAAGCTTATCATTTAATGAATCGACTGCCTGTCTGCTAATCTTCAACATGTTTCACGCTAAGCAATACTTTTGTTGGGAATGATATGTAGATTTTACTATGATAAAAAGGTCATTTCATAAGAAATGGCAGATAAGGGAATGTCGCGACAGGTATGACTCTTTTACGGCATTACCATATTTAATAGTAAAATTGAGCGATATTGTATATTGTCTAAAGAAAGTAAAAAATACAGATGTTTTCTTTCTTTGGCTTTCAGGTTTTACCATGATAAGACTTGAATGATAATGACTATTATAACTGCATGTATGCACATGACGCTGATATTATGCATTTTAATGAATAAAGCGAAAATGAATTATTTAATTATTGTGTTATATTGTATGTTGTTTTATGAAAATCTATCGCTGCCAGTTTAGTCTTGTGTTGTAATGATTTATGACTCTGCTGTGTGCCTAATGATAATGATATAACACTTTTTAATGAATGAAGGTAAAACAATACATATAATGAATTAATTAAATATGTATTAAATTACAATTCCGCACAGTAAAGCTCATTCCACAAACAATGCAGCCCGACTGTACCTTTGCTAGCGATATAACACCAAATATAGAACATTTATTCACAAGACCAGCGCGCTAATCCACAAGAAATTGATTAAAAGAAAAATATGTACGATTTTTGGATTAAAATATCCAAAAACCACTAGAACTATGTTATATATTTTGTTGACAAAATTTTTCCCCAAATGTTTCCAAGAATGTTTAAATCCAGAGAAATAAGCAATTTATACCAGGACACGGACTGTGTCCATGTGTTGCCTATCAATGACATCATACCCGCGTTACCCTCGATTTCCGATTTTTCCGTTTTATTTTGAAGAAACCATGGAAACTTTATTAGACAGGTGAGCAACTGTTTGGATCATTCATCGACAGAAAACGAATAATTGTTATACAGCTCAACACAGTTAGTTTTATTGTTTAAATCTGGTTATCTTGATTCAGGGCCTTAACCACCATAGATATTGAGGGGGACAAGTCCCCCCAATAATTTGAAATGACCAAATTGTCCCCCCCAATATTTGAAATTCTTGCACTGCTCTGCTGCACTTCATTATGCATTATGTGTTAGGATGACAAAAAGGTTTAAAAGTTACATTTTAGTCTGGTTTGCCTCAGAGGTCTAACAGCGCTCGTCAATGTCAGAATGATTGAGATGGCCAATCAAGTCAAAGTAGGCGGGGTTTACGTTCTCTTTTGGCTCATCTTCACAGAGACGAGCGCGTCGCGGAGAGAGACTATTCTTTCTGGTGAAATCACAAAACAAATTGCACAAAACAAAATGAACAAAAAACATGTCCCTGCTCTTAATATACAACCATTGATGAACATCTTTGATTTTAATGAAGAAGAAGAAAGAAAAAAAAAAAACGATATGAGGGCGGATTAGAACCCTGAACCTTTGACGCGGTTTACAAAAATCTACCACCAGACCACTAGAGAATTCAAAATCAACAGCAGATCTATGTATTTATTTACTAATGTGAAGAATCTCGGGACTAGTAGCCTAATATATTTAACGCGAATTAATGCAAATATTGTTTGCAAATAGTCCCAAAAGGATTATTTCCCAACTGGAATTAGACCTAGAATTTCGTTCACTGTTCTGTTTCTTTATGCTTTATAAAAATAAAAAAAATTGGTCCCCCCAACGTTCAAGACATGGTTCCGGCCTTGTCTTGATTTACTGCGAGTAGGCCTACCATGTTTTACCATGCCTAATATGGATCTAGCTCACTGCAGTGTGAACAAGTGTCTTGTAGTCGAGTGAACGCACAGTGTAGCATTATAACATAACTTTCAACACACTCAAATGTGTGTAATTTGATAAAGAGCGCTGGGTTGTTCAACTGTGGCAGAATAAAAGCTCCGCGAAATCAAGGCGTCATCAAGCTATATGCCTTAGTTTTGAATAAGCGACCTCTAGCGGCGAAAAAATTACATATTGTGCCTTTAACTTAAACTGTAACTGACTGTCATATGATAAAACTTTGAACCGCGGGCACTGACGCCACTGCCATTACACGATATTCTGATGTGCCGCACTTGATCCAAGTTAGCCGTTACAGACCCTCTCATCTCCCAACCTGCCTCGGTTTTTGCGGGATCCTTCACCCGTCACGCGCTCACGTGAGGAACTCCCTCAGGAATATTCGAGGTCTGTCAGCGGTGTCACCTCCGCCCGTTCCCCAGCTGAGGGGGAAGTAAAGGGGAGCGTTTTTGGCATCTCTGGCCGCTTCTAAAGTCCCTAAAAAGCAGAGGACTCTACCTTGTGTATTTCTCACTAATTGAAAAGACTAATGAGCTCCCTGGAGCTCCATCCTATTACCGCGCACTTAATTACAGCGCCAGCATCAGCTTCAGCCAAACCACAAATAAAGACGCAATGCGAGAAAGCGAGAAGGCAGGGTTTGACCTGCTTTTTGTCGTTGTTTTGGGACTTTGCATTCCAGGAAGGAACAGATGTCTATTATTTTTTTTAAAACCGTGTTTATTTTTGGCAGACATTTTTGTTGCTCTGGCTCATCTGTTTATTTTCCAGTGCGGTTTGCCTAAATTCCACCTATTAAAGATTTAACTCGAATTCCTCTTGTATCAGCAGGGTTTCTCGAGCAGTTTATTATGCCATCATTCTGGGCTCTGGATGTTGTTTTTAGAGGATTACAAAACCCCGACATTTCTGAGATTTACTTCCCACGAATAGGGTACATTTTGGTGTTCCGTGACTTTAAAAACTCATTAACTAATATTGTAGTTGTGAAATATTACATAAACTATAATTTATCTAATAAACTGAAAAGTATTTTGGTTTATTATGGTCTACTTGGAAGGTCTTGACCTTCTTTTGACTACATTCAACAATTTAAATCATACAAATGCAATTGTAATTATATTCAATACATTTTAGTAAATACAAATTACATTTATATTTTAATTACGTTATATTTAGCAGTGTGGTACAACCCTGTTACTGCATGATTTCCCCCACTGCAAAAAAAGTTAAATTTCTTAATATGGTGAGAATAAACCAAATGTTTAAACAAAATGTAATGTTGACTGCATTAGTCAAGATCAACCTTCAAATTTATTGCAATTTAATGTAAATACATTACCATTTAGTAAGATTTATTTTTAAAGAAATTAATGCATTAAATTGATCAAGTGTTAGACATTCATAATGTTACAAAAAATATATCTCAGATAAATGCTATTCATTTTTGTTCGTTGATTTGCATGATTTCTGAAGGATCATGTGACACTGAAGACTGGAGTAATGACGATGAAAATTCTGCTTTGATCACAGGAATAAATTACATTTTAAAATATATTCACATAGAAAACAGGTCTTTTAAATTCTAATAATATTTTACAATATTAGTGTTTTACTGTAGCCTGACAGGCCACATCAAGATGTTGAGTCTGGGAACACACCATTGGCAGGGCTCAATCCGAGGGGCGGGATATACGGATGTCTTTCAAATTCCCTCTGCACGCAATAGGATAGCGCTACAACCAACCAGAGCAACGAAGAAGGTGAAGCGGAGCTATGCTGCGTTCCACTCCACTTTTAGACACACTTGCATACTTCCCTAAGCACTTACCCTCGGGGCAATCCCCGCCGCCATTTTGAAGTGCATTCCACTTGGTGAAGTGGACAAGGGAAGTTTATATGGACAGACCCTTGCGCCCTCGATTTTGACGAGTCTACTTCATATGTACACTTCAGGCAGATTCATATACCACAATGCAACACGATTGTGACGTCACCGCCATAGATATACATAATAAAGGCTAGATGTCTTACGGTGGAGTCTCATCACCGGTGGCCATCTTGTCACAGGCAAGTTTTCTGGCGGGCTCTGTGGTACCTGATGTAAGGCGAGTGATCTGCACGAACACAAATACTCTTATCTCACTGAAATCTTGACGGATTTACAAATGGTTTGGTTTCTTACAAACGTTATTAACGTGGCTATAATTCTGGAGGCTTGAACAAATTATGAATAATTATTCATAAGTATGCAGTGTCATAACTACATCTCTGACGTTTATAACAAACCAAACAGTTGGAAAATCGGTAGAAAATTGAGCAAGTTATGGTTAATTAAAAAGCACATGCACCATTAAAACAATGTTACGAGTGAGCGAGCTGACTGTGACAAGATGGCTGCCAGGTGCGGACGTCGACCTCCATTGGCCAGCAGCACGGACGAGACATCCAGAGGCGAACCAACATTGAGTGGGGGCCCCAGGCAAAGTTAATCAATGAGGCCCTATTAAATGTTTTTGTTTTATGTTAATATATCTTCATTATCTAATTTTATAACATACAAAAAGTAGTCAAAATACATCTAAAAATACATCTAAAAAAATTTATAATAATATATTTTTAAAATGTTTTAATTTTTAAAACATTAAAGTGCTTTTTGTTTAATTAACAAAATGTCAATTTTTATCTTCGTAATGTAAGATACAATATCTTCAAAATACAGTAAGCTTCATATTGATGACCAATTGTCACCTTGAAAACGGTGCTTTGTGTGTTGGTGACAGGAAAAATCCATTCTCCGCATATAGAAATATATGGTTATTATAATGTAATCTTTATTTTATTAGTTTATCAACTAGCCGTTAACTCAAACTAATTTAATGTAGAAGAGAGGGATATACTAATTAGCCTACTAATTAAATAATGGCAACTAAGTAAATGTGTTGATTAGGGCTGCCCCCGACTAAAGATTATTCTAGAGGACAAGTCATTCATTTAATCGCACATTTTAGCTAATTAGGCTGCTTAAATGTATACTGTGTGCATGGAAGCGGCGCGAACGCTTGCGAAAAGCACCAGCAAAAGTAATGATTATAAATGTGTTGGGAAAAAAATAACAAGGAGACATTTTATTTGTTTATTATTAAACTAGTATTTTCTGAGTCAGTGTCAGCTGGAGAGATGAAGCCGATGATGCTGCCTCTCATATGGACGCGCCTTTAGAGAGAAATACACTTTTCATACGGATTACATGTTACGCTTAGTTTCGGTCCATTTATGAGATGCGCTACAGACTATAGGACGAAAGAAAGCGCGCGTCCTGTTTGTTCTGTATGACCATAAATTATGGAGTATTTTAAGTTGTTTTTGCTGTCAGGAAAAAAAATGCCAGTGACCGCGCTGGCGCCTTCATGTCATGCAAGCACACTATACTTCAGCTTCCACACTCCACACAAACACTTGGATATGTGCCGAATAATAATGCATATTTATCTAGGTTAACATAAGAGCGAACGGCCAAACCAGACGGATAAGTTCTCTTCATGCTTAGTTGTTAAGCATGAAGAGAACTTTTCCGTCTGGTTCGCTCAAATCCTGCATTTTCTACAGTTTGAAGAAGGCGGCCGATGCGCCGTAGCGAAAGCATTAACGAGAGAGGGGCCCCACTAAGGGGGACGCAGAGATGTCGCTGCATGTTATATGACTATTTCTGATTGTTTAAAGGATCAGCCCTCGGGGGCCCCCTCAAAATGCAGGGCCCCAGGCAAGTGTCTGCCTTGCCTGCCCTATTGCGACGCCTCTGGAGACATCTAGCCTTTATTATGCATATCTATGGTCACCGCAAATCGCGTTTAATTTACCCCACCACAAACAACTCTTATGATATTTTAATTATTTTTTTTAAACATTTAAAACAACCCAAACGCACCTGTACACATATAGAATGCTGAATTAAACCAACTAGGCTACTGGGCGGCTGGGCAGTAAAAAGGACTGGGCGGCAGTGGCTCATGTAGGTTGTCTACAAACTGGAAGGTTGGTGGTTCGATCCCCGGTTCCACCTGACCAAGTGCCGAGGTGTCCATGAGCAAGACACCAAACCCCAGCTGCTCCCGACGAGCTGGATGGCGCCTTGCATGGCTGACACCGCCGTCGGTGTATGAACGAGTGTGTGAATGGGTGAATGTGAGGCAAATGTAAAGCGCTTTGGATGGCCGTAGGCAGGGCCGGCTCTGTAAATCTGGGGGCCCTAAGCAGGATAATTTTGGGGCCCTGCCTTGCAGTGAATAATGGAGTATTGCACCGCAAACCAGCAACTGTATACAATCTAACACATTTCATCTGTATATCTTTTAACATGATTGCCTACAATTATTTTACTGCTTATTAAAGTACACTCACTGAAACAGTAAAAGTAAAGATTACAGATTTGCAAATTTCTTTCATACATAAGGTCAATTTGTTGTAAACAAATAAATATTAATAATTTAGCATTAACAATATATTGCTAACTTACAACATTAGCCATAGTGGTATGCGGCTCGCTATGCTCAACTGAAGCAGCAGTAGAGTCACCTCCTCCAGCTGTTGAGATTACAATATAATTAATAATAAATACAGTATGCAGAGTAAAGTACAATTAGACAACATAGTGAATTATGATTATAAAACTAATTTTTTTATTGGCAAGAGGAAAATTAGCTATGTTGAAGTTGCGCACAAAACTATTCAAAAGAAAGGCAGTGGGAAATATTTACTCGTGTCATCTCTGGTGTCAGCCTCCTGAGATGTTTCTCCACGACCACCAAAATATTTAAGAATGGCTCCTCCTGAGAAAGTGACATTTAGTTTTTTACAATTATGTTAAGGGTAAATTAAAAGAAATCCAATGTTAAATTATATTATTTAATTATTGGTTGATTAACTCTTACATACTGTTCATATTTGAAACCTTCACAGCATGGAGTGATATACTTTTTACCTTTTATGATTACATACAGTACTACATTCACTGTAAAAAAAAATCAGGTGCCCAATTGAAAATTTTCTAGTGAGCGATCACATCTAAAATTTTCAGTTGGCCAAATGTAATTTCTTGAATTTTAATTGAATTAAATTGCATCAATTCACATTTATTCAATTTGGCCAACTGAAAAATTTAGATGTGATCGCTCACTAGAAAATTTTCAATTGGGGACCTGCTTTTTTTTTTACAGTGTTCTTTACTAAAATTTACCACAAATCCATTTTGCTTTTAGGTGTCTTGTATCGATCAGCATTCAATAATGTTTCAGAGAGGACACTGTGTTTTCTTTAGGTTTAAATGGTCTGGGCGATTTAGCTTAACAATATATAAAATATTTCATAATAGTATATAGATTAATATTTAATAATAATCTTTAATTGCCTATTCAGTTAAGACCATAAGAAAAAGCTTGTATTTAACTGCTTTATTTAACTTAATTTTGACTGTCAAATGATTGCTCTTTCTCTTCCTTTTTACTTTCTTTCTCTCGAATGTTCAATAATTAAACTATTTTTATTGTAATTAAGCGTCTATTGAGACAAAGATTTTTCGTTTTTTTCTTTCCCAGAACTAGTGTAGGTCATGTAACGTTAACTGTTAAAAAGAAAATACATTCATAGGAGGTGGGTCTGTCTCTACGCGGTCTGTAGCCCAGAGCTGGGGCCGACGGCTGGACCATAGCGCAAGCAATGTTGATTCAGCATAATCGACGGACAGCTAACGTTATGCTGCGTTCACACCAAACGCAAATAGAGTGTCTGGCGCGAGTGATTTGATTTCAATGTTAAGTCGATGGAAAGGCGCGTTGACGTGCGTCTGGAGGTCCCGCGGCGCGGAAGGCGCTTTTCGCGTGGTGCGAATGACGCGCGTCTTGCGTGATAAACTGCGGCGACGCTGGCGAGTGCAATCTGTAGTTAGGGGGCCCCCTAGTGGCGGCGGGGCTCTAAGCAGCCGCTTAGTTCGCTTATAGGGAGAGCCGGCTCTGGCCGTGGGTCTGTTAAAAGCGCTATATAAATGCAGTCCATTTACCATTCCAACTATCTCCTACTAAGTGACAGCTACATTTTGGCTACATTTCAATCATTTTTTAATTATTTAATTAAAAAAAAAAAAGTAATATTTATTGTTTAATAAACAGTTAATTTTTTTCCATTTCCATGACTTATCCATGCCTGGAAAATTACAACAAAAAAACAACAACAACAACCACTGAATAAATAAACTTAACTCCAAGACGACAATAAAATCCATTTTTAGAAACAATTTACAAGTTTTATTTATCAAGTTCACACACTTCAAAACTGGGGTAGAGGGGGGTCATTGCAAAGAGGTCTAATAAATTGCCAGAACTATGAATTAAACTCCAAAACTACCATTAATTACAGGCAAGCTTAACTTTTTTTGTTCCTTCTTGTCTTTTAAAAGTAGTTTTTAATACATGTATTCTTTATACAAGATTACTGAATAAATGCATCAAATAAGAAACCAGTTCCAAAGTAGACATTACAAAAAATACATTGTTTTATACAGACACAGAAAAGCGGATGATCAAATATTGACCAATAATATTTATTTCCTTTTCACTTATCAAAAAAGTTAACCTGACATCTATTTCTCCAAAAAGGTAAAAAGCAATATACAGCATTATTTAAAAGACATTAAGAAAGAATTGCTTTAGAAGAGTCAGTCAGCTGATTTGGTTACCAAAGAGAGCGGCTGAGACTGGAACAAAGCATGATGGGAGTGAAGGGCGGCCTGATGGAACGGGGAGGGCGGAGACAGGAGGGAGGCATGCAAGGAAGCGAAGGGGTGTGGCCGAGACAGAAGAGGCGGAGTTGACTGACTGCTTGAGGAGATGCTGGGCTGGGAGGAGGAGGAGGAGGAGAAGGATGATGATGAAGGGCATGAGGAGGAGGAGGGTTTGGACAGGAGAGGGAAGTGAGGCTGATGGTGGCGATCGGGTTTGGTGGTGAGTGACAGCGGCTGAGCCTGCTCAGAGTGAGTGGGGGCCGGAGCAGCGGGTGAAGCCAGGGCCGCGGAGGGCGTGGCCGGGGAGTCCAGCATGCTGCCGTGGGAGGAGCCTGGGCTGTCAATCATCTTCTCCTGAGGGAGGTACTGCATGCACGGTACCTTCTTGTTATGTACCGAGAAATCTGAAAGAAGACGGAAATCACAACATTAATGCCAAGAACTTCCAACGGTTCAGAGTAAACATTTCTGCACCATCTTTACAGGGTACCCAAAAACACTGAAGTCACGAAACACATCACAAACATTATATTTAGAGCCACTGAGACGATTTCCCACCAAATTCTCATCATAATAAGGTTCGGTCACATGATACTTTTCGACTTCCATTCACATGGATGTGAATGCAAAAAGACCAAAGTTTCGTATTTTGCTGCATTCCAACGCTCAAGTTTGGTAAACTCTGGCTGCTGTCAGTTTTTGGGATTGACAACCGCATTTACTTGCAGGTGCGAGTGTCAAAATGTAACCATGAGATGGCGACTTTTGTTCATACAGATAAGAGTAATGCATCATTCGAAACTATTATTTGTGTAAACTCACAATAACAACTAGAGGTCGACCGATTGATCGGTTTATCAGATTAATCTGCACTGATAATGATCGCTGGAACAATCTGTTATCTGGAAAAATTCACACGAATTTTCCCGGGTTGTGCTGGAGCGGCTGAGAAGGGTCAGCTGTCATTATACAGTACGAGAGCGGTCTCAAGAGGCCGAATAAAACTATCACTGACACTTCAGATGCGGATTTAAAACACAATGAAACGGTGTGTATTCAGTACACTACCGTATGTGATGGCAACACGACTTTTCACATCTGTTTGCATGAGTTTATATCCAGCTGGTTGCTTTTATGCATTCATTATGCAGGGAATTTGCATATTTAAAGGGATAGTTCACCCAAAAATCAGAGTTATATTAAATAATATCCTGGCTGTTGAATGTGGGAAGAGATTTTGAAGCCCAAAAAAGTGCATCCATTCATTATAAAAGTGTTCCACACGGCTCCAGTGGTTAATAAAGGCCTTCTGAAGCGAACCCATGCGTTTGTGTAAGAAAAGTACAAAAGTATCTTTACAGCCTAAAATAACTAGCTTCCGACAGACTGACGTACACATTGATTTACAGGTGAACCTGACCTGACACATGACGTGTTGATGAATGATAGAGCACAACAAAACACCGGTCATGAATTAGAAGTCTAAAAGGAGAATTTTTAAAGAGAAATGCTGGAGGATTTCGATATTAGAGAAGAGGGGCTTGAGTTTGTTGCCCAGCCCTATTTGTTTGAACCGCAAGAGGCATCAAAGCTTACGCTACTCCTACATCGCGTCAGGGGTTACTCTTTTGACGCAAGCCGACGTGCATAGGTCACCCCTGATGCTAGTTATTTTAGTTTATAAACTTTTAAATATGGATATTTTTTCTTACACAAACGGCTTGGCTTCAGAAGGCCTTCATTAATCCATGGAGCCGTGTGGAGCACTTTTATAATGGATGGATGCACTTTTATGGAACTTTCAAAATCTCGATCCCCATTCACTGCCATTATAAAGCTTGGACTAGCCAGGACAATTTTAAATAGAACTCTGATTGTATTCGTCTGAAAGAAGAATGTCATATACACCTAGGATGACTTGAGGGCGAGTAAATCATGGGCTAATTTTCATTTTTGGGTGATATATCCCTTTAAAACTAGTGACATGAGAAAGCAAACTGTACCGTCATGCAGCCGACAGAAACACATTTGATTTCAGTTCTTTTTTCATCGTCACTGTAATACATATTTTGCTATTTTGATTAGATAATCAAGTGTTCAAGCAAGTGTAAGAGTATACATACAATATACACGTGGCTAATTTCAATGCTATTGTGTTTGTGTAGATCTTTAAGCATGATTGTTGAGGTCAATAAAAGTATTGTTCATTGTTAACGTCAACATGTACTAATACATTTAAAAGTTGTTTATCTTAACCTTAGTTAATACACTATGAATGATCATGGTATAATTCATGGTTCTGCACTGATTTTAAAATTTTTTGTAATAAAGTTCAGCACAATTTTATGAGTTGTTTGTTTTCATTCAGTATCTATTTGAAAAACTATTGTTTGATTAACCGGTTATCGGCCAGCGTGGGCCAACCTAGCTATCGTTATCAGCAAAATCCACTGTCGACCTCTAATAACAACAAAATGTGTTTTTGTAAAGTTAAGAAAAAAAAACAATGCGCTTTCTGCTGTCTCGGTCTCTGTGGACTGGAGCGTTATGAACGACTAGTAAAACTCTTTAGACAGGGGCAGCTCTATAGAAATATGACACATTTTGTCTTGTATTGTATTGTATTAATGAGAATTCAGTGGGAAATGTACTTAGTAGACATGATGCTTCATTGTCTTTAAGATTATTGACTTTCTTTTGATTTCTTCCGGACAGTTTTCATGAGATTCACCCATACAATACTGAACACAAAATGGAAATGGCGTCATGTGTCGATCTGTTGACGTCACGGTACTCAAACTGTGGATGAGATCACAACGCTGACACTGGCTGTCTGAGGAGCCGTTCACACAGGACACGGCCTTGAGCGCAACAGAGCAGAATAAACACTCTGTGCGCTTATATCTGATTCACTGCACTGACATCGCTAATGGTGCAAGATGATGGAAACACAGAAAGATGTGCATTTGTAGAGCAGCGACTCTGTGTGAACGGCCCCTGAGCCTGCAGACGTACTGTACCTGCCTGCGCTAGCACTGGACCTCATAAGCTGCATGTCAGCAAGGAGGAGAGAGCGGGGTTAGAAACGCACAGGAGAGAGAAAAGTGTGAGTGTGTGTGAGAGAGTGTGTGTGTGTGTGTGTGTGTGTGTGTCCGTCGGTCCTCACCCTCTGCTGTTGAGTCTGTCTTATTATCTCTCTTCCTCTTCTTCCGCTTGCCCTGGAGAGCACATACACACACAGAGAGAGAGCGAGAGAGGGCGAGAGAGATGGAAACAGAGATAATGTCAGAAATACAGAAGGAAGTCAAAAAATACACTATGTAGGACAAATGTAGGTTTTTGAAAGTGAAATAGCAGTGCAATTTTATAATAATAATAATAATAATCCAATTTCCATGAATAGGGTAGAATATAGGAATATTCCCACACAAATTATTAGTGAAAAAGGAGGTGCAACTTTATTTTTATATTCTTATTAATTAACAACATGTACTTACTATAGGGTTAGGTTTAGTTGCATGTAAGTATGCATAACTTATAGTTATTACAATAGTAACTACATGTAACAAGGACTACGTTTCAGATATTTTTGCAGTTTCATTTTCTATTCAGCTTGATATACTTTAAAACACTGATTTGTGTGATTTTTTTGGTAAGAAACGCTTTACAGTAAGTTCCCCTTAGTTAATGCATTAACTAACTTTAACAATGAGCAATACATTTGTTACAGTATTTATTAATCTTCGTTAGTTATTTCCTAAAAGTGTTAATTGTTAGCTCAGTGATCATGTGAGCTCAAATCCATTAAATAATATTAACAGATACAACTTTTGATTTTAATAATGCGTTAGTAAATGTTTAAATTAATATTAACAAAGATTAATACATTAGTTTCAGTGTTAATTCATGTTATCTAACTACAAATTCAGAAAATATATTAAGACATTTTTAAAAAGGTTTCACCTGGAATCATTTTAGAATTTCTATCATATATTTAATTGAAAGATTCCATATAATTGTTATTATTACTATTGTTGTTATATAGGTTTGTTTTTTAAGAAAGATTGTAATCATTTTAAGCAATGTATTGAAATGATATTGTAATCATAATTATTTAAAAAAATAAAAAAATACTGTTTATTATTCCATGAATATAGCCATTGCTGCTGATATGGCGTTAAATCATAAATAAATAAATTACTATGAAAAACTTTACAATAAGTTTAATATGTAAACATTAAATCCTTTAACATTAACTAAAATGCTAACGTTAACAAAGATTATTAAATGTATTGCTCATTGTTTGTTAATGTTAATGAATGCATTAACTAATGGGAACTTCATGTAAAGTCTTACCAAAAACACAAATTGTGTAAAATGGAATGAGAATATTTACTTCTGTCATGCCGTAGAAAAGGTCAAAAGGGTATTTTTTGGGAGAGCAAAAACTAAGGAATGTTACTTTTTTTTTGTAATTATTAAAAAAACGTAACACTTTACAATAAGGTTCATTAGTTAACATTAGTTAACTACATTAGTTAACATGAACTAATAATTAACTGCACTTTGTTCATGTTAATTTCAACATTTACTAATGCATTATTAAAATCTTGTTAACATTAGTAAATGCACTGTAAACGAACATGAACAAACCATGAACAGCTGCATTTTATTTAACTAACGTTAACAAAGATGAACTAATGCTGATCAGAGTTTATGTTGTTCATGGTTAGTTCATGTTAACTAATAAAACCTTATTGTAAAGTGTTACCAAAAAAACAATGCATGATTTAAGAGGAGATACCAAAGTGTACCGTCTTCACAGAAAGTGCCAAATGTGAGCATAAGGCTGTGTGTGTGAGTGTGTGTGCGTCGGATCCTGAAGTGCCTGACTCACGTAGTTATCTCGGGCCGACCAGCCAGGGTAGAGTTGAGAGTGCAGCTGCCGCTCTTTCCTGGCCAGCTCGTAGTATTTGGCCTGTTCCTCTCGTGATAGTGAATGCCACTGCAAACACAAAAACCACAGTCAGCCAAAGGGCAAACACACACATATACTGTTCATACAGGCACTGCTTACACGACACATATACCAGTCTGACCACACACACACACACCCATGTCTTGTGTGTACATGCAACGTGTGTGTAGAAATAGTCACTGCTGGTTGAGGTGGGTGAGAGTTTTAAAAGGTTTTTGACAGAAGTCTCATGCCGAGGTAGGAAAACAATCTATATACCATAGTATTGCGATATTTTGCATGGCAATACTGTATCAGGACATGGACGGCAAGTATCCATCTTTTATCAGGGCCTGAATGTTTGCACAGGATTGTGGTTATTGCAAATAATTTTACTCATACCGCATATAATGCAGGAAAACATTAAAGGGTTAGTTCACCCAAAAATTCTGTCATTAATTCCTCACCCTCATGTCGTTCCAAACCCGTAAGACCTTCGTTCATCTTCAGAACACAAATGAAGATATTTTGGATGAAATCCGAGAGCTCATCCCTTCATAGACAGCAATTTAATGAACACTTTCAAGGTCCAGAAAGGAAGTAAAGACATCGTTAAAATCGTCCATGTGACTCAAGTGGTTCAACATTAATGTTATGAAGCCACGAGAATACTTTTTGTGCGCAAAACAAACAAAAATAACGACTTTATGCAACAATCTCAGACGCAGTTTACATCGTTACCGCAAGTGCAGAGCTTCCTAGTTCTACGTCAGTTGCCGACTCACCATTGGCCGATGATGTTTACGTGAGCACCATGACGCATGCGTATGATGCTGGCCAATAAAGAGCCGCTATTCTGACGTAGAACTAGGAAGCTCTGCACTTGCGGTAACAAAGTAACCTGCGTAGGAGATTGTTGCATAAAGTCGCTATTTTTGTTTGTTTTGCGCACAAAAAGTATTCTCGTGGCTTCATAACATTAAGGTTGAACCACTGGAGTCACATGGACTATTTTAACGACGTCTTTACTTCCTTTCCTGACCTTGAAAGTGTTCATTAAATTGCTGTCTATGGAAGGGTCAGAGAGCTCTTGGATTTCATCAAAAATATCTTCCTTTGTGTTCTGAAGATGAACGAAGGTCTTATGGGTTCGGATCGACATGAGGGTGGGCAATTAATGACAGAATTTTTGGGTGAACTAACC
Organism: Gobio gobio; assembly: GCF_949357685.1. Taxonomy (NCBI): domain Eukaryota; kingdom Metazoa; phylum Chordata; class Actinopteri; order Cypriniformes; family Gobionidae; genus Gobio; species Gobio gobio. The sequence goes on along the minus strand of NC_137116.1, from coordinate 7,083,775 downwards.
CTTTAAATCGATTTGATATCAGACTGTAATGTCAGAAACAGCTTGATTTATTCCTGTGATGCAAAGCTGTATTTTCAGTCTTCAGTGTCACATAATCCTTCAGAAATCATTCTAACGTCCTGATTTTTTTTCTTATTAATATTAATTCTGAAAACAGTTGTGCTGCTTAATATTTTTCTAAAAATCATGATACATTTTTTACATTTCAACAGAACAGCACTTATTTGAAAGCGATATTTTGTGATAATGTATATGTCTTTACTGTCACTTTTGTTAAATTTAATGCATCCTTGCTAAATAAAAGTATTCATTTCTTTGGTAACACTTCAGTTTAGGGTCCAATTCTCGCTATTAACAAGTAATCAAATACTAATGCATTATTCTACATGACCATATTCTTCATCCCTTAATCCTAAACTTAACAATTACCTTACTAACTATTAATAAGCAGTAATGAGGAGTTTATTGAGGCAAAAGTCGTAGTTAATAGTTAGTAGTGAGAATTGGACCCTAATCTACAGTGTGACAGTTTTTTTTTTTTTTTTTTTTAATCTTACTGACCCTAAACCTTTGAATATTAGTGTGTGTGTGTGTGTGTGTGTGTGTGTGTGTGTCTGTGTGTGTGTATACACACATCAGCTTCAGTTTTATTAAATAATGAATCAGTTAAGGAACAAACAGAACAACATAAGCCACAAAGAAAAAACTAACTTTTTTTGGGCAAAGTTGAAACCTCTAGTTTTTAGTGCAGTGGTTGATTGTAGGCGGCATGTTGATGTTGTCGGACACATTAGTGTTTACACAACAAACGTGCAAATTGACTACATCGCAATCATCGTAAAATTTCAAATATATATCTTTGATCAGCGCAAACAGAGCCGTGTGACTCATGTTTGCATGTCTCGCTGGCGGGACCAAACCTTGCCCTGTATGTGATTTTAAAATGTAAGACGATATCTAGATTTCACTTCTACTGGTAATAAAGTTTCGATAGGCTACATGGTTTTCACTATGAGATGGATTGTCTAATTAAGTCAGATGGGCTACAGGTTGTTTTTAATGGTAAGCCAAAGTGTTTATTTCTTAAATGTTATCACTGGTACATTTTTACCAGTATTTACCATACTCTCAATACAAAAATTAAAATATGAAATTTAAAAAATATTTTCAAATAAAAGCATTTTCTTTATAAAATACATGATTTGGTCTTCAAAAAGCCTTTTTCCAAAAGGTGCATCTTGAAAAAGGTGGGTTGTCTTATATTCGGAACAATATGGTAATATCAGCATTTGTTGCTGACCACTTGTGATTGGTAGGGGACAGAACAGCATAACAAATAGGACATGACGGCATCACACACACACTGTTCACTCACCCTGCGCCCGAGGATCTGGTTGATGGCGGCACTTTCTTTTAGCGTGCACTCGGCCACCACTTTTGCCCTCATCTCTTTCATATAGAGCATGAAGGCGTTTAGAGGCTTCTTTATGTGAGGTTTCTTCTCGTCGTCCTTCTTATTCGGGCCTGGAGACTTTCTGCAAACATACACCACAGGTGGGTCAGACTTTGCACTGGATGCGAGGGAGTGACAGTGAGAAAGACAGATCTGGAGGACTGTGTAGCACTGTGGTGAGTTAGTAGACAAAACAGCGATAAACTTATTTTCTCCAAAATATCAGAGTCGTTTGCAGGTGAGAGTGTGAAGCTAATGCTGTTTAGTTGAATGGAGCATTAATAGGGGGCCTGTCTATTTAGAATAAAAGCAAGAAGAAAACAAAAACAGCAGGAAGGTGTGTTGTATGCTTGTGCTTACGTGTGAGCCGCTGGGCTGAGTTCTCCGTTGGGTTCTTGTTTAATAGCCGGAGAGACGATGGCTGGGTGAGGGATGCCTGTCTGATGAAGACCGTGATGATGATGAGGAACAATATGAGGAGAAAAGCGACTGGACACCAAACTGTAAAGAAATAGAGCGGTAGATTACCATTATTGCCTTCTGAAACCAGGGAAAGCACATCTACGCCCTCCTATCTTAATGGATTTTGGACTTTGTGGCCAGCGGAATACTGTTAGCGAACATACAAATGAACCTGTTATTTAGTTAAATTAATCTGATGTACTAAACTAAAACTGAAATAAAAAACATTTAAAAACAAAAAACTAAATAATGACAAAACAACAGAACTATTCACTTGTACTTACTAACTTTTAACTAAAATTAAAACGAAAGCAGAATTAAATTGAATTAAAAATATTAACAAAAACAAAACTACACAGTAACATAGTAAAGTAAAGTAAAATAACACTAGTATGGCAAAATCTGTTACAGTGTATTTATAAATGCAGAAATAGTTAGTTGTGCCCCTAAAGTTTCTAAATGTGCTCCTAAATTTTTCAATTTATGAGCGCAGGTGCACCTTGGGGAAAAAGTAAGCATCAAGCCCTCAAATGGCTATCTTTACTCTAAAGCAAAACCTTTTCAACTCAGGACCAAATAAAGGAGGGATTTAAATCAAACACTATGAATAGGGCACTTCTCAAAGTAGCTACAGAAAGTGTAGTCCTTGTGTATCACACAAATGCCAGTGGAGAAACAAGCACGGCTGGGCTGTACTGACAATGGCTGCAAAGGTCTGGAAGAAGATGGGCTATTGATCACTATGAACTCTGTATGAATAATTCAACAAATTCCTCACACACACACACACACTGAGAACAAGAGAAGCTCAGTGTAGATTATTCTTATTTAATCCAGTGTTACCACTAAATTAAGAACAGTTCTTCATCAACTCAGATCCATTTCATCTTGAGCGATTGTGAATGAACTCTGACAGCTGACATACAGAGGTAAAACAGGAGACAAATTCAGTATTAAATCCCCTTCAAAAAGAGAAAAATTACAAGAAACATGGATTACGGCAGTCAGAAGAGAGCAATTAGTTCTTGTCAACACCACAAAATAATTTGTCATTATATAAATAATTAGCTCACCTTTACAGTAAGACTACATATTAATTAATTCAACAAACTATAAAACAAATAAAACAAACTAAATAAGTTGGCAAAACTCAAAAATTGAGGCAATCACTTTAAGTTAACAAATTGAGCAAGTAAACAGAATTGCAGACTTTTATTTTGTAATCATACATTTTAATTGCTCTGAACTTGAAATTTTTGAGTAAGCTAATTCATACATTTAATTAAAAAATATAATGTAATCTCAAATTTTTAGTAGTGGAAACTTGACTAGCTTTAACTAGCTAATTCAAGAAATGCCACCTTGCTAATTGGTCACACAATACTTTAGTAGCATTAGCATAGCACTTGCTGAATGAGGACAGCAATATAACACATTTAACATAAATCTGTTCTCAAACTAAGCTCATGCTCCACTTGTCACATGATGGAAACCCTACAAAAAACCAACATAACAGAAACTCTTCTAAACTAGCATAACAAATCATTAAACACTAATAAATCTCCCGCTTAACATTAATCTTGCACAAAAAAACCCATTATATAACACTTAATTTTGGCATTTACTCCCCCTTTTGATTGTCATGGCAAAGCATGCTGGGAAATAGAAATCCCAGCCCAGTTTCAGTTAAATTTAGAAAATGAAAAGAAACACGTTCATAAAACTCAAAACAATGAAACAAATTAGATTACTTAATGTGTCAGTTTTGAGAACTCAAAATATATATATATTTTTTATTTAATTTGAGTTGGCTCTACTTAAACACATTAATTATTTTGAGTTTTAGGGTTTACAGTGGTAATTATGCATAATTTACTGTTATTACTATAGTAAGTAGTACATGCAACATGAGCCCTTTAAAAAAAGTATTACCAAATAAATTATACACCTTTTATTACATTTATCATTAAGTACTTTGTCCTCGTTTTCAGATTTTGCCATTCAAATTTTAGCAATACTGCTGGGGACGTTGCTAATACGAATTCAGGGTTGTGTAGAAATATTGTTAAATCCATCACAAAAGTGTTGACTGGCTTGTTTGTCGACATAATGTAAATTCTTCATCATCTTCCAACTTCATCTGCCTCTATTTCGAGTGTAATGTCAACATCTCAAATCCTATCAACAACCGATGCTCGGAAGCAAGTACCCGCATTACATTTTTTCTTTTTCGATAATCGGTTTTACTCTGGCATACATCACAATACGGAAGAAAGGATCTGTCACTACTTCAGTTTCATCGCTGCATTGATGCCACGGTAATATAACCTTTTAATAACTTAAGCCCACATGTGTGTGTGTGTGTGTGTAAGTGTAAGTGTAATGAACCGGAAATAAAAGTGTAGAGTGAAGAAAGAGAGAACAAAATTTATCAGGAAACACACACTCACCTGGACATGGATGCGTTCATGGCGAGAGCTTGGTAAGGGTGACGGAAACCACCAGCTGTGATGGGGTACATGTGCTGACCCTGCCTGAGAAGAACAGACAGAATCAGTATGAATCAGACAATATCTTCCATACAGCTGCTTTATAGCGGAATCGCTTTTGATTCATAATTGAAGAATTTTGCAACATCGACACTGTTATTGAACTGAACATAATCAGCATTGAGCTGAATACTAAAACTATTGTCTTCTGTAATTCTGTAACTTGTTTCATAATTGATGAACTTTACAGAGTTATTGAACTCGACTGAATCAACGCTGAACTGACTTGAGCTGAATAATGACACTATAATCTTTTAGAGCGGCTTAGGTGAACAAGAGCAAATCAGTATGAATCAGACAATATGAATCCTGGAATCAATTTTGACATTGTTATTTAACTGAATAATGACACTATTGTCGTCTGTAAAGCTGTATAGAGCTGAAATGAAATGGTTTCATAATTGATGAATTTTACTGAGTTATTGAACTCGACTGAATCAATGCTAAACTGAATCAATGGAACTGAATCAACTGAGCTGAATAATGACACTATATTTTAGAGCTGCTTTATAGCTTAATAATGACAATTTTTTTGCAAAATTGACACTGTAATTGAACTGAACTGAATCAATATTAAACTGAATTGTTTCATAATTGTAACAATTCTTCTGTAGAGCTACATAGAGCTAAATTGTCAAGTTCATCAATTATGAAACAATTTCAGAGTTATTGAACTCCAATCAACTGAACTGACTTGAGCTGAACAAATGACACGATTATATTTTAGAGCTGCTTTATAGCTTAATAACTGACACATTTTTGCAACATCGACACTGTTATTGAACTGAATCAATATTATACTGAATAATGATACTATTGTCTTCAGTAGAGCTGCATAGAGCTCAACTGAAATTGTTTCATAATTGATGAACTTTACAGAGTTATTGAACTGAACTGAATCAACTGAACTGACTTATAACTAAATAATGACACTAATGTCTTTGTAGAGTTGCTTTATATCTGAATAATTGACAAATTTTGCAATACTGACATTGTTATTGAACTGAATCGAATCATGACACTTGTTTTCAGTTGAACTTGTTTCATAACTGAAGAACACAGTTATTGAACTGAACCGACTTCAGCTGAATAATGACACTACTGTCTTTTTAGAGCTGCTTTACAGAGAATTTAACTAATATTTTATGAAGTTTGGATCATTGATTCTGCTATTTTCCAGTTTATCACTGTGAAGCTGCTTTGAAACAATCTGTGCTGTATAAAGCTATAGAAATAAAGGTGACTTGACTTGAATCAGGGTGTGTGGGTAGTAAATAATAAGACTCACTGCGGGACGAGCCACCCCAATGGGTGTGGGATCTGCCCCATGGCCCCAGGGGACAGTGGGTAGTAGGGCGACAGCTCTGAGGGGTGAGGGGTCCGAGGAATACCTGAACCAGAGGAACACAGTCAGTAATTCACATGGTGGAAGACAGAAACACAAGTTAAATATGGGTCAGGAGAGTGTGTAATACCTGTCTTTGGGTCCAGTATCTCTGGCGAGAGGTGGGATGGAGGAGTTCCTGGAGAAAAGTGTTCATTGCTGTAGGTGATGAGGGGGGTCAGGGGATGCATGTGAGCATGCTGGACCACCGGGACCTTATTAGACTGAAAGAGAGAGCGAGAGAGGGTCAGGTCAAGAAGCTTTATAAAGACAGCAAATCAAAATTCCCCCTTTTTTCAGAAGTGTTTGCAAATGTAAGCATCACTTTTACTCATATATAGGGTTGGTGAGTTGAACAGCATCCAATCGGTACGAACTAAAGCAAATCATTGAATAATTTAAGACTAAGTCAGTAATTCTACAGAGCGCATCACTGTTTCAGCAGCCTTTGTTCCAGAAGTATTCTTCTGAGTTACAAGCCATGAACCAAAACAACCAGCTACAAGGTGAATCAAATAAAACAAAATTAATGGTTGTTTTAAGGTGACATTGTTTTAGTGTAATTATACAAAAAGGACTGTGTAATATTAACTTCTTTATATAGGGTTCTGGTTAGGCTTTGTTTTATGGTGAATTACTTGTAATTATGCATAATTTACTGTTATTACTATAGTAAGTAGTGCATGTAACATGAATAACTACGTCACCTTGAAAAAAAGGTTACCAAATAAATGATATAATCTTTATAATTGAACATTTATCCCTCAAACTTTGATTTGATGCAAAAATGTATTTGAAAATTGGACAAAAAGGTACAAGACTGAGTACTTAACGGCTTTATTGAGGAAAAGAACTACAATCCCATGAAGCATTGCGAATGACAATAGAATTAAAAACAAATAAAGAAATACATTGAATTAAAGATGTTGATATGTATTACACTTGAACAAAGCATCAAATATTTAAGTAGTTTGAGAGCTTAGGGAAAGCGTTGTTGAAAGGATCTTGATTCTCTCATTGTTTGAGATTTCTCTGCAGAATCATGGGTAATGCAGTGCTTTCCATCAGTATTTCCGCTGATTATTTCAATAAGTTGAAATCATATGGGCTGATGGATTTAACAAAATCATATTCCATTGATTAACATCCTGAGAGCTCACAGTATGTCTGTCTTTAACAGTTTATAAGTTATTGTTCAAACTCAATTCCCCTATGGAGAAAATTAATGGGATTTTTACTTCCAAGAACTTGCAGTTGCACTACATTTAACATTCAATTATTTTTGCTCTTTTTACATTTATAAATGAATGACTTGAACACCTGATGCAGTTATCATTGTTTACTTAGCTCTTTATTTATTACCGACAGCTCGCTTGTCTTGAATAATTGATAACCTGAAGCAATGATCCTTAATTGAGAAATACTTGCCATTGGTTTAATTTAATTAGTTGAGCATTTAGCAGAATGCGTGACAGATGTAAAACCACAATGGTTCTTGTGTAAAAGAGGCCAACGGTTGCTTATGTATGAGATATATGAGGATATATATCTGTGTGTGTGTGGGTGACCAGTAGTGCTGCAGGATATTGAAGTGCGATGCGATAATTTGCTAAATGTGAAATACGATACGATCATGTACAAAACAGAAATTGAATAATCAAATGTAAAAATAAAACTGCGTAGTCTTCACTGTATGAATTAAATAAACACGGATTCTTATTAAAGCCATAAAAGTTATTCAGTCACGAGTGAGTGATTTTCTCTTTGTCTTTTGTTGTTTAATATTAATGACAGATGCCAGCAGGTTTATTAGGCTGCTGTCACTTTAAGAGCTAATGCACGGATCCAAAATACTGTTACAGATGCATTTTCTTTCTCAATCGTTTACGTTCACTTAAGGCATAATTCACTGTTTATGTGAATACTCACTAAGACAGCCATTTTGACCTAATTTTCTGCGTATTTGGCCATACTACTTCCGCGGCTTATTATGCTTAACTCTTTTTAACATTATGCCCATCACATGTATGTAACAGTCATGTGTCCAGCCTATTCTCTGCTCAACCTAAAATATTGACTTTATATAACTTAGCAAGCCATTGCAATATGCATTTCATATGTACATTTGTGATATTGCAATATATTGTGCAGCACTAATGACAAGCATGAAGCAATCTGGCCGAGCCCCAAGGAATGCTGGGAGAGCTGAGCGCCGTGCCAGACAGCCACACACCCAATGCCACACCAAAGCCCTGTTTACACATAACGTACCTGACAATGTCTCACACAACAATCACTCAATGCACTGATAACTCCAAGGCAACACACGAGTAGAGCATGACATACATGCACAGCATGTAATTAAAACATTCATTCAGGGTAATGAAACCCAAATCCTCACGAATGAATGAAGTTGCACAAACTAGTTCACATTTGTCTGTTTGTTAGAAAAAGCGAGCGGGAGATGTTGTGGTTCAGGCAGCACATCTGTAGGACTGGGGAATGACTGCATCAATATTTCATCATCCTGAAAACATTGCTGAAACCACAGCGAAGTGATTCTGGAGTTTGGGTGTAAGCAGAACTGCTTTATAAAAGGTGAGGAAAGACATTATAGACCAGCTCACTCATTTATCTAATATAACTTCACAACCAGAGTGGTGGCAAAGATCATGTTGAATATTGTCAAAATGGTGTGATGGCTTGGTTTGATGTTATGTAGACAAACTAACTTTGGTTGCTTATTATAAAAGTACAATGTTTTTTTCGATGTTACAAAACCGATATCCCAGTGTAATGCAGAGATAACCAGCTATTTGTTTCTGTAAAAAAAAAACGTGTGTGGATCACCGATTTTGAAGTCAATAATTATTTTAATGTTATAGCCTATAAATGATAAAATGGCCAGTTTTTAAAATATTGTGAAATATAACTCCACGTTTTAAATACTAGAAAATTTAGAAGTGAATTTAGGCATCGATGTATGGATATTCATTCTGAGATCTGCACAAATATTATATTTAACAGTTTAACACTCTAGTAGTGGTGGTGTCAAAAATATCGATGTTTCGATATGTATCGATGCTGATATCTGAAACGATACCAATACTCCTTTCTACAGTATCAATACACCGATGCCAGCTACACTTTCTGGCTCTCCTCTCCGACCGACAGTGAGTTCACACACACCCGCCTCCTCTCATTCACTCCGGTTAAATAGTGTTGGTGTGACGGGTCTGAATTTCCACTCATTCCCGCAGATTTCACGCTCATATCTGAAGCGCGCACACATACAGTAATAAAAGCTGCCTCTGACATACAAGTGCAAAAATTAGCTCCTTTTCCAAACTTCTTAATGGTCAAATACACTCCAAAAAAAAAAAGTCACAATGCCCATCTTGGTGAGTATTAACGTGAACACAGTAAGTCGTAAATGGTACAGGAAGAATGTGTAACAGGAACAGTATTTTGGATCCATGTGTGCGTCAGGTCTTAAAGGGACAGCAGTGAATAAACGTGCCACTCTTCATGTTGTTAATGTTATTCAAACTACAAAAAGACAAACGATCACTTACTGCTCTTGGTTGTAAAATAAGAGCTGGAAAAGTTGTTTAGAGGCAGAGAAAGTTATTTGGATGAAAACAAGCTTTTCCCTTTGGAATGGGTTGATTTATTAACTAAGACCACTGGGAATGTGTCTTAATTTGTAGTCTAATGTCTTGTATTCTGAAGTCCTGATCAAAATCCTGTCAATAGGGGGCAGACTACAGCAGTCGATCTGTGACGTTTAAAGACTCAACAGCTTTTAAAATTCACTAACAAGCTGTCAACTATTCCCAGTCTGCCAAGTTGAGGGCATTTTGGTATTCACTATCTACAGGACACGAGTGTGAGAGAGTGCGTCAAAAACCAGAGCTGCAGTGAGGAAAGCTAAATGGCATTAGTGTCGGTCTGGAGCTGGCGGAGGGTTTGCGCAGATTGAGTCTGTGGCGGTTCTGGCCAAGAGGGCATGGCTCTGCTGGGACGGGCAAAGGAGACGGGCCTGCTGTTGGCCGTGGAGGCCGTGTTCAAGAGGGTAGGAGGATTTCACTCAACCAAACATGATTCTGAATCCTTCACATCTGAGATAAATTAGTAGGCAAACAGCCCCTGGGTACAAGAGTTACCAACAAACCAAACAACCTCCTGAGTCCCGTGTGTGTGTGTGTTGCTCTCTCTTTTCCAGTGGGAGGTTCTGAGTCTTTGTGGAGTCCTTTCAAAAAAGGAGGAAAGAAAAAGAAAAGGAAAAAAGGAGAATGCATGGCATGCTGGGATAGCCGAGGCTTGTTTATCACCAATGCAGGAAGCGGATGCAAGAGTGGGCAGAACATGACATCAGCATTTAGAGAGAGAGACACAGACACACACACATAAATGGGGACATTGCATAGACTTCTATTGTTTTTATATGCAGCTATTTATAAATACTTTAACCTAACAGAAACATTTCTGCATTTTTGTACATTTAAGAAACTTGGTCACACTTTATATTGTGTGTTGACAACTACTAAGCACTTTGCATATTGCAAAACACTTGTGCTGCTATTGAGGTGGGATACGGGTACGGTTAGGGACAGGTTTTTGTTGGTATGGGTAGGTTTAAGGGTGGGTGGAGGTGTAAAGGAACGGTCAACAGTGCAATTTTAGATTTAATTACCAAAATTACATGCATTTAAATGCTAGTACACAGAGAGAGACCCTTTATTTTTTATACAGTTTTTGGGAGATTATCAGATTTAGCTCAATATTGTTATCCCCAAAATATGGTTAAGCAGGAACACACATACACAAAATGCTTAAGTTGACTTTATATTTTGTTTCTGCGTGTGTAGCTGCTGTAATACTAAAAATACTCTGTAAAATGTTTAATTGGGGAAATTTAAATACTAATTCCCAAACAGAAATGAAAACTAAAAAGTATTAATTGACAAGGCTGTCAGTAGATGTTGAAATTGTTATTTTCAGTCATTGTTTTGATGAGGAAAGAAGGCAGATTCGAACCATGAGCATCACGGCTTAAAGTCATGGACCAATATGCCATGGGATGAGACCCTCAGAATGACCTTTAAATCCAGCCTATTTGAACCCTATTTGGCTGAACTGAATCAACACTCTGACTCGGGCTGAATAACACTTTTGTCTTCTGTAGAGCTGATTACAGCTGAATTGAACTTGTTTCATAATCACTGAACTTTACACAGATATTGAACTGAATCAACACTGAGCTGACTTCAGCTGAATAATGACACTATTGTCTTTTTTAGAACTGCTTCACAGCAGAATTTGAAAAAAAAGTGGCTTGATTTGATGTAAAAGATATATTTTTACATGTCGCTGACATCTCGGTGTCTTTTTCTGGATGGGACTCCAGTGAGACAGAGGGATCATGGAAATGTACGACTGTTCTCACAATTCTCTACTGTGTCGTACTGAAAAACTCCCACACAATCGGCGGTTGGTTGTGTACAATATGGATCCCAATCCTCAAGCCACAAAGCTTTCCCATCTGAGGCCTCGCCACTACGCTAACTTAATCAACTGCCCTAGCTTATCACATGCTGACACACACTAAACAGTGAGGGCCCTGTTGTATTCACACAGACACACACACTAAAGGTGGTGCAGCAGAATACCAAGCAAACCTGTCTCCTGAATTATTGAACGCTCTGTAGTGAACAGAATAACACATTAGCATAGTGACCTTATGGGCTCAATCTGACAAAGCTTAGCGTGCGAGTGTGTTTGTGGGAGGATGTGGGATTGGGAAAGAAATAAAAGGATGAATACTAACGGCGGATTGTCCTGTTTGTTTAATCCAACTCTTTTGTTTTGTACAATTTTCAGGATTTAGAGGTCAATCATACATTTTCTGGAAGGGTGGACAGGATCAGGAAATGATGCAAGCTAGATATAAACCTATGTTGCCTGTCTGATAACCACAAAACAAGTCAACACTCGTTTCTTTCTCAGATCATAAGAATAAAACAGGTAATTGTGTTTAAAATCAGAAAGTCACAAAAGATATGAAGTCACAATTACAAAAAATACTCACAACTGTGAGATATAAAGTTGCTATTACAAGAAAATGCAAGTTACATTTACGACAGGTTCCTGTAATTGCAAATTTCAAATAATTTCTCATAACTGCAAATTAATGTCTTATTATTGCACTTGTAATTTGCATACGTGATTTAAAAAGTATTCATTATGAGAAATAGTTGTACATTTTAGATATAAATTTGCTATTGCAAGCAAATGCGAGTTAGTCACAATTACAAGAAATTCTTACAATTGGGACTTTCCTGTAAATCACAACTTTTGCGTAATTTCTCTCATATCTGCAACTTAATTTCCTATAATTGCACTTATAATTTGCACGTGATATATAAAGTAACAATTATGAGAAATAGTCGCAACTTTTAGATATAAAGTTACTACTACAAGAAATTGTGAGTTTGTCACAATTACAAGAAATTCTTACAATTGCGACAGGTTCCTGTAATTGCAACTTTCACATAATTTCTCACAACTGCAACTTAATGTCTTATTATTGCACTTGTAATTTGCATATGTGAATTATAAAGTAACAATTATGAGAAATAGTCACAACTATGGGGTATAAAGTTGCTATTACAAGAAAATGCAAGTTAGTCACAATTACAAGAAATTCTTACAATTACGACAAAATAGTTGCAATTCCAAGAAAAAGTCAACTACAAAAAGTCACATTTGCCTTTTTTCGTTTTTTTACTGAGGCAGACATGTGCCTCCATAGATTGTGACAATGTATTACATATTTTAGCCATTAAAAACCCACATCAGAATATAAATGTAATAATCTATTTTTCTTTGCTGAATAAGCGAACAATTTCAATAATGATGAAAAAAAAAGTCAACCTATGATCAATAAGATGGAAACACACGTATCGCATTAGAACCGAGCTCTGTCTTTAGTATAACACGTGTGATATTTTTCAGGTATGCAGTGGACACTTGTTGTTTGGTGATAGTTTTCGCTCACCAGCGCAGGTCGTATTCATGGCGCCATTCTCCTCTATAAATAAAAACCTTGAAGACGCACCTGAGCTAACCCTTCAGTCACCCTCTTCTCACTCTGACGCAAATTCCCCTCATCGAGTCTGACGTTCAAGATCAGATGTTGTTCTCAAACAATCCTCTAGCCAACGCCAAGGTTAAGCAAATCCCTTCACTTCAGCTGTACGCCAATAAAGGGCCAGAGGGGCGTCAGGGTGGAGGAACGAAGACCGTTTTCTCATCAAATCCTCAATACTGGCTGTTCAAGTACAGCTAATTGGATTGCCATTACCCATCTACACGATTCCCTGCATGCATTTTATAACGTTATATTAAGTAAATACAATAAAGGCCTAATGGCCCGGCTGGGTGGTGAGACAAGGCATGCTGTGTTTTTAAGGACAATCCCATGGTCCTTCAGAGGTTAGAGAGAGTTCAGGGGTTATTGGGACAAAGCGAGTCTGAACCGGGCCAGTGGAGACTGAAACAAACACACACTCAATGCCCTCTGGCTGCCAAAGAGTCATTGTCAGTCATCCTTCAGTATTTATAATTTATTATGTCTCCCGGTAAGAGGGAGATTTCACTAATAGTAGCTGAACTGTTCTTTAAAGGATGGACATAACTGGTCATTAGGTTCTCATTACTGTATTTAGTCATGCAATTTCATCAGATAGAGGAATAATCAAATTGTTTAAAATGTCATGAGACTTTGATTCACATATTTTTAAATGTATGGTGGCCACACAAGTCACACTTGAAAAACGAATTGTGCAAAGTCACTCTTCCGCCACACTCTACATTTAAACCGGTTTAGTACGGGTCAGTCCGCCTGACTCTATATCTGAGGTTAATGTTGTGTGTTTGCATGTTTCATCCTGACATATACACAACATGCTCCACCACAGAATGTAACGCTCTGGTTAAATTTATCACCTCTCATCAGCTTACCAGAGGTGAATCAAACCACACACGTCAGCCGAGGACACAAACTACCACATGATGCAAACCTTCTTGACATCCAACCAGCCTGACTGGATTCACACAGATCTGGCCAACAGGGAAGCTTGTTGTTATCCGACAGCGATCACTGCACACTAAGGAGTGGCATAGATGTAGCACACATTCTGGTTTGAGCCAGAATCATTTTGGAAATATAGCTTTCATTACTTGCAGTGTACCTGCAGGCAACCAAAATTGATTTTAAGACTTGATTAAAAACTTGACTTTAAGTGACCATGTAGAAATTGAATACGTTTTGTTTTCAAATACTTTGTAGGTAGGAAGCAGTGGGCTTTTTAATTCGTTGCCTGTTTTTAGTGCATGCCAAACAACAGCACTATCAATCACTTTGCATGGCCGTCCACATCAGTTACACAAATCAATACAAGCTCAGGTAGCCTTTATGTGTCGATAAAGATTACCTGACAACACCGATTAAAAACATCTCAGAGATTCGGTACAGAAAAATACATCTGAATGCGATTGGCTTAATTGCAGCACGGCCTTGTATAGGTCAATAAAGAGAAGGAAGACATCACAGGAAGAATTTTGGGCATGACATTTTGATGAAAGAATATGAGGGGGAAAGAACTAAAAACATGCACGGATGAATCATTCACTATAAGACCAGTAAGAAAATGCAGCTTATGCATCTAGAGTGCATGCTTTCACTGCGTAATTTACTCCAGTAAAATGCTAAAATGTCCCCAAAATTCAAGATAAGGCAGCAAAAATGACCCTGTGTGTATTTTATATTTATATCATTTAATATAGTTAAGATGAATTATGTTGATACAGATTTAATTTGATTGGTAAAAGCCCTATTGTGTCATTATTAGAATTGAATTTATTGATTAAATGTAACAAAGATGATGCATATATATTAGTTAGGTTAGAAATGGCTTTATAAAGGTAAAACATTTCCATAAAATATTGTCCGATTATCGTTATCAATAAAATCCTAGAAAATATGAAGATAGAATTTTTTTGTCAATATCGCACACACCTACTTCACACATGCCTTCATGAACTTTTTGAAGCTTTACATTTTGGGCTTTCATTAGATGAGAGAATATTAAAAACATCTTCATTTGAGATTCATCCTCATCGTGATTCATCATCTTCATTTGTTTCATTTCAAAGATGAATGAAAGTCTTGTGGGTTTGGAACGACATGAATGTGAATTAAATAATGACAATTTTCCTTTTGGGGTGAACATTCACTAGAATCAGAAAGTGCTGCATTGTGCGTCTTATTTTCAAACAGTATATCCATTGGTGCATTATTCAAAACAAACTTAATTTTTGTGAAATGCTTGAAGTGCATTTGTGCCATCAGTCTGTCCAATAAATGCCTGTTAGTTTTAGATTTTTCCATCTGATGCAAAGTGTAAATACTTTCTGTTGCCGCTGTATGTTTGCATGTGTGTGTGTGTATACTTGTGAGATACTCACTAAGTGTCCTGGAGTAGGTGATCGTGAGTCTTTGAGTGCTGCTGTGCCTGGAACATCCAGAAGAGGCCATTTCATCTGCAAATACTGTGAAAAACAACGAAAAAACACAGATTAGACACCAATACTGTGTTTTAATTCACATTTTTCTTTTAAAGTCAACATGAAACGGAAGTTTCGTTCATCTTTTCTTCCCTCTTGTGCCGTGTTTCTGAGTGCAACTGCTTCACAAACAAGAATAAATGTAGGGTGGGGCTTGATTTTGTCTGTGAGGAATTGATTGGATGGTTGTGGTTTTCTATTGGTGGATCTCATGTGAGCAGCCGGTTGCCCCGCCCTCGTCATCAGAGAACAGACGTCGCTGAGAGGGAGGGGAAGTTATTCTGATTCAAGGATACCAGGAACATGAATTTCAAACAATAATGATGTGCACGGCTAAATCATTCATAATAAATACTGCAATATTCCATAAAAAGAATTGTCCATTTTGACTTCATGGTGACTTTAAAGTCCAATGGAAAAGCTTTGGCAGAAAACAGGTGCAGAAACTTCACCTCAGTGGGTGGCAAAGTCAACCAACACGTTTTGTCAGACCCGTTTACAAAAGCACCTTTTAAAACAGAGCAGTCTTGTGTCTTTGTGTGTGTCTAGACAGGTTTTTTTTCCTGATGACTAACTGTGATTGAATGAGTGAAACAAATGTCAAATTGAAAAGAGACTTAACAGAATCTTCCAGCATGAGATCTGCCTCTCAGAGGGTCATAAATAAGTCGAATGGTCAGCGGAGAGCAGTTCTTCTGGCAGACACCTGTGTCTGTATCTTGTACGAGAGAGAGAGTGTGTGTGTGTGTGTGTGTGTGTAACGGAGAGAGAGTGAGAGTGTGAAATCTGTGTTTGTCGGAGAAAGTGTTCCTCCCAGAGCCCAGCTGTGGGAGTCTATCGAGGGAGTGTATGTATGTGTGTGTGTGTGTGTGTATGTATGTGTGTGTGTGTGTGTGTGTCGTATAGGGGACAGCTGAGAGGAAATCCCATGGAGAGAGGTGGGAAAACTGGACCGTGGTAAAAACACAGCCACATCTATAATGCTCAAGTGAATAGCCCTGCACTTTTGACCTCTCCCTGTATCACTTCAACCACCAAACTATCCCGCTCTCTTCGTGTGGCCTGTGTCTATTCCACCGTGGGCCAAACAGGTGCGCTGATAACCACTAATGCACAATGCGCATTGTGATGAATGCAGAGGTTGTGTTCAGATCTTCTTGTTTTGCTCCATTTGGTCTTACGGTCAGAGCTGAAGTCTCAGTGGAGTTCAGTTCAGACATCTGGTTTGTATATCAGATTTTAACTGCCGGATACAGCAGATCTTCATGTGCACAGATTTCTTTAGGCTGCTCAAGAATTTAAAATTCATTAAAACACATTTAGTCGGAGCTAATATTCTCGTACGAGTGTTCGAGCAGAGCGCATTAAAGTCAGCAGGAAATCAAAACTGATCCTGTTTGCTTTCTTAACGCCTGTTCCTGCTCCTAAAGGTACACTGAAAAAAAACTGTAGGACTCAACTTTCACTCCGAAACTGCTAGTAAATTTCACATATAATTAAAGGAAATGGCATGTAACGTACAATATTTTGAATTAGAAAGACTGAAATAATATTTTCTTGTAAAACGTACTTCAGTAATCTTACGACTTTACAGTGTACACTACAGAAAATTATTTATTTTAGAAATTAATAGAGCCAGAAGAGAAACGGCAACATTGAAATTATAAATTTTCTGATAAATCTCATAACTGATAAAAAAATTCTAAACCATTTTGTCTAAATATAATAAGTTAATAAATAAATAAATAAATAATGCATAAAAAATATATATATTTGGAAAATACCCAAAATGGTGTGATATATCATTCAACCCTAATAAAAAAAATGCTCTTGACCCCTTAACTGTCAGCAGGACGCTTGGTGCTTTTTTTGTCGCCTTTTTTTCATATCACACAACAAATCATCATAAATTAGGAATCAATACGAAAGCTTACGAACTCAAAATTCTTCCTTTGAAAACATTTTTGAAATTGGATGTTGCGTTACCATGGAAAAGGTACTCAAAATTCTTCTAGCAGGCTCCTCCCCTTGTGGGCAGTGTCAGGTTTCATATTACAACATTTATTTGAACTACTTTATAAACCAAAATCTTTTCTAATCTTGACAAAACACATATCGCCGAAAAGGTCTGAGTCTCAAAGTTCCATATTTACAAATACAAAAGCACTGGAGTTATCAAGGACAGCATGCTGCACACTGGTTGGATGATGGCCTCTCTTAAAATCAAACCAATTGTGTTTCTTAATGCTAATTGGCGAATTATCCACATTGTTTATGCAATCAGCATCTGACTTGTTCAAGACAAACTCTCCAGTCCACCTGCTGTGATTTTAAGCACAAATAAACATGCCACATCATGTTAATATGATGTAAATATGATCATTGAATTCAATAAACTGGTCATGGTCTTGGATGATGTCGCTCATGACCACAAATCCAGCCGGAAAAGCAAAGCCTCATCCGTGCCACTAATAAATGAATGTGGGGTCCGGTCCACTTTTACATCTTCGACCTTGCTTTTAAACAGAGTGATCATAGGAAGGAAGTTTACACGGCTATGGTTAAAAATGGAAAAGACATTATAGCACAAAAGGAAGAGGGGAGGGAGCGGGAGTGACAGAGAAAGAAAAAAACACTTTCAGGAATGGGTTTTGTCTGAACAGGCCAAGGGTATTGTTTCCTGACAGCTGGGTGACTCGGGGGGGCAGGTTGGGCCCCTCATTCCCATCCACAAGAGAGGAAATTCTTGGGGTCGACATCAGTCATCTCCCCTACTATCCCCTGCCACACACACACACACACACACACACACACACACATCCCTAAACCGATGCTAGAGAAGGAATAAAGAGCTAAAGAGAAACAGAAGGCATCCATTATTACGCTCTTTACTTGGTCATGTATTATCCCACTACAGGAGTCCAGGCCAAGATATAAACGCACAGATCTACATATTAAGTCATAAAAAGTATTGTTAACATTACAACGGCTTCCAGTAAAGATGCCTCGTTCCAGTAAAGGTCCCTAGATCGGTCTCCGATCATTACCAGAGCTTTAAACAAGACTTTACAATGATTCAAAAATGAAATGCTACATTCTTAATCATAAAAACATATGGTTTTGTGAAAGAAAACTGTAAAGACAAATATATATATTTTTAATTATTATTATTATTACTATTTATTACCATTTCCATAGTGACATTTTCAATCAATCAAACAAATGTTTAACATGTAAAATGTGGTCATTTTTAAAATGTAAGATTTCCATGATACATAATATTTTGAAATATATTAAACAAACAAACGAACGAATGAATAAATAAATATTTTTTTAACCTGTAAAATCTGGTCATTTTTAAAATGTAATTTCATAAGTGACTTTCAATTATGTAATGGTAAATAAAAAAAGAAAATAAAAAAATTAAAATTTGATTGTTTTTAAATTTAAGATTTCCATAGGTGACATTTTCAAATTTGTAATAGTAATTAAAAAAAACTAAATGTTACTTGGTCATTTTTAAAACGTAATATTTGCATATGCTTTTCAAATATCTTAAATATATATAAATGGATTTATAAAATAAGATATAAAGCTTATTTTCTCCAATTTATCCACTTATTTTATCCATTAGGTCGCCCATATACCCTCCCCTCGAAGAAATCAGGACAGAAGTGGTTGAAAGTTGATCAAAATGACGGATCAAAACACCAGGTGTAAACGGGAATGTGTGTCCCTCGTCTACTTGTGAGCGGATCTTAAATGTCACCTGGTGTAGACAGGGCCTCAGTCCAATGGAATTTGATTAAATTGTAAAACAGAGAAGTGGCATGGGAATTAACGGGAATATATACAGGAATTAATGGGAATAAACTGGAATTTTGCTAAATTACAGGTTAGCCTATAACAGGAAACTTAAATGTAGTTGGAAAAAAAACTTGCAGCATAATTTTGGTCAAACAACCAGATTTAATGCACTTTAAGTTGAATTTGTACCCTGCACGTACACACGTACACACACACACGCACGCACGCACGCACCCTTCAGAAATAACTAATATGATTTATTATCAATGTTGGAAACAGCTGTGCTGCTAAATATTTTTTTATAACCGGTGATGCTTTTCTCAGGATTCTTTGATGAATAAAAAGTTAAAAAGAACAGCATTTATTTAAAATAGAAATGTTTTAAATAAGCAGCAAAACTGTTTCCAACATTGATTATCAATGTATCAAATGAGCATATTAGAATGATTTCTGAAGGATCATGTGACACTGAAATAAATAACATTCATAACAATTGCTGCAATAAAAATGTACTAAATTAGAAGTAATTAATTGGAAAATATATCAATATGCAAAACAAATGCAAAAAATAACTAACATGTCTGCTTATGAAATAAAATGCTTATATTTATGCTTGTATATGATACAGTTTATATAGATTTCCAATTAATTCCCATAAATTCCTGTTAAGTTTCCAAATAGGAATATTTCCAAATTTCCCCAGATTAATGCTGCATTCCAGACAACCCGTAACCCGTGTTTTTTCAACCTTCTACCCGTGAAAGTGCACTGGAATGTCAGTCAAACCCGTGAACTCATGCTAGATCGATGTACTCCCAGTTACTTGCTCGGACGTCACATAGCCCGCGAAACAACAATGGCAGCCCAATGAAAAGTTTCCGGAAATGAACTGGAAACTTTCTGCCCCTTTGCAACCCTAACTGTGACACGGTCACCTCTAACTGTGACACGGTCACCTCTAACTGTGTTTACACCGCCACGGGCGCGTCTTGGACGAAAAATGGCGTAAAATGTAGAAGTGCTCCGCTTGAGAGAATTTCCAGAGAGTGCAGTCCAGTAAATTTGGTTCCGACCACATTAGTTCACAAGCAAAAGGTTTGATAAGAAGGTGCGCAACACTATTTATAGGCAACATTTTCGCTCTAGAAAGCTTGCTTTTTCTGCATAAATGCTGCACTTCAACCAGGACAGTTATTGTAATGTAGGCTACACACAAATTAATATTAATGTTAATTAGAGAGTAGAGACCAAGGCTTGTCCAGACAAGATGAGGAAACCCTTCACCACCCAACATCACAAGTTCACTCCCATCTTCAACTAAAATTATTTATTTTCTCCTTTTTGGGGCTTTTCAGTCATTTTCAACACCTCAGCCCAACACAATTCCTGTCGCTGTAGCACACTGGCATCCTGTCCATTTAGCACTTCAGCTCTATCCAAACACTGGTGCCGCTGTGGTCAGACCCTGGCCTACTAAAACTGTCCTCAAGTTGGCCCAGAGAGAGAAAAAAAGGCCTCTCTTGCTGGTCAGCAGAATTCAGCTCCTAAAGACAAGGCTGCTTACAATCGGAAAAGTGCTTTGGGCGGAACGAGAAAGTGGAGCGTTTCTGCGCTGCAATCCTGTAATAAGTGTTTACAATGACATGAGACTGGAAACACACACATAAACTCAATTTGCCAATTACATTTTACAGTACACTTCAGGCGCTGAGCTAATGTGTTGCAGGTGCCCTTGAGTTGTGCTTAAAACAAGACAGACCTGGCACCAAATAGCGATTCAGAAGAGGAGAGCGAAGGAGGAGCACCGCAAACATGTGTCAACCACTGCATTGAGACCATATAAGCGTGATTTTAACACGACCTTGAGGAAAAATCTAGCAATATACAGTAGCCACAAACAACAGGCAACGTTTCTATTACACAACTAAAATGTTATAAAATGGACAGTTCTGGCTTTAAAAATGTATACACAGTTACAAAAACTATATTACAAGGTGGGAGAATTGTTCATTGTGATTATAATTATTCATTTTTATATAAAATATTTTTTACATTACATTATATTATGGCTCTGGAAAGCAAGCTTGAATTTGTATCTATAAAATCAAATGTATTTACTACTGTTATTTTATTAATATTACTATAATCATTATCACAAATGTAATTATTTACTGAATATCTGTTACACAAACTATTCAAAACAATTTGTGCATTACATTCAAAACATTCAAAAATTAACAATTAAATTAATTATTTACTGAATATGCTAAACAAACTATATTACTAGGTGGAAGAATTGTTTGTAGTGAATAGAATTAATAATTTTTATATTACATTTATATTAAAATAAAATGCATTTACTACTGTTATTTTAATATTATTATCATCATCATAAATGTAATTATTTATTGAATATCTGTTACACAAAGTATATTACAAGGTCAAGGAATTGTTTATAGTGATTATAATTTATTATATTATACATATACATTTTTTGGCTCTGTAAAGCAAGCTTGAGTTTAAAATCTACAATATAAAAATCAAATATATTTACTACAGTTATTATTATTATAAATTAATCAATCATTAAATAAAACAAGTTGTTATCTTTAAATCTATAAATTATTTGAATATCTGTGTTACATGTGAAGAATTGTTTATAGTGATATTTATTTTTTATATCATAATAAACTTTGTGTTGTGTTTTTTGGCTCTGCAAAGCAAACTTGAGTTTTAAAATCTACTATATAAAAACAAATGCATTTACTATGGTTAATATTATTTATCGTCATCATTATTACAAATGTGAAAAACTGTTGCTGACTTTGCATTTAGTTTCTAAGCTGAATCAAACATTCCGATGCATTTGGATGCTGGAACATTTTCCGTCGGATTAGAGACCCTACATTGTGCCTAAAACTTTCCCGCCAAGCTGCACAGACTCCGAGTAGTGGGTCCCGTTTCCTCATCCTACATAGAGTCTCTCAACTTTAAAACTAGGCCTCTCATAGGCCGTCATCCTCCAGCTATCTGATCCATTTCTCTAATTGTCTTCCAGCTCTCTGCCTCGGCCTCCAACGCTCAGAGCGAACATCAGTCGAACGCTCTCCTAATGAGAGGGAGAACACAGATGCGACAAAAGGTGGCGGAGAATGTTCCAGAGAAAAGCCAAGCACCGGGCCCTTTGGTTTGGTGAACAGAGAGAATATGGCATATGCTCTAGGGCCCACTAGGTGCCAGCGCCAGAGTCCAATTGTTCGCCTCCTTTCATGGAGAGAGACACGAACGGGGGGCCAGGAGGCTTTGTCAGCTCGGAGGAGACGAGGCAGCGCTGCCAGGGATGCTGTGAGGCAGATGTGAGGGACATTTGTTACTGAGGGAAAGCGCGGCGGCTGCCAACAGCACCCAAATAGAATCGGCCTGACAAACTTACAGCTCCGCTGTCGAGGTAATGAGGGGCTGACATGCTTTCAATTGCTCGCTCGAGATCTGTGCCGCTCGCTTTAGAAAGTTTTTAGGCTAAAAAGTTAAGTCTAAAAGCCTGGGTGATGATGGAATCTGCTTTACCATCACCCTTTAATAATTTTAGCTTTCTAATGCACAAATTTACATTTTTATAATACATGACAATAGTGGCTAGGTAAGTGACAAGCAGGGCAAGTTTATTTCAATAGCACAATTAAGAGAAAAAATAAAGATATACAAAAACTAAGAAAATGTTTAGCTGGTTATACACCGTTTTGTTTGTACTTCTAAACTCAATAACTAACAAAAATCAGCTTATTTTAAAAAGCAAACAGAATTTACATAAAATTTTGGTAATATCAAACCATAAACAAACTTACACTACACTCTGAAAAAATATATGGTGCAATATAGCACTTAAAGTGGTTCTTTGGCTCGTAATCATAGGGGAAATCTAGGTGCTTTGGAATGACTAGGTGCTATATAGCAACGCTACCATTTACAGAATCTGTTAAGATATGGTGCCATATAACACCATTTTTTTAGTGTACCGTTCAAACGTTTTTTCTCAAAGGAATTAATACTTTTTATTCAGCAATGATTCATTAAATTGATCTAAAGAGACTTTTATAATATTAAAAAAGGTTTCCATTTCAAATACGCTGTTCTTTGGAACTATATATTTATCAAAGACTGTATCACGGTTTCCACAGAAAACAGTTTTCAACATTGATAATAATCAAAAATGTTTCTTGAGCATCAAATCATCATATGAGTGATTTGTGAAGGATCATGTGACACTGAAGACTGGAGTAAATGATGCTGAAAATTCAGCTTTGATCACAGGAATAAATTACATTTTACTATATATTCACATAGAAAACGGTTCCCTTATATTATAATAATATTTCACAATTTTTACTGTATTTTGATCAAATAAATCCCACCTTAGTGAGCAATAGAGACTTTTCGAACCCCAAACTTTTGAACAGTAGTGCAAGTAGATGTTTATCAAAATCAAATGATCTAGAGAACTAAGTAACCACAGTTGTATGGTATAATTCCACTATTATACCTTAAAAAATAATAGAATATTTATATTCAGCACAGAAAGCGATCCTACTCATAACCACGGCTGAACTCCACACATGCCCTCAGCTCTGGCGGATCATGCCAATCACCCAGCGTGTGGCCTGTACTTATTTAGGACCCCCTGATGAACCCAAATGGGCCTCCCTGTGGCCGGTGTGTTAAAGTGTTAATCACATCTCTCTATCTGAGCAGCCCAGCGCTGATAACACACACACACCGTCCTGCCCCACACGATGGCCTATTGTCAGAACATGCCATCAGCTTAATACTAGTCATTTACACAACTACTGTTAGTCCAACCTGACCACACAATCAGCGCTTACCACAGACCGCACACAAAAGAGGCGAGAACGGCCGCCTGCTTCAAACCGGGCTCCTTTGTTTAAGTGTGTTGTGGGTAATTAAACGATTATATAAATCATTCTTAAGCAAACAAGATACAATCATGCTAATTGGAAGGAGAGATTAACTATCAGTGAAACTGGGCGGAACTGAAGCGGCACTAGATCAGCACACAATGCTTTGTCAGATCATGTGGAATGCAACCAAACTTCAGAGATTAAACTTGAGCAATGATAGCGATTTGGGTAAATGAGCCCGGCATTCAAAGACGAGGAAACCAGATAGCTTGCTGGCACGCTAGGTATAAGGTTGATAATAAAAATCACTGGTCTTAATGCCTATAGATCAACATCCCAGAGCGATTTCCTTCAACACTAACAGAATCCCAAACTCTGCCACATTAGTGAGTCCGCTCGGCATGCAGGTATGTTTGTTTTGGCCATTGGAGTTGTTTACCAGCGTGGCTAGACGAAACATTTCAATGAGGCTTTTTTTGCGCTTTCCACACATAGTTTTCTTACTCTGTCCGACTGATTGTCAGAACCCCAAAATGATTCCACCCTCTTCTCCTGGTCTCCGCAGGCCTGTTTTCACATTGCACTTTCTGGCGCCAAACTGCGGTATGTAGTAGTGTTGTCAAAAATATTGATACTTAAATATATGAAACAATTCCAATACTCTTTTTCTGCAGTATCGATACAAATATACCAGCGGCGCGTTCTCACTCTCTCTTCTCTCTGCCGGCGAATTCACAGTTTGATACACACCCGTCTCCTAGTCTCATTCACAGTGCTAGTATTGTGCATAATTTTAGTCAGTCCCAAAGGTTTCACGTTCACACCACTGATCTAAATAAGTGGCGCTCTGGTAGCTGGTAGCTCACGAGCACCAAATAGTTATTTTCTGTGGTTTATTGCAGTGAAATACATCTTGCCGACTTTTCAGGTAAACAGTTTTGGATCGTAAATAGTTGAGAGAAAACGCATGTTGTGTAACTGTATATTGGATCTGTGCATTAAGCTCTTAAAGTGACAGCAGCCTAATAAACCTGCTGATGTCGGTCATGTTGATCAAAGAACAAGCGACAAAGAAAATGACTCCCTGATCTTGACTGAATAACTGTTGTAACTTTAATGGTAAGCATTAATCAGTGGTATTTTACTTTTGATCAGCCTACTTTCATTTCTGCAGTATTTCTTACCTCAATACTACTGTAGGTCCCACCTGAAAAACTTAAAGCCATGTTTATTTCATTTGTCTCTTTATTCTAATGTATTTATTTGTCTTTTTTTTGTAAATTAAATTCAACGATTCGAATAAAGCCTCCCTGCTTTGTGTGCAAGTTATTGCAACAAAATTACCCAAATAATAAATAAAAAATTATGTGTGTGACGGTATATATGTGGTCGTTCTCCTTGTGGTATCGAAACAGCATGTAAGGAATATCAAAATTTTTGGTCCATATTTTAAATAATACAGCAAATTGTTGAAAAGGATTTGTTCAATTTCATTTGATTATATTATATTAATTTATAATATATATTTTATGCATTCATTTGATTACCACCATTTTTTATTATTACAATTTAATTAAATAATTAAAAACAAATCCAGAAAATTTTAACTGGAAAACACAGAATTTGGGGAGAAAAATCGAATGGATTTGATAGGGCCCAAAAATGTTTGCGTCATCAATTTGAGAACCAAACTAATTACTGACTGCAGGTTACAGAATACATCAGTTACACTGTTTTTAAATGATCTGCCTCTTTAGATTTAGCACATGAACTTCATACTTTAATATAAAAATGATTATTATTTTAAATAAATTACATTTGTTACTTAAGATGATACATAATCATTAAGACTGACCGATTTCATATTAGTTGCAAACTCCCCATAGTCCCATTGCAAGCTGACACAGTCAGGAGAAAAGTGTAATTTCCTTCCTTGACTGCATTTCTGCATTTTGTAGTTGCCTTTACAACTTTGGGAACCTACAAAACTCAATCTAGGTGGGCAGCTCAATAGGTTTTGAGACGCAGTCTGTATTCAAACCGTGTGCCAAACGCAAAACTATATGAGACACTGCAAGAAAGTATTTTGAATATAGCAAGCGTCTGTTTCTAAGTGAAAATCTGGATGAATGTGCACCAAGATGGTGGTGCACTCCATCTAATTTCCCGTTTTGCCACTTGTGGAGACATGACAGGAATTAGGGACTTGCATAGGAACTGGCAGATTCAAGCTGCATCACATGAGCACCATTTGCCACATTTTTGACAATTCCCTTCCTGTCCTTTTATGAATGAATGAAATCCATGGCGAACGCTAAAGCTAGGCAAATTACAACTATAGACTCCAAGTGTTTGGCTTGAGGTCACCATCAACAGGTTGGCGTATCTGAAGTATGTATCTAGTAATGGCTGCCATGCTTGAAGTATCCCCGAGTCTTTGGCCGAGTGAAGTTAAGTGCCTTTGACAGGGCTCTGCTGCTCTCCGGCGTCTATTGTGACCTGCGCGCCCTCCTTGCACTTCCATTCATTGCCTGAAAACACTAAAAACCCAGTCAAAGGTCAACCTGCCACAATGCACACATTTCCATGGCAACATGGCCTTATTACGGCCGAGCTCACGGGCCTCTTAACACACTCTTGTGCACAAAAGAACTATTAGTAAGGAAGGACGGATGGAGATGCGTGTGAGCTTCTATGAGACGGGGCAAAGGTTTAACTGAACAATTGAGAGATTCCAAGGTCTGACCAGGACTGATGGATGGATTCTGCTTTTAAGGTAAGCAACAGTCCATCAAAAGGGGCCAGGACAGCATGGAGAGCCCATTTCCCACTCTATTGAAGACCACTCTTGTTTATTATAGCTACGAAGCAGCACAACGATCATTGAGAACATCCTTTTAAAAAGCATTCATTCATCTGCGCACTTTAGCATGGAAATAAGAAGGTACTTACAGTGTTGACATGCGAAAAATGCAATGCTGAAATGGTCATTTTCAATCAGAATTTGCTAGTAAATTTCACAAATACCACAAGGTAAGTAACACACTGATTAAAATGTACATTTTGAAGTATAAAGGCAGAAATAGTATTTTCTTGTAACTCTAACAATCTGTTTTATTCACAACTTCGAGAAAATATATATCTTTTTTACAGTGTACTAAAGTTTCAACCAGATGCATCTCTGTCTTGAGCAAAATAATGGTCAATTAAAGTGCATTAAAATCATTGCAACATTCACAAAATGTCACAATTATAGTGCCAGCCAAATCATCATCAATACATTGTGAATGTTCACTAAACTGCCAAGTTCTGGTGGAGATTTGCATGAGTTATGTGGCTGGAAACTTAGATAACCAATGCCCATGTTATCATATTAAACATGTCACTTTTGCACCATTGCTTGCTCATTTTAAATAGTTGTCGAGGAGGAAATGTAGCCATGATTCGGTCGTCATCTATGACCTCCACTAGAAGTGAATCAGAAGAGACTGTTAAGATTTTATAACCGCATAGTTTGAATAATACCATTTTATTGGCCATAGAAGGGCTTTTATTCACACCACACTCGTAGAATGACAGACAGAGCTGATGGAGTCGAGCGCTATGGAATAATTGAGCTATTGTACTCAAGAACACAACGCAAGGTCAATCGAAACCTTACACATAATCAGAAGCACAAGAAAATAATCGGGGCATCTGGCGAGAGCTGGCGTTCTGTCAGCGCTGAGGGCAGGCGGCCATATTGTTTAAGTCAATTACCAGTGTGTTCTGAGATTTTTCAGTACCTGGCATATCTTGTTACCAGATTCTTCAGCAAATGCTAAACTCACAAAAAGGGCAACAATTTTAACCCTTAAGGCTGATGGATAAAGAGCATTAAACTATATTGATGGCTCTTGGGGAGGTTCTAGCTTGAGGAACTAGAGGACCGATTGAGTCAGCTGAGGTGTGTGTGAATACACTCAACAAAAAAATAAAAAATGATGGGTCATTTTATTGGGTTATTTTTAACATTTCTACCCATGTGCTGGGTAGTTTTTCTGTAACAACAGCTGGGTCATCACATACCTACCCAGCGCTGGGTCAATGTAACCCAATTTTGGGTAGTCTGTGCCAAACCGGTTAAAACTGGATACATTTTTAACGGTCATTTTGTTTTCTGTTCTGAGAGAAAACTTCCTGAGGGGAAATTCCTGAATGAAATTAAGGTTGGTATTACATTGTATTCCTATAAAATTATTACTGTACAAAGAGGAAAATGTTTGTAGTCTCATTGTATTGCTGTTGATCTAGTGGTCACGCTATGCATTTGACGGTTGAAACAAATGCCTGACAGGTAAACCTGTTTTTTTTATGTAACTTTTTAAAAATGAATATATAAGATTGTCATTTAATGAATGGAACAGCCTACTGATACCAGTGTTCTTCCCACAGATTCCCATTCCTGTCACGTCCTAAAACATTTACTAAATGCTTTTGAGTATTTTATGACTGTAAAAGATATTTTTATTTTTTTAAAAATATTGTATATGAACTGTTCCTGTCCTATGTATTTTTCGATTTTAGAGTATTTAAAATGAAAAACCTTCCATTTTAAATTGACTGACCGAGCACTGATTCAAAAAACAACCCAGCAAATGGGTTAAATGTAGGGCTGCACGATTAATCCAAAAACAAGTCAAAAACGAAATCCAGAACCTCTAACCGACGTGATTTTCCCATGTCAGTTACAGTCACGTGACCCCGCCCTGTCAGTCACATCAAGTGCAGTTTGCAGGCACACGGAAAGATTCAGGAGCAGTTATCTTTGCTTATACAATCTGGATGCTCAGTGTACATATGGTAATTGCATGTTTTACACAGTTTATACTGGTAAGTTAATCGCCGTTCTTATATGCGCTACTACACGCACAGACAGCCCCGAAGCGAGATCACTTTCACTTGCGTCCTCATGAAGTTTGTCAATTAAATGCGTTTAAAGGCTTGCCAGTTTGAACATTCAAGCGATTGTGCAATATTCAAGAACAACAATGTGGAAAACATTTCCGTTCAGTGCTCATGAGCTTTTTTCTGTGACACAGAGAGCCGAGCCGTGTCATGTCTCTGACAACGCACGTGCCCTGAAGCCAGATCACTTTCACTTGCGTCCTCACAAAACGTTGTCAATTGTATGCGTTTTAAGGCCTGCCAGTTTGAACACTGCAGCGATTTTAAACCATCGGATGTGTCATTATATTGAACTAATAGGCTGATACTTTGTGACACACGAACACTCATACAGACAGTAGCTCGCACATCACGTGAAGATCGGGCGCAGAGAGGAGCGCAGAAAACTCATTGTCAACGCTGCCCTGTGATTCATCCCTAAAGTAGCTTAGAAACTCAACCGTTATAGCATAGATTTGTCTACATTTGAAGTAAATACAAACCACAGCTTCATAATTAATAGAGGTGGTATGACTAATTCACACAAACAATCAGTCTCATTAATGCATTCAAATAAATGTAATGCAGGCCTATTGTTCCAAGTTATCTGTATCTGATGTACAACAAACAGAAATCAGTAAGAAATGTATGACCCATAGACAATAACTGCTGAAAGTGAGCTGAAGTATTTTAAAATCACAAAGAAATGCACTTTTTCCATTCGAAAAAGATATCCCACCTTTAAAAGTCAAGCATATTTACAGTACAAACCTTGTTAGTGAACTATGAGGGCAAAAAAAGGAAAGCAAAAAAAAATTCAAAATAATCGTTCATTAAATCATAATCAAGGTAGAATGTTAATTTAATCGAGATTTAGATTTTAGGTCAAATCATTCCAGTCCTAGTTAAATGTAAATGTCTTAAATAATCCATTTGGGTTGCTTTTAACCCAGCCTTTTTTAGAGTGTACACTGGCTATGAGGCCAAGTCTACTTCTAAGGGCTGAAACGTGTGAATACAAACACTCAATTTTCATTTCAATGTGTCAGAATGCAGTTCATAACACAATGCAAGTATGAATAGCATTCTCAGTACGTATGAACAATATATCGGCATCAGCCAATAATCACGTGGAATTTAATCAGTAAATTAGGCTGATATATATGTAAGCTAGGGATGCATGATATTATCAGCACGACATCAGCATTGACTGATAATGAAAAATTGGCCCAATATGAAAATATTATGCCAATATGCCTTGCAGATAAGATAATGTGTTGGTTATGCGTCTGCAATTGCTAGCGACCAGATCACGGCAGCAGAGTTGTCATTCTGGAAGTGAACTTTTGCATGTATGGTGTCGTTTTCAAACAAAGGGGGAAAAAAAAAAATAGATATGTATAGTGGTATCAGCCAAAACTAAATATTGGCAAAAATCCAATATCGTGCAACCCTAATTTAAGACATTAAATTATAGGCAGATGAACACGATTCTACATTATTTTACATTTCTTTTTATTAAATAAAAAATAAAATATTAAAATGAAAGGTTTACTTGGAGCCAGTAAGATTTTAATTCAAAAGTGTTTATTTTTTGCTACTTACTTTTATGTGAACGTTATATTTTAGGTTTCATAAATGAAAATTGGCTATAGGAAAATACAATATCTGTGTTATAAAGGTTCTGAGCAAGTTAGTTAAACATTTATAGCTATTTATGTGAATAACAACAGATCCAAATGGATCCATACAACATAAGATGCATGTTAGTTGTAATAGAGCAAATTATATTTGGACAAGCGAAAGAAAGAACTACAACACCCCAGAACTAAAAAAAAAAAACACACACCCACACACACACACACACCCACACACACACACACACCCACACACACACACACACACCCACACACACACACACACACACACACACACACACACACACACACTTCAATGAGCAGAGGTAGCGTTACATGGACATTAAGACCCGTTTAAAATTATTTAAGGAATTTAAGACTTTTTAAGGCCTTAAATTTTGATTTTGAAATTTGAGACTTTTTTTAGACCCCGCGGAAACCCTGGAATAACAACAGATCCAAACGGATCCATTAAAAAAAAATGAATGTTATGAACGTAAAACAGGACAACACACTTGGCATGCATTGGCTACGTATATTTGAATACTAGAATGGAGTACAATTGTGCTATAAAATCTGTAGCCCAATTTACTGTCTTGACAAACTCTGTCCAGATGTGAGCGTACGAGGCATTCATTCCACATGCCCGCTCAGTCGGCAACACAAATTATACACGTTTATTAAGCTTACACAGACTTAAGATTTCAAAATGATGCACAAGTTTCACTTTTAAACCCCAACTTTTTTTAAAAGCTCTCCAAGGCTGA
Organism: Gobio gobio; assembly: GCF_949357685.1. Taxonomy (NCBI): domain Eukaryota; kingdom Metazoa; phylum Chordata; class Actinopteri; order Cypriniformes; family Gobionidae; genus Gobio; species Gobio gobio. The sequence goes on along the minus strand of NC_137116.1, from coordinate 7,052,244 downwards.
AAGAAGAGAAAACAAATATTTGCTCGCGTGTAAATCTGATCATGCAGCTCCTCAATAAGGGCTTGTGCTACGAGAGCCTGAACACACACTGCTACCATTTAAACTGGCCTTTTCACTGCTATGACACATCATTTTAGAAAGAGAGAGAGAGAGAGAGAGAGAGAGAGGGAGATGGTGGAAGGAACAGACAGGGCTAAATTAAACACATTTGTTTCTGCTCACACATACCACAAGCCTTATGAAAACAGAGCACTGATTGTGTTCGTTCTTAAGCCCCTCTGACAGAAACACACACACACACAGCTGTCTATAGAGGGCTGGATGTATGTTTGGCTCAGTAGTGGAGGCATATAGAAACAGGTCCAGAACTCCTGTGTGCTCGGACTGAGCTTTACACACCAACACAGCCTCTACACATCCTTCTTGACCATGAAACACGCACACAGACAGCAGGGAAGCTCCCTTACTCACTCAAGCGCCGCAAAAACATGTGTTTTCACGCACAAAGTCAAGACAGAGAGACAAACTATGTGCACAAATGACAATAGTTCACCCAAAAAATGATAATTTACTCTTTTTAAACCCATATGTCTTCCATTGAACACAAAAAGAGACATTTAGCTGAATATCCAAGCTGCTCTTTTCCCATATGATGAACATGAATGGGGACCATGACTGTCAAGAAATGTTTTCAGTAAATAATTTAACCCGTTTACGTGCTTTCGTGCTGCCGACTTCACACTGGATTTTTTTTTTATTTAGTGAGTGACACTCAACAACTCAAATATAAAAGCTAAACATGCCACATACCTTTGGAAAGCTGAGATTCTTGTGAATTGAATGTTGTAAACCATTTCAAGATGCAGTGAACACAGCAGGCACAATCAGTGTCTTCGTCAGACCACCAAACTACGCTGACCGCCAACAAATTTTTACGAATTCAAATTAAAAGTGTCCTGGTTATCCAAACATCATCTGTCTCCATGCAAAAAAAACGCTGTAATTCCAGTCTTTAGGGTCCAGGCAATCCAAATTCAGTGAAATATTTAGTCTATAACACATTTATATAGCAATAAACAGCCACAGAATGTAGTAGTACCATTTCCAAAAAGCGGAGAGTGCTATCCAGTCTTCTGTCAGCACTATATGTGCTGAATGGAAAACTTCACGAGAAAAGGTAAACAATGAAGTTCGGCATATCTAAAATGGCCGCTTGACCTCTGCACTTTTGATTGACAGCTCATTTCAAACAATTGGGGCAAGCTGTGAGGGCTTTGGAGATTCAGAGAGCCAGTCAGGCTGGCTAAATATCCATGCTAAAGCCCGGCCACCTTCACTCTCTTTGATTGACAGTGTTTCAATCCAATTGCATCAGAGATTGAAAATGACTGACTCTTCTGATAGCCAATGAACTTCTGAAAAGATTAACACAGCGTTTTAGTGGGAGGGTCGACCTTTGTTCTTATTTTGGCTGCGCGTCATCAATGCGTGCGCTGAGGCTGGTATTGCGCAATCGCGCATTCACAGAGGAAACCCTGGGGTTTTCCGTGTTAGACGCTAAATATAAGGCGGAAATGCACGGTTCTCACTCGAATAGGCAATTGAGCAATGCTATCGGAGTGAGTGATCAGTTGGAGGAGGAAATTTCTGAAGAAGAATGAAGTTGAGCCATATTGACTCGTCAGAAGAGGATGCATTGCCCGAGGTGGGACTTCCAAAACAACAAGGTAGTGTTTTATTATATTATAACTGCATGTTTTATTGTATTGTACTGCGTTTGGTGTGTTCTTCTCAGCTAACCTCAGCCGTTTTTGTTTGGATACAGCAGGCGTGTGTGTCGAGCGCACGCGCGTGTGTTTGTGTTCTTGTGTGCGTGCATATCTGCGTGTTAGTGTTTTATTATATTATAACTGCATGTTTTATTGTATTGTACTGCGTTTGGTGTGTTCTTCTCGGCTAACCTCTGCCGTTTTTGTTTGGATACAGCAGGCGTGTGTGTGTCGAGCGCGCGCGCGCGTGTGTTTGTTTGTTTGTGTTCTTGCGTGCGTGCATGTCTGCGTGTTAGTGTTTTTTAAATGGATTTATTTATTCTTTGTTTTTTTATGTCACAGATTATCATTGAGACCGAGAGAGCATTTTGGACACGGAGAGGAGCACGCCTGCAGAGATGCCACACATTCCCAGAGAGGCAGAGGAGGAGGAGAGAGTGACATGTAAAGTGTGCTAAAAGTTTGATATTAGATATTCTTATTATATATGAGTGTGAGTTGTAATATTAAAGAGCTTTATAAATACTATAACACTTAATTTGTCTTTATTTGCACAAAGTTTAGTTTCATGAATTGCAAAAACACTATAATATACACTATAAAAAAACACTATAAATGTTCATGTCTCAGCAATTATTCAAATCTGGATAAGGAATAGAACAGCTCTAAGTGTAACCTTTCATTAGAGCCCAAAAGTATGTCTGTACATAAAAGCATTCAAGAATAGCAGCATTGTATGTGTCAATGGTTACAAAGGGTCATTTGGAGTCTCCAAGTGGCTTTTTTTGGAAAGCGCCTAGACATGAACTTAGATAAGCATGTGCAAAACACTCATTTTCTAAAGGTATAGTTATCAAATAAGAAATTGGACTTGGTAAGGCTTCATGCTGTGATCCCATTGTGTTTTCCAGCTAATAGCTCCCAGCTACAGTCATATGCAGGCATCTTTTTACAACATTTTTTTTAGCTGAATTACATATTTTCTTTTTTCAGTGTTTTAAAAGTTCTATTACTCAATACCAGTATGACTTGCAGTGATTCTGACTGTTTAGGAACAAACCTTAGATTGTCACCTTTTAAAAGAGACCAAAAATATGCATATACTCCAAATGGTTCAAGAACAGCATGCAATTTACTTTGGGTATGTTTTTTTAGGCGTTTTTGGGAAATTTTGCAGGAATGATAAGTTAACCCTAAAGCCTGCTGTATCATATTTGATACTAAATTTCAAAGGCCTCTAAATGATCAACATGATCAAAACTTTGCTGCAAAACCTGTTGCACACAGTCTACTAATGCCTTCTGTCATCTGAATGAGTTTGTAGCTTTTATCTATAGCTGTGCCATTTTAGCAAGTAAAGGACCTTTTAGAATAACTGTAAAAACATCCTTCAGCTCGTGGTTCGCATGCTTTTTTGCTGTGAAATGATGAACACTTAGTGGACTGAATTTCACTCAAAATACCAGGATCAAATATGATCATCAGGCTTTTGTAAAGGTTTATATATTCATCTGTCAATCATCATCACTGTAGTGTATTGCATTATGAGTTTTAAAACTAAAGAGCTTTGATCATAAAACTAAGCATTTAAATAGCTTGCTAAGATTGGGAGATATAGATTGACAACTGATATTTATATGCATTTTATGTAAGTAGTCTGTTATACTTCAGGGTTCGGTATAGTTTGAATTTTAGCGATTCCAATTCCAATTCTACTTTTTGATTCCGATTCTTATCGATTCCCACTTTCGATTCCAGTAAGGGGAAAAATATGAAGTCAAACATAACTATTCTGTGGCTTTTTGCAAAACATTCTGTCGTAGCTGAATACCACCAACAAAAATAAGCAGCCTAAAGAACAAATAATAAACTAGACTAAATAATATAAATCTCAAACATTAAAAGACCATACAGTCCGTCATACAATAAGAATATAAGCAAATTAGCAATAGCACAAATAAATCCAACCGAACAAAGTTTACATTACAAGCATCAGGATTTCATCTTACTTTTTGGCCACATAAATATTTGCACAACATTGCATAGTTTTGCTCAGTTCGGCTACAATTTAGGTGTTTTTTCCTCCATGTCAGTGTTCCATATTCTCACTATATCATACTATATATGAGCTATAAAAGACATCAAATATGATACTCAATCAAAAAAACAGGCACATTTCTTCAACATGTTCAATAAACAGTTCGATTTAATACTTTTTTCTGATTATTATTTCATATTTTAGGCTTTCCAGAGTTAAGTTTTAATCTGTTCCTCACAAAAAGCTTCGTAAGACTACTGATACAACTTCTATATATTTTTTTTCCTTTTTGACAGTTCTTGGTCCCTATCCACTGTTATCATATGGAAGAGTAGCATTAACGTCCCTCAAAACCTGTTTTTCTTCCACTGAAGAGAGTAAAATCAACGTTAGAGTGAGTAAACGATGACAGAATTTTCAGTTTTGGAACTCCTTTTGTTACCCGCTGATCTCTTCATTCATGGGTAAGATAATCTTTATTCATAACGCCCAGGGCAAAATCTTTGGCTGTCAACACCAGTGGGCCTTCTTCAAAAACACGCTCCATCATCCGTGTTGTTTTAGAGGAGAACAAACAGGAAAGCTCGCAACACAATGAGAAAAGCAAACAGCATCCAGTCCAACTGACTGTGTGAGGTTTTGATGAAGTCCACAGAGGGTCTGCGTAGTGTGGTCGAGGGCCAGGTCGAGGGTCCGAGGGGTCAGGAGCCCTCTCACCTCGACACGGTTCAAAAACTCACCCCGAGACAGGGATAATGGAGGGGAAGCCAAACACAACCGGAATCGGCTTTTTGGAGAATTCGCTGGTCGCTAATGGAGCGGACTGTGTGCGTGACACGTTTGAGAAATTAGCTGGAAAAGTTAAACTAACAAGCTAACAAAGTCCATTGTTTTTATTCCCGACTGAAGACTTTGAATGGGATTAGAAGCCTACCGTGACTGGAAATTCATTGTGTCGCAAGGTGGGTTTGAATAGTGAGAATGTTTGGAACACAAATGCTATTTTGGCCTTATTTTTTCATCATCGGTATCAAAATAAATGGGACGCTGAAATCACAAAAAAACTTTGCAAGTAGTCAAAGAATGAGACACATCCCTGCCATAAACGGCTAATAAATACATTTACGTCAACGCACTGGCGTCCTGAAGGTCTCGTAAAAGCTCCCATCGCTAAGTAACTCTCTCAAAATCACTTCTCGTGTGTTCATAACGTATTGGAAATGAGAAGGACTTTCCATGCAATTCAGCTACCAGGCTGAAGTCAGGTGGAGGTGGAATTTGTTTTGTATAGAAAAGCAAGAATGCGTCACACTATTTAAATGAGGTGTGAACAATGGAGAAGGAATTAAGATTTCTAGAACTTTTAATGCGTAAATCTCCTCAACACCCTATTACAGCGACAACTACAGCCAAACTACGATTGTACCAGTTCGCAGGTATTTACACCAAACCCTTCCAGAGAGTCTGACTAAGAGAAAGAGGGCATGAAACACACAGTGAGACAAAGAAGGGAAAACAAAGCGCTCACAGCACAGGAACTAAGGAACAGAAGTCACACAAGAAAATCAAGAATTTATAACGTGAACCTGCATGATTTGGTCAACATTGGACAAATACTGTGATTTGAACTGCAGTATGAGAAACATTTAATATCTTGTTTTGCAGTTGCTTGGATATCAAGGCTAAAAGAAAAAAGGCATAAAATCAAATTGAAACGGTCTCATGATGACCAGGGTGTCCAAATAAAGTCACGTTTCGCCCCCATGTTCTGATGCCAGTAGAAAGTTACTCTGTACACTCTCGGAAAAAAAAAGGTTCTATGTGGCACCAAAAATGGTTCTTGGCTCGTAATCATAGGGGAACCTTTTTAGCGCTATATAGAACCAATTTTGGTGCTTCAGTGGTTCTTCAGCGGTTCTTCGACTAAGGTGCTATATAGCACCTCTGAAGAACCGCTGAAGCACCAAAATTGGTTCTATATAGCGCTAAAAAAGGTTCCCCCTATGATTAAGAGCCAAGAACCATTTTTGGTGCCGTAAGAACCTTTTTTTTAGTGTAGGGGTGTTAGTAAAAATAATAATAATGCATATATAACGTAAATTATTACTACTAACTACAAATAATAATAAAAGTTGTATTTTGTTTTAAAAATTATTTTATTATTATTATTATTATTATTATTATTAGTAGTAGTAGTAGATTTATATTGTTTTATAATAATAAAAATGATAAATATGTATGTGTAACAATTTACTATAACTACAAATAAAAATTTTTTTTTGGTTTTAATCATTTACATATCATTCATAGTGGTTGTAGCAGATTTATATTGTTTTTATAATAATAATAATAATAATAATAATAAAACGTAATTTACTACAACAAATAATCATACAAATGTGTATGTTTTAATAATTTATAGGTTTATTATTCACAGTAGTAGTAGATTTATAACATTTAATAATAATTCTTATATTTTTTAAACAAATCATTTATATTATTTATTATTACTGTTTATTTTTGTAATAATGATAGTAGCAGTAGTAGTAGTAGTAGTAGTAGTAGTAGTAGTAGTAGTAGATTAATTAATTATATTGTTTTCTATTATGAAATATCAAGTGTCATATTTAATATAATTTCATAATATTTTGGGTAACAATTTACAATAAGGATTCATTTGTTAACATTAGTTAACTACATTAGTCAACAAGAACTAACAATGAAAAATATTTTTCAGGCATTTATTAATCTTAGTTAATGTTAATTTGATCATTTATTAACAAACGATTAAAAACAAGTGGTATCTGTTAACATAGTTGCATGCACTGAGAACTAGCATTAACAAAGGTTAATAAATGCTGTGAGAATATATTGTTAGTTGTTAGTTCATTAATTAAAGAAAGCATCCGACACCTGAATAATGAGTTTAAAAGGTCCCATGATGTGGATTTTTTTTATTATTTTATAATGTTTCCTGAGGTGCACTTATATTGTTAGAATGATTTTTACATCATAAAATGTTATAATTTAGAAATAAAAGGCATTTTTCTATCCTGATTTTAGCCCTCTGGCTTGAATGCTGTGAGACTTCAGTGGAAATGCCCACTGCTGTGATTGGCTGACACCTTTGCATTTGAAATGCGCATTACATGTGGAACCCCTCTCGAATACTTTTACTAAGTTTTTTTTACTATTACAGCTGTCGAGATGAACGAAACATGAAAGTGTTGATTATAGCATTATTTTTTAGATCTTTTCTCATCACATGAAAAGCTACAGTCTGTTGATCGCGCGAATGCAGTGATCTCTTCATTGAAACGCCATTTCTCTCACAAAATGCTTTCACCACAACTAACAGCAAACACAATATCGATATGAATACAGTAAGAGCTTCGTTGTGCAGCGTAACAGTGTCATTCATTATAACGGCAGTTTGGGCAAGTGTGCAGATACACTCGCGACGTTTGATTGACAGCTCCGAACATTATACAGAGAGAGTTCTCTGATTGCTCTCTGTAGTTTAATCACAATTTAAATAAATTAAATAATATTTTTGTGCTACTAAGAGAAACAATGGGAAGTTGATCGTTTAGTCACTGGCTTGATTCATTGATGCATAAACAGTATTAAACGATTTAGAAAGAAAGTCTTTGTGAACTTGAATAATTAGCTACACATCAGAAATCACTGATCACAGATCAGGCATTAATGAACACTGTTACTCACTGTTTGTGGCCGTGCTGTCGAATCCATATCGTAAAAGTCTGTTTGTAAAGCCTGTGCTGACATTGCGACTGAATTAAATGTAAAAAAATAAACTGAACACATTTTCTCCAAATCCTCTGGGCGGGAAAAGCAGAGAAAGGGGAGGTAACCTTTCCCCGTATGATGACATATAGGGAAGATTCCAGATCGGCCCGTCTGAGCTTTCATTTTCTCAAAGGCAGAGCAGGACACCCAGAGCTTGGTTAACACCCATCTCCATTTCTAGCCACTGGAGGACCATAGACAGGCTAGAGGAACTCATATTCATGTTAAAAAAAACTCCTAAAGTGAAATTTTCATGTCATGGGACTTTTAAACAACTGAGCACACAGGCTGATGTCTTTAGTTCTGGCTTTCACCTATTTGGCTCTTTACTTCGAGGTCAGACAGTGTTTTGCATCCAAGGCTGCGAGAGGCTCACTTAGTTTTCAAATTTTACATGAATATGCTTCACTCAATTTACTTACCAATTACAAAGAAACTCTGCCATGAACTTCTTCAGGAGATCCAAACCTCATTGAATGGCAATAATGCTTTATAAAGATCTGGCGATTCAGATACAGAAGGATGTATTCAAATCAAGGTAAAGCTCCCACTTCAAATGACACAATTTAATGTGATTTCTGAAGATTCATTTCAACACAACTTCACATGAAACACGTATAAGCCTATATAGGAACTACTGAGATTGATCTTCAAGGTCGAGGACCTGCTATTGTAAAACAATTTTTTTCATTAGAAAACAGTGAATGAGGAACGCTGAACTGCAGTGAACCGATACATGAAAGAAATTCATTGCGAGTCTCTACCCATCATGCTTTGTGCTCAGGAAAAGGCTTTGTGGAAGACAAAAAAAAACTAATATTTATGTGGATGTTCCATCTTAAAAAGACATTGATTCAGACACACGTCTCGAGAAACTCACTCAGCTTCTGACCCTGAACCTTGCCCTTTCACCGTTAACCTAAAGGACAAACAAAGTAGTGACTGACAGCTGAAGTGAGTGTGTGTGTGTGTGTGTGTGTGTGTGTGTTGGCACCAGAGCAGTGCACTGGATCCCTATGAGGTGTTACATTCCCCCACGGCCCCGGCAGTGAATTTTCACTCAGTGAGACTAATTCTGGGTCAAAGTCTCAGTGCCATTTAATCACATTTGTTTGGCAACAATTCTGCATTAACCGAAACATGTCAGAGATTAACAGCTAAAGAAAGAGGAGAAAAACAGACAGAAAGAGGAGAGAGAGAGAGGAATGGGTTGTTATTAAAACAGTGCTGTTCCTGTTTAGGGTTTTTACTGAGCTTAAGCTAATATAAGTAATAACACAGCAGGGGACTGGAAGGGAAAAAAACTATAAAACACAAGTGTGTTCCCACTGACTCAACTCCAGGAGCATGTGTGCTATAATCTTATGAACTTAGGGGATGTTTACACAACGTTGTACTTTTGAAAAGTTTAGCGTACAGATGACAATATTGTCAAAGCGATCCCGTGTTCACACGGATCCACAAGAACGACTAAAAATGCTTTATCATGCACATAATTTTTTTCCATTAAATTTTTTCCCAAATTCATTTTTTTTACATTTAAATTTTCTAGATCCTGTTTTAAAAAACGTTAGACTTTATTTTATTGGTTCAATTACATTTTAGTAAATCAAAAAGCATGTCTAACTAAATGAAGTCATGAAACGTATACAATTTAACAACAATTTATTAATTATTGTAATTAATTTAACAAAAATGACATGTTTAGGGCCCTATGAAATATGTTTTATATATACTTTCACCTCAAATTCTGTTTTTTTGCTGTTGTTTTTTTTGTTTTTTTATTACCAAATTTTGTGTTTACTGTTTTTTAGATATTTAGATTCCATTTTAACAGCTTCATTATATTTGAATAAATAAAAAAGCCTGTCTAGTTAATTGCATTCATATTCAAAAATATTAATTAAAAATATTTTAATTTTTATGTCAGAAATTCTGTGTTGTGTATTTAAATTTTTCTGGCTATCAAATGGAGTCATACACATTAATTTAATTTATCTTTTAATTAAATAAAATTAATTAAAAATGATGTGCAGCACAAAAAAAATAAAGTGCTAATATTATTATTACATTGAGATGTAGCTAAATTCTACGGTACAACAGTAATATAATTTCTGTTAAGCAACTTTTATTTTGACGTGTTGCCGTGAAGACCTTTGAGTTTCTGTGTGTTAATGATGTGATGATAGTTTAATCAAATGAAACAATAAATCGCTGATGAAGTGACTAGATGAAGTTCATGGGTTCATGTCCTCACATAGTGAGACGGCAGTGGCTGAAAACACTGCAAGAATCACACTGAAGCATGTGTGTGTGTGTGTGTGTGTGTGTGTGTGTGTGTGTGTGTGTGTGTGTGTGTGTGTGTGTGTGTGAAATTAAACCATTCATTCACACAGACATGCAGGATTCATATTCAAAGTCTTTTTGTGGTTTAATATTCACATACACTAATCTATATCGTGATTTGATTTAAGTGTACTGGACCTGCTTTTTATTTATTCATCAAACATTTGACAAATTCAGTGAAATTCCGCATTTTACAGTAAATTCCATTTTTATGACTGGATTCCGTCCGCATTTTCCATATCTCCATATTAAACAGTTCAAAACTTTGAGGTTTTGAAGTGTTTTTTTAAAGAAATACTTTCATTCAGCAAGGAGGAATTAATTTGTTAAATTACTGTATAATATAACAATTATCGGTGTCAAATAAATGCTGTTCAAAGATTTCTTAAACAAATGATGAAAGTGTCCACAAAAATAATAAGCAGCACAACTGTAATAACTTTCAACTTTAAACCAACATGAATCTGGCTTATGATGTTTGGAGTGAATCAGGATGTTCAGTGAGTTTAGGAAGGGATTTGATTATATCATCAGGACTTGATTCAGTCTAAAATGTGTAAAGTTGCACGCTATTAAGGTTGCCAGATGGCTGGACTGAAGCTTTTGGAGAGAAAAAAATCAGGGATTGGAGATATCACCCAAAAAAGTTGTTTTAGTCATGATGTTGTAAAGTTGTTTAATCTTTTCTTTGGAATTAGACACATGACGAATTATGCTCAATTAATTAGTAATGTAAGGTGTATTAAAGTAAACAAGCTACATTTTGACTGTATATGACTCACATGACTCAACATAAGTATAACATTTTTCACATACATATTCACCCGAACTTCATGTTTGTATGATATAACATCCAAGATTGAGGCATATAATGGCTATATAATTGAGAGTGATCATGACTATTTTCTCATCATGCGCACACACACAGTAAAATCTTAAACGAGAGTAAGGTGTGTGTGTGTGTGTGTGTGTGTGTGTGTGTGTGTGTGTGTGTGTGTGTGTGTGTGTGTGTGTGTGTGTGTGTGTGTGTGTGTGTGTGTGTGTAGGCCTGAGCTGTAAGACTCTGAGCTGCTGCTCTGGTTTCTTTGTCCTGTCACACATGCCAGTCTAAAACACTCAAAGAGCCCATTCACTACCAGTGCTGCACTTGCCAACAGACACACACACACACACACACACACACACACACACACACACACTGTCCTTTCCTCTCTACAGTCCAACATAACACACACATTCCTTCTTAAGAGCTGTATGGACAACACACCATGGGCGCCTCGCTCCTGCTCCGCTAAAATGATCTTAGAAACTCAAATGCAGGCTAAATCCATCTTAGAAACGAACAATGGCGTGTCACGTGTGGGGGGAATCCCAGGGCCTGAACACACACGCTAAACCAGCCTTTATATCATAGGAAGTATGACAGGAAGGAATGAATGAGAGAAATCTTAATGCTCGATTCGGTAACTTCAGCCCAATTTTACAAAGACGCACTCAACTTTTCATGAGTTCATGAGTTTGTTATAAGATACATTTATGTTACCATTGATATAGAATGTGAATATGATTTGAAATATGTTATTAAAACAATCTAGACATGCATTTGTCTCGTTCACATAGATAAGAACAGTATTTATTTGCCTACCAAGATGGCCGTTAATGCTTTTATCCAGGACATGAACCCTAAGTGAAATACCACAGTACTAGAGCCCGACCGATTTATTGGTCTGCCGATTTTATCGGCCAATATGAGCCTGTTGCATATATATCGGTATCGGTGTATATGCCACCGATATGAACGTGCGCCCACGTATCTCACAGCACACGAATATTCACACAAAAATTGTCAAAATGCCTGCCTTGTCGAGTATCATCGTAAACATAACAGGGGTTGCACACACTAGTCGACTTTAATGCTGTCATGACGCTCAAAGCTTGACGTCGACTAGTCGCTGGCCTATAGAGGGCGCAACAGGATAAGCCATTTCCTGACACACACGCTCCGTTTCCAACAGTTAAAATGACAAATAGATTCATACTCTGAGAGCTCTCCACAAGACATGTTTGATTAAAATTGATCAGGTGAATTCACGTAAGTTAATCACCGTTCTAAACTAATGCTGTGCTGCATTGTAACACACACAGCTCGCAGAATCATTCAGTAGCGCAGAAATGTATTGTCAACACAGTTCTGTGATTTATCAATAAAATAGCTTAGAAACGTAAAATTTCTATCATATATTACTTAGAACTAAAACTCACAGCTTCACTATTAGAGAGACGCTGCCAGATATAATTAATTCACAAGCAATCGCTCTCTCTCTCTCTCTCTCTCTCTCTCTCTCTCTCTCACACTCACTAACGCATTCATATAAATGTAATCTTTACTTTATCTGTATCTGATTTAGAATGAGCAGAAACTGTGAGAAATAATAACGACCCAAAGACAAAAGAAATTATAAAAAGTTATGTACGAGCAATAGCCTGTGGGCAGCGCGGTGTTAAATATGCCATAGCTGTGCACAAGAAAACCCACGTTCAGTCTCAGCTCGAGGTTCAGGCTTATTTGTCCATTAATGACGTCATCAGTGACTCATTCAACCATAAACGTCGACTTTAAAAAAATTGAGTACCCCAGTAAAATATTAATAATATTACTTTCAATGGAGATTATCGTGTACCAACTAGGGCTGGGCCGATAAACGATATCATACCGAATCGTGATAAAATTGATGTACAATAACGATGATAAGCTCTGGAAATTTTTACTCAATATGGTTTAATTTAACAGTCAATCACACATCAGAAATAAACGCGACAACAGACAGTGTAGCTTTTAGCTTGCACGTCAAAATATATGCCCATTACCTACTGACATTGTAAGCTATTGGGAAAGAAACCATGACACAAGGAGGAAAAAAATGAGTGGAAGCGGAGACGAAAGTAAAAGTGAAAGTGCAAATCTCGAGTTATCATCCAAAGATGACGAAATTGTCGACAAATTCAGTTATATACTCATTTGAACCGCGCGCCACGTCAACCATTTATCCCCTCGGCTCAAAGTTCAAACAGCAGCGCAGCGCAGGCTTCCTGGAGCAGACGCATTTACTCTCTGACCGGTCTCGGTCACACGACCACTAAACAGCGCTGAGAGATCCAGTGAGAAGCTCTTGAATTCAGAGAAGAACATAAATGTCTCTGTGATTTTAAACTAGTTTAAAGTCAGATGAAACAGAGCTGACAAACACGATAAACGATACAGTCAGAAGTAAGGGTGTGAACCTACACTGGTCTCACGGTTTGGTTCGATTACGATTATCATGCCATCGATTCGGTTCGGTTCGGTTCGATATCACGATGCATCACAATGCACTCACTGCATCCTCATGTATATAATTTTGTCAGTCAGTTACATGAACTGAACCTTTAATTGTAACTGCTCAAAGAAAACACGCTTCTTGAATGTATCAAACATCAAACAAAACTAAAATCTGGGCACAGAAGACAACAGGAGCGTTTAGAACAAATACACAATATACTAAAAGACACTTCAGGAGGTGGTCAGGGCCGCATTAAAGTCAAAACTAAAGTCTAAATGCATCTAGTTGTTGAAACATTTTACTCTACCCAACAATGCTAAAAAACAAAAGTGAGAGCGTTATAGGCTATATTACATGTTATATGACAGCACTGCCGATACAGCGCACAAACTACCAAATACCAAAATACAAATAAAACCGAAAGCAAGTCGCAGGTGCTCAACATACAATCATATCCTAAAAGTTACGAAACCAAATGATCTTAGCAGTGCTGTTGCCACGCTCTCTCCTATTGTGGTCTTTGATCTTGAAATTAGCGGATGATCAATAAAATGCAGCTCATATCTGTTGTTTTCGGTGACGTTAACTCCATTAAATCTGCATATAGTGCGGGAATTGAAGATCGGATTTATATCCGTTTTGCGGGGATACATTTATGTGACCAAATGTAAATGAAATCGTTTTGATAAATCAGAGATCTGATCTGTATGAATTGACCAGGTGTAAATAGGCCCTTTAAGAACTTTAAAGGAACGTTGATATAATTTGATCCATTTTTGGCTGAGCTGGGTCCACCTTGGCACTGACAGGCGTTAACAGTTCACGATGAAAATGGTGTGGTTTCTGAAGTTAGTGGTATTATTACCCCATGCACATTTTATTTGTGCGTGACATGATTTACACACAGCGTTCGTCTTCTCCAGGTCGTGCTTACCAGGTTGTTCATAAAAGCCAAAATGTGCCCAGATGTCTTTAAAGTAGTTGGAGCATTTTTAATTACTCGCACTCGTGTCTCACCTCCCTCTGCCTTTGTATGCTACCGCGACAACGCACATACGTGACAAATGACGGCAGAAAAGCATCAGTACATTATAATCGATTATGGTCTATTACTGAACCAATACCGAATCGTCCTCGTCTACATCGCGATGCATCGAAGAAACGATTAATTTCGACACCCCTAGTCAGAAGGCTTTTCAATCTACAAATCTCCACCATGGATTTTAATGCAGTAGCCTAACACTAACTGCACCATGGTATTGTGTCAGAAATGAGGGATATTCATATAGAATTGGTGCTATATGGATGGTTTTAACTGTGGTTATCATGATCTAAATGTATAAAACTATGGATGACCAATGGTTAATTGGAATAAAACTCAATCAGTCAGAATTTTTCAATTTGACCATATAAAAATGAGGCGGTTCCAATTTTAACAGATGTCTCAGTTTTTTATATGAACATAAATTTACACCTGCATCCTAACTCAAGCTACTACTGTCAACTATGCATTTCTAATAGACAAAACATGTAATATTAATACTGCAGTTTGCACTGCAAACTGTGACCATATGATGCACAATACATGGCTCACGATAACGATAATATAACGATACAGCAATTCTGCGATAATCAATATATTTCTAGACAACCCTATAATGATACATCACGATATCGGTCTAAATATGAAAACAAAATGCCCATGAAAAGGTTAAGCGCAGATTCTATCTCTTTATTCAAGTCCAAAATGTTAGAAAACAGCACAAAGTTTTTCAGTCAGTATAAATTAAACTGAACATTTTCCATGAGATCAGGGTGATGGCGTTGTAAGTGGCTTTGCATGTTCAATTTGTTTAAAAAAAACAAAGCAAATTTATTTCACAAAAATTGTTGACACACACCCCTTTACTTAACATACACATAAATTGAACGAATATGACAAATAATGATGAATAAACAGTAGGCCTATAAGGTAAGGCTTTAAATAGCAGTCCCAAACTAGATTTTGTTAATACAATTAAGTTGGTATGGCCACCAGTCATTTAAAAATATACGAAATAGCACAAAGTGATAACATGGCATTTTGAATTTGAGGTTGTGGAAACAAGTTACCGTGGTGAATACACAATACTAACATGTACTGTAATGAAACATGGAAACTGCTCCTGGATAAAATGAACATCATACCTGCATGCAAATCCTTCCCAGCTAACACACAACGTACCAGTTATGTGATTTATTTGTACTTTACTTTTATTTCATGACTTGTGACATCACAAGTTCATAGTTTCTTTTGCGCTTTAGACAGGAAAGTTTGTTTTCTGAGACAAAAAAAAAAAAAGATGTAAAGAATAATGACACTGACATACACTATAGCTTGACATCTCATCTGATCGCAGAATGCGCAGATACTGAATCAGGACAAGGCGTTTTTCACAGGCACTCTGACAGAAGTGTGAACAGCTTCCACGCACGTCTTTCAAAATAAAGTAGCAGAAAAACATTTAGAATTCTGTTTAGTTTTTTAGTTAACTTATGTTCAAGTCTTTTGTTGAGCGGCAAAAAGTGAAGCGAGCAATGCTATGCATTTTGCTGCCTTCTACGTCACTTATAACTTACAACAAGGTTAAAACGGTTTCAGCTTTTTGCAGTAGCAACCTCACTGCAGAACATGAGATCCAGGGGGACGGAGACGGGTAGGTTTAGGGATATGTAAGTGGGAAGAGTTGGATCCAGATCCAGATCCAGGGGGTGGAGATGGATCCAGATCCAGGGGGTGGAGATGGGTAGGTTTAGGGTCCAGGAGGCAGATATGGGAAGGTTTCAATCGAACCAAGTGTAAAAGCACCAAAGAATAAGTCTGGATTTCACCTGCCCAGAGGTGATGGCAGTTTGATAGTGATGTTGTCTAGTGGAGCTATTCTAGTCAACTGAATGCATTTCACCCCAGTCACACCTAATCTTGATCAAATCAACAGTCCCGTGATGTCATTCCATGTGACCAGTTCCCCGTGATCTCACGGATCCAATGGAAACGGTGACTAGCCCGATTGGATACTTTGTAAAGCTGCACAGAAAGTCCGTCGACTGTTTGGGACTGTTGTTGTTGCAAAGTGTCTTGCCTGGAGCCGCCTTGTTAAACAAGCTAATCGTTTACATCTGGAGTTGCACGGAGAGGAGGGGAAGGAGTCGGGATGAAGCAGGAAAAACAGAGCAGGATATTCAGGAGGTGCTACATGAGCACAGAGGCATATCCTGTGACGATACCGAGAGCAAGACAAAACAAATAAAGCAAGAGGGAAAGAATAGCTTCATTCTTTCTTCAACGTGTAATGTTGGAGGTGTCGTCTTATCATTAGTATGCTGGCACTGCTGTGCTTCAGCTGTCTTTGCGGGAGAATATCAGTGCCACGGCTCTCCAGTGTTTTCATGGCCTCCGTCTGACCTGTGGGCCGAGGAAGGGCCTTAAAACAAATACGATAGTGATCAGAGATCCTCATCTGGACGTGACTGTGTCCAGGGGCCAGAGGGCCACGTGTATTCATACGACAGCGCTGATAGTAGTGAAAGGAGAGGTCTGGGGCTTGTTAGGTCAGAAACATACTCTAAGCAACATAGCATGGCATTCCAAGTGAACAGTCCTGTAGTACATAATGTGTGCTCTTGCGTTACTGTGGTGGCAACAAAACTCAATTACCTTTAGATGCCTGCGTTTATGCATTATTTCCTTAAACTGTTGCTCCTTCATGACAGTATTGGAGCTGAAAGAAAGAACTCGAGCGGGGAGGATGAAAAAGTGTACTATGCCATTAGCAACTCTACAAACCTTGTTTTACAACAACAAAAAAAGCATTTCAAAATTTTTAAAGGGGTTGTTGATTATGATTTGACTTTTTTAAACTTTAGTTAGTGTGTAATCTTGCTGTTTGAGCGTAAACAACATCTGCAAAGTTACGAAGCTCAAAGTTCAAAGCAACGGGAGATATTTACTTTGAAAGAAACCGCTTTTTAAGGACTACAAAAAACAGGCTGGGTGGGACTACAACGAATGACATCACCAACCCTAAAATTTACATAAACCCCGCCCCCGGGAACACACAACAAAGGCCATGTTGAGAAGAGGAAGAGTTGTTGTAGTCGAGCACATTTGGGAGTCGCTCAAGCTGTCATCCGTCTTTCACATTTATTGTAATACAGTACGAACACAAATGCAATAGCATGTCATAAAGCAAGATGACAACATAAGTTATAACCGTAATTAAACTAAACTATCCCTGTTCTCTCTTCATGCAGAAGATATTCTCCTACAACAGTTCCCACACCAGCGATTTATAGATTATCATGACAGAATATGCTAATCAATGACTTGAAGATAGTTAACTCATAAATTCATCAACTAACCATTCAGAAACGTCCCGTCTCATTCTACATGCTGTCACTTCTTCTTGAGTCTCTCCATCATTGTCCGACTCCGGTTTGAACATAAAAGACTGAACAGTTTCTGACATTTTCAGTGTGTCTGCGTGAGGTAGTCGGAGCTGATAACACGAGCTCTTGAAGCTCCGCCCTCTTCTAGAAAGGGGGTGGGAGCACCAGCTCATTTGCCTTTACAGGGACACACACAAAAACTGTGTTTTTGCTCACCCTAACCCTCAAAAAGTGACGATTTTAACATGCTATAAAATTATCTGTGGGGTATTTTGAGATAAAACTTCACATACACACTTTGCAGAAATCAGAGACTGGGGACATTATGTGACATTAAAGACTGGAATAATGATGCTGAAAATTCATCTTTGATCAAAGAAATAAATTACACTTTACAATATATTAAAATAGAAATTGATTTATTTTAAATTGTAATATTTCACAACATTACTGTATTTATGGTTCAAATAAACAGTTTTGGTGAGCATAAAAGTAGCAAACTTGAAGATAAGTAGCTGGAAACATTTGATATACCCAATGCATCATGGGAGTGGTAGTTCGCTGTCAAGCTGTTTTGGCATAGATCTCATTTCTAAGGTAACAGCAGCTTCTCTGTTTGGTGGAATGCAAAGTGTTTGGAAACTTCAGGATTGTAGGTAGTGTAGTTTAAATTAAATTATGCAACATATTATAACTTAATCTTAGCAATTACATAGATCAGTCCGATCCCAGCTAAAAGGGATACAGGACGGTATAAAAATGTCAAGTGTGCACATATATTTAGAAATTTTAATTTAGAAACAACTTTGTCATCCAATTTCTTTCATGCAGCTGTGAAACAATTACGCTTAATATTCCTTCCGTCCACACCTCCACTTTTTCTCTCCTTCACCCCCTTCCCTTTTACTTATTTCCTTATCATCACTATCACTTTTCCCTCCTTCCACCCACCAACTGTGCAGTACGTCAGCCCCGCTCTGCCTCCTCTTTCCAACTCTCTCCGCTAAGCTTTAACTGAAACCATCTGCTTGGAATACCAGACTGATGAAGGTCTGGTTGGGAGTTGCCCCCGCTCGCACCCCCCCTTCCCTCGCTCTCTTTCTGCACAATCAGATTTTATTAGCGTACACTCCAGCACTTAGTGTTCTGGTTTTAAGAGCACTGATGGCTCTTAATGTGAAATAAAACCCTGTTCTCTACGTGAGGGGCCACACATGATCCGGAGGGGCCCGCTGTAGTCGAGGGGGTGGAGGGTGTGCGGAGCCCTGCTATCAATCAGCCAAAGAGCCCTTATCACCCCGAAGAGAGACGGATGACCCCCACACCCCGCCAGGCCACAGGGGGTTAACCTTGGCCCGCCGGTCGGGGGCTTTAGCCTGGTCTACCACTGATACCGCACAGCCTACAGGGGCAAGTGGGTATTAGTGGGACATATGATAAGTGCATGCATGCATACTTGTATACTTAAAGGGCACGTGAAAAGACGGTATTAGTTTGAAATACCACAAGCATGCACAGAAAAACAGACCCATATTTCATTGTGACCAGCTTTATTTTTGACCTGTGAGCAGCTGTGATATCTTGCTGGACCAACATAAAGTGCATTGCATTGTTTTCCCAAGCATTTTCCACATTGTATAGAGCTAGAGCTTAGGCTGTTTACAGAGGTATATGCATTCTATATGGGTGTGGATGGAAAACACTCATGTGGGTGAAAGACAAGACTGAACATATGTTTGGCTCCCACATAGCCAGTGTTGTTATTGTCATCTAAAACTAAAAATGCTGAAATTAGATATAAAAATTAGATGGAAAACTAATTAAAAAAAAATTCTCAAATTATACAAATTAAAGCTAAATGGAAATTTAAAATAAAAAAAATTACAAGCACAAATGTAGTAATAAAAATAAAAGGGTTTTCAAAACATTAATAAATACTAATAAATAATAATAAAATAACACTGCTCAGTTTTAATAGAAGGAGAGAAGAAATAATGCAATGTAATGTCATGTAAAAAAAATGTAACAAATCATAAATAACTTTTCAAACATGTAACAATAAAAACATGAATAGACATTTGAGATTGTATATTTAATTAGTTGAAAACAAAAGTTTGTTTGGGGGGGGGGGGGGGTTCGTTTTTAACTAATTAAAGAGATAGTTTACCAAAAAAAAATACTTACTGACTTTTTATACTATGGACGTCAATAGGGCCCATCAACTGTTTAGTTTGTCAAAATATCTTTTTTTGTGTCCAGCAGAAGAAATAAATTCATACAGGTTTGAAACAAATTGAGGGCAAGTAAATAATGACAGAAATTTAATTTTGAGGTGAACTGTCCCTTTAAATACAGACCATTTGTTACACGTAGCACTAAAACATCTTTGGGTATTAATATGTCTATTTATTAATCATTTGAAGATTGATTTACATTGTTATTTTTTAATACATTGAAAATAAATTCTCATTTTAGTTTGTGATATTATTACTATCTCTCCATAAGTTTCTGTTCGTCACATTAAATATGACATCACCCCAGACTAAGACGGGTCTAAAAATTCAGGGGAGTGTCACTCTTCAAATCACACTCAATTAACGCATCATTCTCATAGAAAAGTCTCCACGGACCGTTGGCAGAAACACATCTGGAATATTCCATCAGAGAGACGGGGGCCAGGTCTTTGAGAGCAAGAAGTAAACAGTTTGAAAGCACCCACTACACCACCAGCTAACAAATATAGACACTGAACTAACAAATCAACTCCCACAGTAATGAAGAAGGCCCCTCTAAAGTCACTGCGTCCTTTTGCGCTCGTCCTGTTTTTAGCCGTAGTTTTTAATGTTAGATCATAGTGGTTAGTGGGTGTATTTGCTGAGCTAATGTTGATTTTAGCCAGCTCCCCTAAACTGAGCAAAACTAACACGGAGTCAAGTGAATAGTTAAGCTGCAGTCACATTAACAACATTTTGGGCGACATTTCACAGGCAAAAAAAGGTCCACTGTGAATTGTCAATAGTGTATGAATGTATGAAGCACAGATCACACAGATATGGAAGCTTGTTTTCGCCATGGAATTGACTTTTTTTTTAAAAAGGTAATTACTTTGGGTCATTTTTTTCTTCTTCTGGCAATCTCACTTTTTTCCCCTCAGAATTACGCGATATAAACTCCCAATTGCCCAATTTTAAGCTATAAAGTCCAAATTGTGAGATAAAACAATGACACTGACATATTTTAAGATGTATATGTGCAAGTTGCTTTCAGTTTAAACAGCTCAAGCATGCATTTTAGTCTGAGGCTATAGCTTAAACCAGGGGTTTGTCTCAAGATGCACACCAGTAATGATTTTTTCTAAGGCATGTTAATAAAAGCTACTTAGATGCCCTAATTGAACTAAGACTTCCTCAATCTAAACCCTGTCTGTGGAACCAGGCCAAAAACATAAACAGCGCACAATTCTGAATTTATAACTCCCAATTGCAAGTCAGCTCAAAATTTAGACCAAATTGTTTTCTGTTGGTCAACACCACAAATCCACATGACCAACATGAGCCTGATTGTAAATATGCATGGGGAAATTCCATGTGGATTCCTATTGATATAACTGGATTTCACCAGCAAAAATTCACCGGACAATGGTAAATGTGACCACACCTTAAGATTCAACATACCATTTTCGTCATATGGACATGGCAATGATGATATTGCAATGATAATGCAATGATAATATGACAAACATCTACTCCTCTGTGTAAGAAAGGTACAGATTTTGCTTATAAACTTGTTTACAAACCGCTGGTCCAAATTGCGAACTCTTAAAACTCGCAACTCTGAGAAAAAAAGTCAGCTCACAATTGATATAACTGGATTTCACCTGCAAATATTCACCGAACGATGGTTAATGTGACCACACCTTAAGAATCAACATACCACTTTCGTCTTCCAGACAACAAACATGACAAACATCTACCCTGGGTAAGAATGCTACAGATTACAAACTTGTTTACGAACCGCTGGTTTCAGGCGAAGAAAAAAAAAAAAAAAATAAATAAATAAATAAATCAAGCTACTGTATCT
This sequence comes from Gobio gobio, assembly GCF_949357685.1. Taxonomy (NCBI): domain Eukaryota; kingdom Metazoa; phylum Chordata; class Actinopteri; order Cypriniformes; family Gobionidae; genus Gobio; species Gobio gobio. Next base: position 7,030,453 of record NC_137116.1, on the reverse strand, counting down.
CTCCCCTATTCCCTCATATAACATATTAGTGGGAATCAGCACCACAGTCCGCTGAGAGTCTGAGAGAAACTTTAAAGATGGATAAACAACTTGTCTTGTCAAAAACATCCCAGTGCGGAATTAAAATGGGCGCCTCAAAGTGCCGCGCTTCTGTCTGAACCTGGCCGACTCCGAAGCGCCTGCCTCAGATTAATAAATTGATGAAAAAATACATTTATACACATGCTCATCCCAAGCAGCTTCAAAAGGCCTTTTCATTGATGTCACTGAACGTAGCGAGAGTGTGTGCGTGAGGAGGGCTGGCTGGTTTGCCAGTCCTCACGGGGGGTCGAATCTCTCCTGAAGGGCCTTGCTCTTGAAAAGCCAGTGAAGGCTATAAACAGAATATGTAATGGCAGGGACGGAACAGAGGGAGGGATGATGGGCAAGCTATGGGTGGCAGAAGGGGTTGACGCCAACTCCCGCTCTCCTAAGAGAAAGGAAGGAGGAGGGAAGGCCAAGGCTGGCAGTGTTTCACACAATTCAAAGAGTACAGAGCTCGCGCAATGCACTCATAGTTTTTCTAGGACACGAGTTGAATGGTTGATGGGTTTATAGTGAGTTTATGTTTGACAAGACCCTTCAACATCCCAACTCACCAGCCATCTAACAATGTGAGACAAATGCGAAAGGTCACAGAGAAAACCCTGAAAAAGTTTCTTTTCAAAGGACGTCAGCGCGCCAGTGCTAAGGTAAAAGATATACACACACACGCGCAAAAATACACCTTAGTAGTCGGTCGAAAATGAAACCGTGAAGGACAGAAATACAACCTATTCATTGGGCATCATTATTCGTGAAACAACCATTTTCCAAAAAACGACTTACAACCATCTTAAAGAGGACCTATTATGCTTTTATACATCTTCACCTTTCTTTAGTGTGTAATGTTGCAGTTTAAGCATGAAAAAGCTCTGAAAAGTCCCTCCAGCGGGAGTTCTTCTCTATATCAGTGTCACTGTTTCTGAACTCCCTGAAATGCCTCCATTGTAGTCTTGAGTTTTCTTCCGGGAACGAACATGTCACAAAGTTCCTTGTTTAAATTATTCCCACCCAAGGCATATGCAAAATAAAGGACTAGTCCAGCCCAACCAATCATATCACACTATGCTTTTCAGAAGGAGGGGCTTCATAAAGTCGGAGCATGAAAACTTATTCTAGTAGACCCTAAAAACAAACTTTCCATAATATGATTTTCCAAAGGGTCCAAAAAGTACCAGTGAACAAAAAAAAAAAATCCTGGGCCGCGAAAAATTAAAGGCCTTAAGACAGCATGACATTACACACTGCATTTTTGATCCCATTTATTTTTTATAAATTGAAAAGCATGAACAAAAACAGGATTATATTAAATGCAGAGTACACAAATGAACCTCCATCCAATGCATGGAACCTTTAGACAAAGGTAACGTGTTAACCAAATGACATTTGCTCGTTTTTAAGGCTGAAGAAACATGTAGAAGTCAGTCAAGACTGTTTACACAGTTGTGATAGCCGCATCAACAAAGAGAACATTTGGCAACTACCTTTTAGGTCTCTCGCTCACAGGTGAGCAAACACAAGCGGTTAGTCGATAATCATAATGGTCAGTCTGTTGAAGTTACAGATACACTCATCACTTGTAGCAGCAGGAGACATGAAGGGACAGTTCACCTGGTGTTTAATCCATTCACTTTTGTCCACTTTCAACCACTTGATTTCTTTGAGGGGACGGTCTTTGGGCTTTTTCAGATCTTTCAATCTAATGGACAAAATAAACTTGCACAATTTACTTATGAACGTGTCCGGATACGATGGAAAAACACACCAAGAGCATAAGCTTTAGTTTCTGCTCCGACAGACACAAGAGCAGTCGAATGCTGTGATTGAGAGATAGAAATCAGGAATGGTGAGAACATTGTGCTTGGGACGTTTTTCACTTTCAAACCAAACTTAGGTCTTCAGACGACAAAGTTTAAATCCCGTCTGGCTAGCGCTCTTCCCATAATGTTCACGCGTTAGGTCAGTAGGAGGAGAGTAGGGGGTCTTTAGTGCAGTGGCGGAGCCAGAGGGGTGTCCAGTGGCCCCTGACATCTGACTGGCCACCCTGGGTGCCACTCCAAAATTTAGATCACTACTTCCAATTCACATCCTATTGAAAGAAGCATTTATTTTGTATTACAAATGATATTCTTTCACAGTCTATGGACCCCCTAAAGTAGCCTTGGCCACCCCATGTATAAAAGTCTAGTTCCGCAACTGCTTTTATATTGTCTGTTTGAACACATTCAATCACATGAGCGTTTACACTAGGAAAGCAAACGTGTTTTCAACTACCTCTGGAAGTGGTCGAAAGTAGACAAGCTCAAAACGTTTTAAACCCCATTTACACCTGTATCTAGCGTCGTCCACTTGTGATCCAATCGACCAAAATGCATCTTAAAACCGGGTGTAAACTGGGCATTACTCACCCTCGTATCAGTACAAAACCAGTGTAAACTTTATTTCATGGAATAAAAAAAGCAGACATTTAGAAGAACATTCACGCTGCTCTTTTCCATACAGTGAAAGTGGCCAAAAATGAAAAAAGCAGCATAAAAGTATCATAAAACAGTCATATATATATATATATATATATATATATATATATATATATATATATATATATATATATATATATATATATATATATATATATATATGACACACCTGCCATATTCCAAGCCTACTGACTAATGCTGGTGTTTTTCTGTCATTTTTGGAGTTTGAAAGCAACCATCTCCATTCACTTACATTGTATATAGAAGAGCTGAGAGAACATTCTGTTATTTGTGTTTGGAGGAAAAAAGAAAATGGGCGACATGAGGGTGCGTAAATGACGACGACAACTTGCATTTTCTTTCCTTTTTAGAACAGGTAGGAACACACACTAACAGTTTACTCACACAAGGACAGGATATTTAAAAAAATAAACACACACACACAATAGGACTATTGACTCAACCGGGTCTCGAAGATTTTATTTGCTAGGAGCTGCTGGCTGAGTGAGAAAACCTAAATGTGTAAAAATGCCCAGCGCAAGCCTGGAATGCCGTAAAAGACATGTGGCATGAGCTATGATGATATGCTCAGGCATTACAAAAGTGTGTGTTTGTGTGCGAGTTTGCCCTGTGCTATTCTTCCCCCAAAGACAAGACTAAACAGTTTAAAATGCATTTCCACTGAGGTGTGTTTGTTTGCCGGTGTGGGCGGCGCAACACAAAAGCCACAGTTACAAGGTTTGGCGAGTCGCTCGGTTCCTTGTTCTGCAGACACGAGGTCCCAAAACCTGACTGCGTTAAAATAACACGGGACTGTGCTGAAAGCTTTTGCACTGGGAGGTAGAGACCGAAATTGAATGAAAAAGAGTCTGAAAACCGATTACGACCATGTGCTTCAATGGTTTTTCCAGGAGACTGAAGACTTGACCAGAAAATCATTTCAGCGTGTAAATGTGCATTAAAATACAATGTTAGAAACCGCCACAGGCCCTTGAAAAACATTTAGGATTGAATGCGTTCAGTACGTTTACAACACGTTACATGTCAAAACCTGTCATTGAAATGAATAGAGGCATTGCTGTGGCTTGAAAAGGGAACAGGTTGTAAAACAGGAGGACGACGACTGTTATGAGATTATCTTTTGTTTTTAGCTTTTGTTACATGTTGCGAGCTGGATTCAAACTCATTTCGCCCAAGTCAGCACCAAAGTTCAATATGCCTGCAATATTTTCTGCAGGCATATAAATATGAAAGTATTTATTTTGCCACACCAAATGAAAGTATTCACAATGTGGCTTAAATGTTATATTTCGCCAACAAATGCATTGTAAATATACCCTGAATACTCAATGTATGGAGTTCTCTCTATTCCCTAGCAGACGATCCCTCAGGCCAAGCTTGAGCATTCACCTCAGGTGACAAGCACTGAGAAGAGTAGAGCTGGTTGGCCGACACACTCAATCCTTAAAAACAGTCCCACTGGATTATTGAGGAATGTCAGCTCCGAGCAGACCCTAAATCAATTATGGGAAATCTGCACGCCTGCATTTCCCCACATCTTTCCCTTCTGTCACTTCATACCTCGGTTTCTTTCCATCTTCCACTTATTTCTGTCTCCTTTTCAGCTCTTTTTCTCCAAGCTCGGTTTTCTTCTACACAATGCTTTTTAAAGTTATCTGGACGGTTGTCCTCGCTGCTTGCTGAACAGAAATGTGAAATATCAAACAGCAAGCATTGAGGTATGAAGTGCTCATTGGCTTTGGCTAATCTTGTGCAGATCACAAAACACTTAAAAGAAAAGTTAAGGCTTTGGTGGGGGTGGCGATTTTCTTCTTTTTACCAGTTTATTTCATTGATGTGATGACGGCCTTCAGCTTTCACGATTGCATTCAAGGTTAGTTATTTGAATTAAAGTAAAGGTCTGAACACACACCCACTTTTCACCAACAGATTTTGATATATAAATGCCTAAAAAGGAAGGACAAGCTACATTTTCAAAAATCGGCCAGTTTGAGTATTGTCGTGATTACATAAAACACATTCTGGCGTTCAAAAACAGATGAGAGGAGCACAATGTGAATGAAAAATTTTACTAGAATAAATATATGCAAAAAATTGCAAATTTTATACCAAATTCTTAATAAATAGACTACAGCTAGCCAACCCATCTAAAATGACTATTTGGTTATTGCACAATTCCTATTGCATAAGCCCATCATATACTAAATAAAATGCAACTTTCCACTCAACAACAATAACCTCATCAATAATATGTAAAACCTTGAACGATTAAAGAATTAGTTCACTTTAGAATTTAAAAAAAATCCTGATAAATTTACTCGAAGGTTTTTGAGGAAAACATTCCAGGATTTTTCTCCATATAGTGGAACTTCAAAGGGGACCTACGGGATGAAGGTCCAAATTGCAGTTTCAATGCAGCTTCAAAGAGCTCAACATGATCCCAGTCAAGGAAAAAGGCTCTTATCTAGCGAAAAATTGATATATTTTTAACCACAAATGCTTCTACTTGCGCCCACGACTTCATGCATTACGTAATCGCGTTGGAAAGGTCACGTGTGACGTAGGCGGAAGTACCGACACAATGTTTACAAAGACTAAATCAAACGCCCTTTACAAAAAAAAAAAAAAAGGTAAACCAGCGATGTCAGACTATTTTGAAGTTGAAAACGAGAGAGTTTTGCGCCCTACCCGCCTACGTCCTTTCCAACCTTTCCAACGTGGCGCATCACAGAGCTAAGATGAGCATTAGTGGTTAAAAAGTATAGACATTTTTATTTTCTTTAGAAAATGACAGATGGTTTGGTTAGATAAGAGCCTTTTTCCTCGGCTGGGATCGTGTTGAGCTCCTTGAAGCCGGATTGAAACGGCAATTTGCACCTTCAGTTGAAGTCCACTATATGGAGAAAAATCCTGGAATGTTTTCCTCAAAAACCTTGACATCTCTTTTCAACTGAAGACAGAAAGACATGAACATCTTGGAGGACGTGGGGGTGAGTAAATCATCAGGAAATTTTAAATCTGAAGTGAACTACTCCTTTAAAGAATGGGTTTATTTGTATTCCTAAACAGGTATTCAAAACTCCACGTTCCCTTTGGCAACTTGACTTCTTCCCGTTTTTATGCACAACAGAGGAAATCTATAAATATTCCATGAAGTCTATGAATTCAGGGGAGCTTCTCAATTCCACCTCAGGGATATCAGAGCAACAGCACAAGAAATGTACATATTAGTTTAGAAGTGACATGATTAGATGTTTACTCTATTTGTGACGGCTTTAGGCTTCCCTTTGGCATTCATGGCCTGCATTGAGTGTTGTGCAATCTCAGATACCTCTAACATGATCTGTGTGCTTTACAGCAGTAGCCAAACAGTTGTTTGGTTAGGAGAGTGTTTGCTAAGAAAATAAATATAAATTACAAACACTATGCATGTAGTGCATCATATAAAAGGCAAGAGACCAAAATATTTCTGACATTTTTCAGTAAAATAATTTTAGAAGAAAAATTGCTATTGGGAAAAAAAATTCTCTGCTGTGGTAAAAGTGTAATGGCTTTCATCTTGACAAAGAACCTTCTTCTTTTATATTCAGTTCAGTTCCTCAAATTCTCCACTTCACAAAACATTCAGCCTACCGTAAAACAGTTGAACCTATTGAACACCTGGATGACATTGTCAAATTACTCAAATTCTGAATGAAAAACACTTTTTACTCCTACTCTCTAACACGCTCTACGTTTGTGCATTTGTTTAAAAGTTGGAGCGTAACCACAGGAGATCATTCTGATTTTGACGGGCTCCTTCAAGTTCTTCAGCTTTGTTTGGAAACGTCCTTATGTGATTTTGACAGCTGTGACTGAGGCTGTCTGAGAGAGAGCTTAAGATTAGTGTGTAAATATCTGAAGTATGCCAACTACTCATTGTCTGACGCTCAGCTCGCTCTAGAGGTGCCGATTGACAGGCTAAGCCCATCTGCCTCAATGACCTCCCGTTTTACTTGGTCCACGCACTGGGCTAGATCTGATAGGCTTAGGGACGAGAGTCGGAGATATCTCCTACTCCGGGATGATCTGTTTCTAGGAACTTTCAGATAAAATACGAGCACCAATCTGGAGGTTATGAACTTGTGCGATTCGAATAGAGTGAGGAATGATAAGAGCTAGATGCCTCTTTTTCAAAACAGGATGAGGTAACGCATTCGGTTATGAGGCTATTTTCTGTGGGAACAAAATCTTTTGACCATCTCCAATCAGCTAAACAAATTAAAATCAGTTATAATCCTTATCCTGAATGACATCATCTGAATGTTCGCTGGTAAGCTCATATTAGCCTCTGGCTCTTTAATGCGTATTGTATTAGCGGTAACAGAGGGCTTCTGTGCTCGTGACATTGGCTTAATTCACCAACATTCGAGTCAAGCAAGATGGGAACTAGATACTAAATTTCTCAGCCGATTATTCAGAATGATATCAGCCGATACCAATAGTTTGGATTTTTCTTATGGGAAAAGCAACCTCTCCCAAATAATGCTGCAAACTATACAGAGAACCCTCTCATTTGGTACACAATAATATTGGTTGCAATTGACAACGAAGGTATTTTATTCAACTGAGAGAATCGGCTAATTACACACAAATAAATAACTCAAATGTTACTTAATTGCACACCAAAAACAAGATATTTTTCATAAGCACTTGTCTTCATGACAAATTTATTCAAGCATACATGCATAATTAACAGTAAGTAAGCCTCTCTCTAGTGTTTCTTTATTGCTAACTAACAGACTGTGCACATCGGATGACTTTCCGGAGGTAACGTTAGGCTAAATACAATGTTAAGTGACCTATTGTTCATCTTTCCGCGGTTGAAAAGTGATTACATGAGTCATGAAACAGATTTCGGAAAGTCGTAGTGCATCTTTCAACATACCTTTTGATATTCAAGCATGTTTTTCGAGATATAACTTGTATTAAAGTGGAAGAGATAACTCGGACTGAGGCACTAAAGCAATCTGTCACGTCACATTTAGGAGTGTCAAAAGGGCATTTATCGTTTGAATTTCGTGATAAAATGGACAGAATTTGAAAGATGACACCGTTTCTTTTTAGAAGTAACAAAGCACAGGGATATTTGCGATTATTGGATGAGAGGCGTGCTACAAATAATGTGAAGTGTAGGGAAAAAACAGCGGGTCAAATAGAGCCTGCTTTTATTAAGCTATTTTTGAACTGTTAATGTGCTATTGTCACGTTAACTTGCCCTACATTCAACGTGAGACATTTTCTTCACACACACACAGTATGAGTTGTAGTCGGACACTATTATCCGCACCATTTTGATTGATCAGGGCCGATGGTATCCTGTCGTCGACTGTTTTTAAACATAATAGCTTTTATCAGTTGATACCGATTATTGGCCCATACAACGGTGCATCTATACGTTTCTGCGAATACTTGGCCATGGTATATGAATCATAACGGAAATCTTGCAAAAGTTTGCGAGTTGCAGGTACAGCCCGAGGCGATGTTGAGGGTGGGCTGAACCATGTTCCTTCAGGATAATTTAAGCAATAGGCTCTTCCCACAACAACACTCTATAGGCCGAGGAACAAAAGAGATCTGGGTACCACCACTACTATGCATCTAGTCAGTAAGGAGCAGCCATTAGGCTAATGAGGGCCTATGGAGATCCCAATGAAGCCATCAGCATTCACTCAGAATGACAATGTAAGACTAACGCCTCAAGAACTGAATGGAAGGGATTGGGAAGGAGGGAGAGCTCGTACGGACGAGTGAAAAGAAGCGGAGAGGCCAAGTAAAACTTGCGCGAGTGTCTGGAGGGAGGAGGCGGGGGGGAAAAGCAACTTTTCGTTCAAACGCTTGGCCGGGTCCAATCAAATCACATTGCGATTCAGAGTAAAGCAGGAGGATTTGAGCTTTGGAATAAACAATGGCTGTAAAACGTGTTGATTTGGGGAGATGGCTTACGTTATAGCCACAAAAAAAAAACACTCTGAGCTGAGGCGTTCTCCTTTTTTCTGTGCAAAGACCCAACCGTTCATTCTCTTTTTCTGCTGAGCGCTGACGCATAACACCACAGCAAAGCCATACATGAATGCCTGCTGAGTTCTTTGCAAATTGGGTTGAAAAGACCCAATGCTGGGGCTAAAAGGGCAGTCAACCTTTCCCAGACACGGACACAAAACTCAAAACACATCTATAGGCAAACTGCAGCCCTCGGACAAGACGAGCGAACACCCAGATAGAATTTCAGTGTGACAGACCTCTTCTCTCGGACAGACTAATCTTATTTTAAAGAAAGCTAAACAAGCAGCTCGAAAATGCTTAATTACAGCCCAGTGGCAGACAGCACTAAATTAGATTCACTGGGTATTAGATCAATTAGCCAACCATTTCACAGACAAACATGAGGAATCCTTAGCTAAATGAGGCCAAAACACCATAAAACACTTTAAGATTTTGGCAAATCTGATCCAGTAAACGGTGGCGATAGCCGAACATGATATCTTGAACCACAAAATAAATGAATGCAAATCTGTCAAATGCAAGTCAAACAGCTAGAGTACACAATTAAAACCAATTAAACCAGTTTAATAGCCTCAAACTTGAACTAATGCTAAAATGACATCAAGTCTCAGCAATCCACATCCACATGCATATTCCTTAAATAACATGAAATTACAAGTCTACGATGAATGGTGAACTATTAAATCTTTAAGGGCTAAAACTCCATTTCCATGAAAAGGGGCAGATTTTTTTCATGCTCTCAACTTGGTGGCTGTGGACAGTGAAGGCGAATATTCAAAATAGTTGTTGACCAGGGATCCTTTATAAGGAAACTTGTTGGTTTCTGTCCACACTAAACTCTCAACATGATGTTTCTCACTGGCTCTTAAAAACCTCCAGAGATGCACCGAGACAGACAGTGTGTTCACTCACCGTTCTTGCGCTTGGAGACAGGGCGCCGTTGGACAGGTAAGGATTGGAAAGATCTGGGATCATTAGGAATGGGTAGCCTGGATAATGCGGGCTCTTAAAAAATCCTCCATCTTGCTGTCTTCTCAAAGCTTTACAGTGGAGAGAGGAATGATTAGGGATCCATGTGTGGACAAACATTTACGTAAAGAACAAGTATGGCAAGCCGTTTTAACATTTATTCCTATTATTGACAATGCTGCTAGTACTTATTTTTGTAACTAATCAAATTTTTTTATTTTATAAATATCAATATTTTATTTTATAAAACTATTTCATTGCTACTGGTAATAAATGTCAAATTTTTACCATTGAATTCGGTTTCAGATATTCACTTCCAACTGCTATGTATCGTAATGGTTTCTGCTACCTAGTCCAGCTCTATTGTTCATTAAACAGTAGTACATAAGTAAAGAACAAGTATGGCAAGCTGTTTTAACATTTATTCTGATTATTGATAATGCTCCTAATACTTATTTTTGTAACTAATCCATTTTATTTCATTAGTACCTATTCATTAAACACTAGTATCCATTAGTAACAAGTAACTATTTAATTGCTTCTGGTAATAAATGTCACATTTGTACCATTGAATTCTATACCTGTGTTTCAGATATTCACTTCCAGCTAGTATGTTTCATAATGGTTCCTCAAGTCCAGCTCTATTGTTCATTAAACAGTAGTAGGGAGAATTCAGGTTGATTGGGACACTTTTCCCAAGTCATCTCAATGGCAAAAAATGTCCCAATCACCCTGAATTCTCCCCACTTATTTACTTACCCAGTGTCATAAAAATGGGTATTAGTATATACTTTCTATTCCCATTTTTAACTGTGTTCTCTCACTAGTTTGTTGATTTTTACCTGTAATATATAAGGATTAGTTTAAATAGCTACCTTAAAGTCTAAATTATTACTTTTTTTTAGAAAACTGATTTAAAATGTTGCTAGGAATTGGTATGCGCACTAAAAAATAGGTAATACTGAAACTATCATAATCACTGTACTATTTGAAAACAAGTACTGTGTAAAGTGGAAAAGATACTACTCAGAGTTAGATGACTTCCATGAGATTTTAAAGTAGGCTACTAGTAACAAAAACTAAAGAATTATTGTTAAATCGGACTGCCATAGAACCAGAGAGCTCTTACCTTCAGCGAAATACTCTCGGGCTTTCTCATAACTTTCATGATCGGGTCTTGGTTGAGGTCGCCTCTCGGCTTGCTGAAGGACAGACGAGGAACGGAGAAAAACACAGCAGAAAAGTTATTTTTCCGTCGGCAACAACCACATCCATGCGTCTGTCAACATGCGGTTGTGTCTGACTTACCTCAGAATCCGATGAACTGCTGTTATTTTCCGACTCATTCACTAGAGAGGACTTCACGTCGTCTAAATCTCTTTCTGCTGACACGTTTTCGGAGATTTTGTCCTCTTGTTCGCCCTCATCTTTGAATGAGATCATTTCATCGTTCGCCCCCAACTCATCCCCTCCGCCTCCGTTAAGCTGTGGCATGTTTACGAGCGTCTTGCAACGGTAACAAAATCTAGAGTTTGTGTTGACTCTGAAGTGCACGAGAACGGTGCAGGGCAAAAAACACGAGATATTTCAGAAATAATCCTTGACACATGAATTTAAATCCAATTTGTCCATGATTTTTTGTGATCACACAAAGCTCTACAGTTTCATCGGTGTATCCCTGCAAGAAACTCCGCAAACTCCAGCGAAGCGCTGTGTCCTCTGCTGCTTGTCGTCCTGGCAAACTTACCAAAAACACTAATGAAAGAGTATCTTCCCCCGATTCTACATTCCACAATGACCGAACAAATCGAGCGCAAAAAGTTGAGCGACTTTTTCTTTAAAAAACGCAACCGTCAGTTAAACGCGCGTGAACAAAAGTTGCAACGGTCGCGGCGCCTCCGTAGTCTCTTATCCCAAAGACGTGTTTTAGTCACGTAAAACGCAGATTCCTCCTCAAATCAGCTGCTCGTTTCTTCCACGTTTCGAATTACAACCGTCATGTTAGATCAACGGTCACTGAAAACGGTGTGTTTGGACGCGGAGAGATTCCGTTGCCCTGTACGTTGAGCTGCTGATGGGGAATGCGCAAGCACGCAGCAGCGCGTGAGTGAGTGTGTGTGTGTGTGTATGTGTACTGGACGAGCAGAACGCAGAGGAGGAGTTAAGCGCTGAAAAACGACACTCCATTCAACACACACACACACACACACACACACACACACACACACACACACACACACACACACACACACACACACACACACACACACACACACACACACACACACACACACACACACACACACACACACACACACACACACACACACACACACACACACACACACACACACACACACACACACACACACACACACACACACACACACACACACACACACACACACACACACACACACACACACACACACACACGGAGAAGTTTAAAGGAACAGTTTGTTCAGGGCTTGATTCTTGAAATAGTTCAATGACACTAGGGCTTGGGATTGTGTTATTTAAGCAATATTGCAAGATCACGAGCGCTGTTCTTCGGAAATAGAAATGACAGTAGGATTGTTTTTTTTTTAATATAAAACACTGAACTCAAACAAGTTATTACTAATCAAGTAGCTTACGTTTCTGACAAAATTCTCAAGTTAGTTTGTATATTTCTTCGTGAACGAAAAGTTCCAAATGAAGCTAAAGCGTCTTTGAGCTGACCGGAACAGCGTGAGTGGATCGGACCGGAGTGGCAGAGATTCCCCTCTCCACTCAAAGCGCTCTGAAGTCACTCCACTCCAACTCCACCCCCCGTTTTCCGTTTCCCGCTATAGTGAGACTGAGAGAAACCCGCTCTGAGGGTAACGCGGCCTTCAAAGTCACCGTGAAATCAGAATTCCTTGTTTTTATGGAATATCGCATTATTATAAATGATTCATCAGTGAACATATATATTTTTTTAATTCATCTTTAAACAAAAATCGTTCCCTCTGACAGCGACATCTCTGATGTTTACTGGCAAGGACAGGACCTGTCACTCACATAAGACAACCAATAGCAAACCCTCCAATCAATTCCCCTTGGACAAAATCAAGCCCCGCCCTACATTTATTCTAGTTTGAGAAGTCGTTTCTATGGAAGCGGTTCTGATTTTATAACTCATAAAATGTTTTTAGGTCACACAATTCTGACTTTATGTCACACAATTCTGACTTTATATCTCACAATTCTGACTTTGTCACACAATTCTGACTTTATATCTCACAATTCTGACTTTGTCACACAATTCTGACTTTATATCACACAATTCTGACTTTATATCTCGCAATTCTGACTTTATATCACAATTCTGACTTTAATTCTCACAATTCTGACTTTATATCTCACAATTCTGACTTTATATCTCACAATTCTGACTTTATAATTCACAATTCTGACTTTATAATTCACAATTCTGACTTTATGTCACACAATTCTGACTTTATATCTCACAATTCTGACTTTATAACTCGCAATTCTGACTTTATATCCCACAATTCTGACTTTATATCTCACAATTCTGACTTTATAACTCGCAATTCTGACTTTATATCACACAATTCTGACTTTGTCACACAATTCTGACTTTATATCACACAATTCTGACTTTATATCACACAATTCTGACTTTATTTCTCGCAATTCTGACTTTATATCTCATAATTCTGACTTTATATCACAATTCTGACTTTATATCTCACAATTCTGACTTTATATCTCACAATTCTGACTTTATATCACACAATTGTGACTTTATATCAAGCAATTCTGACTTTATATCAAGCAATTCTGACTTTATATCACACAATTCTGACTTTATGTCACACAATTCTGACTTTATAACTCGCAATTCTGACTTTATATCACACAATTCTGACTTTATAACTCGCAATTCTGACTTTATATCTCACAATTCTGACTTTATATCACACAATTCTGACTTTATATCACACAATTCTGACTTTATATCACAATTCTGACTTTATATCACACAATTCTGACTTTATATCACACAATTCTGACTTTATATCACACAATTCCAACTTTATATCTCGCAATTCTGACTTTATATCTCACAATTCTGACTTTATAAACTCGCAATTCTGACTTTATATCAAGCAATTCTGACTTTATATCACACAATTCTGACTTTATATCTCACAATTCTGACTTTATATCTCACAATTCTGACTTTATTTCACACAATTCTGACTTTACATCACACAATTCCGACTTTATATCTCACAATTCTGACTTTATATCACACAATTCCGACTTTATATCTCGCAATTCTGACTTTATAACTCGTAATTCTGACTTTATATCACACAATTCCGACTTTATATCTCACAATTCTGACTTTATATCACACAATTCTGACTTTATAACTCGTAATTCTGACTTTATATCACACAATTCCGACTTTATATCTCGCAATTCTGACTTTATAACTCGTAATTCTGACTTTATATCACACAATTCCGACTTTATATCTCACAATTCTGACTTTATATCACACAATTCTGACTTTATAACTCGTAATTCTGACTTTATATCACACAATTCTGACTTTATAACTCGTAATTCTGACTTTATATCTCACAATTCCGACTTTATATCTCGCAATTCTGACTTTATATCTCACAATTCTGACTTTATATCACGCAATTCTGACTTTATATCTCACAATTCTGACTTTATATCTCACAATTCTGACTTTATATCTCGCAATTCTGACTTTATATCACACAATTCTGACTTTATAACTCGTAATTCTGACTTTATATCAAACAATTGTGACTTTATAACTCATAATTCTGACTTTATATCACACAATTCTGACTTTATAACTTGTAATTCTGACTTTATATCTCGTAATTCGAGATGTAAACTCACAATTGTAGGATAAAAAGTTGCAATTATCTTTTAAAATGTTTTATTCTGTGGCTGAAACGAGCTTCCATACGTTTCAACACGTCACAATAGGGAAGAAAAGACTAAATTTTCACTACATTTTTGAAAATTAAATTACTTTAGATAAGTGATAGAAATCAAAATATCAAAATAAAAAGAAAAAATTAAAAATGCATTTATTATGCTATAATAAAAATGGCAGAAAGCTTCCATATTAATTTTTCACCTTGTAATGCCAGAGAAAACACCAACATGCTGGCATTCAAAAACCCACTTAATCTGTTATAATAATATTTATGTTTATATACTGAGTTATGGAGTCAATGTTATGGAGTGAACCCTATAGTATGGCTTTGTGGTTTTAGCAGTCATATGTTACAGTTACAATTACATACATGCACTTAGTAAGTTAGCAGTGTATCATTATTGCTCATACTTGGGCTTTCAATAAAACGTGGCTGCCTATAGTAGGTATAGTTGTAGAAAGGTGATTTTTTGTTTTTTAAATCGGTGCTACCCAAGCGGCAACCTCCTGCAGTTTCTCTTGAAGCCAATACGGAAGTGACTTAAACTGCAATTCATCGACTGGCCGCTAGAGACACACTCCAGAAGGGAGCAGAATCTCTTTGAGCCCCATGTTAAAATGTCCAACTTTACAGCAGAAAAACACATGTTTCAGCCTGGTACAAATTGTGGTTTTGGTCTATACGGCTAATTTTGCCCTTCATGGCAACTGTGAGGGGGTGAATTTTTGAAACTCATTCATTTACATTATATAAAGCCTTAAAGTTCGGCATAATTCGAGTGACAGGTGGATAGCCATTTATTTTTTGCCCATTTTCTGTTATCCGGGTGTGACGCGCTGCCAAGATGGCAACAGCCAGCTCGTCCATACTTTACGCTTCAAAACTGCTCTTCAGAATCCTATGGGTGACGTCACGGACACTACGTCCGTATTTTTTTACAGTCTATGGTGCTTCATGAGAAAACAGAGAAAAGGGCTGTTGTCTTCCCTTTTGCAAAATAGTTAAGAAAACTTCAACACCCATAATGCACTGGACATGTTGCCGTCCAATGCCAATCCCACCAGTCTGCTTACACACTTACCAGAGTCAAATACCGCTTTGCTTTAGTAGGAAATACCTCTAAGCAAACTTTTAGGTAATTCTGTTCAAAGAGAAGACAAAGTATGGTACATTTTTCAGTGATGAACCAACCCTAGCAATAACTGTTCTGTCAATCCCTGTCGATCCGACTGTCGGCGCGGGCGGGGATACAAAAATGTTGATTTATACACTGTAAAAAAGCCAACTAATTTAAAGTTCTCCAAATAAACATAAAACAGTAACGGACAAAAGTCCGTTAGTGCCTCAGTGACAACTTCACTCAGAGAAGCCGTCAATCTCAGCTGTCAATCATGACGTCACACCCCCCGTTTTTATAGCATCACATAACTCACTAAAACTAAACTTATTTAAAAAACAAACACTTGAAATGAAATCATCGTAATAAAAACTGCCTAAAATGACAGAAACCATCTTTAGGAAACAATTATTTGAAGTGTAATTGAATTGTTTAGTGTGTCTCGCGTCCATTCAAATACATGGAGAGGTGGAGTTTAGGAGCTATACTGGGACCAGCCACCAGGGGGCAATCGAGGCGCGGAAGCTTCAGTTTCTGACAGGAGCGCTGCGGTAATGCGCGAAATTGACAGGAATCGCCAAAATAAGGAAGAAGAAGAAGAAGAAGGAGGGTTGATGCCAAGCGGCAACCTCCCGCTGTTTCTCTTGAAGCCAATACGGAAGTGCCTTAAACTGCAATTCATCGACTGGCCGCTAGGGACAGGCTCCAGAAGGGAGCAGAATCTCTTTGAGCCCCATGTTAAAATGCCCAACTTTATAGCAGAATAAAACATGTTTTCAGCCTGGTACAAATTGTGATTTTGGTCTATACGGCTAATTTTGCCCTTCATGACAACTGTGAGGGGGGTGATTTTTTTTTATAACTCATTCGTTTACATTATATAAAGCCTTAAAGTTCTGCATAATTAAGGGCGTGGCCACTTCGAGTGACAGGTGGATAGCCATTTATCTGCTGTCTGTTAGTCATCGCGTCACTTAAGCTCCGCCCATGTCCCGCCTTTTTGCCCATTTTCTGTTATCCGGGAGTGACGCGCGATGACGAGCTGCCAAGATGGCAACGCCCATCTCGTCCATAATTTGCGCTTCAGAACGTCTCATCAGAATCCTATGGGTGACGTCACGGACACTACGTCCATATTTTTTTACAGTCTATGGTTGATGCTGGTCGGTAGCAAGCCTGCAGCGCTCCTGTCAGAAACTGAAGCTTCCGCGCCTCGATTGCCCCCTGGTGGCTGGTCCCAGTATAGCTCCTAAACTCCACCTCTCCATGTATTTGAATGGACGCGAGACACACTAAACAATTCAATTACACTTCAAATAATTGTTTCCTAAAGATGGTTTCTGTCATTTTAGGCAGTTTTTATTACGATGATTTCATTTCAAGTGTTCGTTTTTTAAATAAGTTTAGTTTTAGTGAGTTATGTGATGCTATAAAAACGGGGGGTGTGACGTCATGATTGACAGCTGAGATTGACGGCTTCTCTGAGTGAAGTTGTCACTGAGGCACTAACGGACTTTTGTCTGGATTTTTGGGAGGAGATTGGAGCTTTAGCTTTCATTTCTACATTTCTATAACTGTTTATTTCACACCAACATAATGAATTGTTCTGCATTTGTGAGAGTGTGGGCGGGCTTTTGATAATCACGCCTCTACTTCCTGCTCTCTACTGCGCAACTCCGGTCCCGAGATGTCAGCGCCGTGTGCGGCCTATGAAAGCTTCAACTCTGGTCAGCGGAAGTCAATGAAGTTGCGTCGTCCATATTTTTTTACGGTCTAT
This sequence comes from Gobio gobio, assembly GCF_949357685.1. Lineage (NCBI taxonomy): Eukaryota > Metazoa > Chordata > Actinopteri > Cypriniformes > Gobionidae > Gobio > Gobio gobio. The sequence goes on along the minus strand of NC_137116.1, from coordinate 7,012,987 downwards.
GGTCAGTAGTGGTGTGCTCCCGATGCTTCTGCAGAATCACTGGTATGCATTAATCATTTCTATATTTGACTGTATGTTATTTGTCATATATGATGTATATTGTGCTCTTCCCAAACTGATGGCCTGATCTAATTGACCAGTGTTGCCGATTTCGCTCACTTTTGATTGCTTTCCAATGCTGACGAGCGGCATCCTGCCTAGTCAATCCAGCGTTTCTGCACAGTCACTGGTATGTATTAACGACACACTGACGGGAATGTTATTTGTATTGTTTACTGTAACGCTTGTCTATACACAGATATTTTACCGCCGGCGCTCACTGGAAGACTACATTACCCATCACGGCTTAAGAGCTACAGCAAACTACGGTAACTCAAATAGCTCAAAAAGCACAGCACGTTTTTTTTCTCGTAGTGACTCTCTGCATTCCAAATGGTATAATGTTATATATTTTAAAAGTAATAAGTAATAGTTTTTATAGTGAATAATTAATCATGATTTAAGCTTATTAATTTGTCTTCCTGTCAGTCATATGTATTTTATTATATTATATTATCTTTTTTATGGAAGATGAAGTTTATGTACTTCATTGTCCAAAGTGGTAGATTGTACAGCACTTTGGTCAGCAGCTGTTTTAAATGTGCTTAAGAAATAAAATGCCTTGCCTTATTAGACATTTTTTTAAAAGTAGAAATCAGTTTAGATATTTCAAGACATTGTTAATTACAATAACTAGCTGAAAGAATTCTTGTTAAAAAATAAACAAACAAATTGAGACTTGACTTGGACTTGGCCTTTCAGTCATGTACATGCAGTGAGATTTGACATGTGTTCAAGGCCTTTTTGCATTCATTCAAAATGGTGTCTAAAGACATGCAGGAACCAGTGGAATTTTTGCAGTAAGCAACAACTAGCTGTTTTTTAATCAGCCATGAGATTCTACTTTGAATGAACACACATAGAGAGGAAAATAGGTAGTAAATAACTTAATATCAGTTTTCAATATTATAAACTTCATAATATCAGTCTGTTTTTCACTCAAAGCGTGTCAATTGGGACATAGTGCATGTTTTATTGAAAAAAAAAAACAAGATTTTACATCTTTTTGATGCCACTGTATGGAAAAGAGCAATCTGTACATTCTGTTACATGAGGGAGAGTAAAAGATGACAGAATAATCATTTTTGGGTGTTCTGTACCTTTGCCCTCCCAAAGCAATTGATATCCCTATTTTTAATTAATAAGAGTTAAGGTCGTAGAGCACCTGCAGATTTTAAAATCTAAATGTGTATATATATATATATATTTTCCTTTTAGGTGAGTGACACTACCACACATTGGAAAAGAACAGCTCTTGAGGGATTGACACTTTTCCTGCATGAAAACTCTTTACTCAAGATATGTCTGGTAAATTACAATTTTTGTACCCTATTTCTAAGTCCTTTTTTAAACTATATATATTTTAGATTTAATCAGTTTATTTACACAATAATAATTAATCATTTAATAATGTTGTTGTTATATTTAAATGTACACTTCCATTAATACCCCCTCCTATCAATTTTATCTCCCAGGAAACTGATCCTGTAGATCACAGCACCAAAGGTATAAAGATCGGAAACTGGTCGAAGATGATGTTGCCACTGTTACATCACTACCAACCGTGACCAATTTAGCCATAATCCTGGAAGAGGCCATTGTTCTTGAGGACATTACTAATCAACCAGCAGCATTCGCTTACTTGTTCAGACTAATGTATGCACTGAATATGGAATATCCAGGGGAACTGAACTTTCAAATTAATTCTGAAGATTTTCATGGATCTTATTGGTACTGTTTCTGAAAGAGTGCAGTCACTAAAGTCTAAATTTTGCTAAATGGACAAAGCCTTTTTGCAAATGTCATGGCAACATTTTAATGACATTATTCCACTGGACACTGTTTATAATATACTTTCATAGTTAATTACTAAAATAATACTGTTTTATGTCAATGTTTAGATTCATGTTAAGTATTTACTGGTTTCAACCTTTGCTTTAAAAGTTTAATTCACCCCAAAATTAAAATTCTGTTATCTACTACATCTAACCTCAAGTTGTTTCAAAACTGTTTCTTTCTTCTGCTGAACACAAAAGAACTGCCGTAGTATTTTATGGCTACCTTCAACTGTTTTAGTTGCCAGCATTCTTCAAAAAAATGTTCTTTTGTGTTCAAACTATAAGGGTAAATAAATGATGACTGACTTTTCATTTTTTAATGAACTAAACCTGCAGGCTTTTTTTCTTTAATATGCATTGGTATGTTAATTAATTTGGTAGGCTATTTATTAAATTACGAGACTTGGTGCTATGATGTCATTGTTGTGCATCGGACACAAACTTTTTGAATAAATAAAAAAAAAAAAAAATTAACTGTCTTTTATTTAATTAGATTATTTTAATAATGAATAATTCAGGGCTCGACATTAACGCTTGTCCGGGACAAGTGGATTTTTTTGAAGGGGCAAGTGAAACATTTTTTTACTTGCCTGACGGACAAGTAGGCTATCCTGGTTAAAACGTCAAAACAAAAAATAACTAGGGAATCAACAAAGTGCAATAATGATTCTGCATTCAGTTAGTGTAAGTGGCGATCGATAGTGGATAATATAAAACGAACAGACAAGGGTTGTGCTGTTGAGGCTCGCGCAGCCTCTCGAGGAGAAAATCGAAAACAAATAAGCGCAGCTCACACACAGAAACTCCGTTAAAATACACAGTTAAAATTGTGCAGTTTTTATATTTATAACATATGATACAGTTAAGCAACATTACACTAACAAGAGTGTTGTTTTCCTGAATACCATCACGACTGAAAATGACACTGATTTCATACGCCAGTTCCATAAACAATTATTTAACATTGTCACTTATATTTCAGAAGCAATATGGACTGTTTTTGTTCTATTTCAGCAGCGAAAATAGTTCCAAACAAATATCACAGCAGAACCGTAACGCATCTCACAGAAATAGTGTGTGTTAGTGAATGATTCAGCGTTTTAATGAATCGGTTGAATCATAGATTCAATGACCTATTCGTAAACGACCGCCAAATTCTTGAATGAATCAGCCGTTTCACTGAATCGACTCAATGACTCACTCATTAAGACGGTCACATGCTGCCCCCTACTGGTGGTTTAGTTTCATCTTTCCAACATTTCTTTTTTGTATATTCAAAAATATTTAAAATAATCTCATTACATTATTTAATGCAGCTGTAATGTTTCAGTGTAAATTATTGAATTTGATTGGTAACAGCCTATAGTGTCTTATTCTAATGGAATTTAGATCAAATTTAAGAATATAAAAGGAGAGCTGAAGCATATCCTATATTTAATAAGATTATGGAAAAATTACCTTTATAAAAAAGGTACAAATATGCATATTTAAATATTAATTCAAAGCTGATTAAACACTGGTGAGAATATTGCTTCAAAATAGATTCTATTTACAAAAAAAAATCCGGACAAGCAAATGTTTTACTCGGACAAGTGAATGACAGATTGTGTGAATCTGTGAACAAGTGTGTGAACAGGCTTAATGTCGAGCCCTGTATAATGAATCAATATAGGCCTATAGATAATTGTGCCAACAAAAAATACTTCGTTCTGTAATTCATTAAGTAAACACGACTATTTATGTTGTGACAACTTATGATTTTAACGTACATTTTTGAGTGGGGTGAACTTCAGTCGCTGTTTGTGGAGTTTACTCAAACACGCGCTTGCGATAAGTTGCCTAATTATTTTAAGTTGACTCAACTCTTTTTTTAACAGTGTACACTACCAACAGTGTAACTATACAAAGTGGCGAAGTTACACTTTAAGGTAAGAAAACATTTGCATAATTTGTGCTGCTGACATGTGTGATGCCTCAAATCATGCTGCTTGTTTTTTTTTTAAAGATATATTTTTTTGTATACAGAGTATTCACGCAAAGTGGGAAAGAGAACTGGGAACGGACCACAAGTTGGGACTTGTCCCGAATGGGTCGCTACATGTCAGAGCTCAGCCAAAAAATCTATAAGTTCGGACTCATGAGGCTTGTGGAGGAGAGGAGTGATATTACTTTTCTAAGTAAAAAAAAAAAAAAAAAAACATCTACAAACTTACATTGAGGGAGGGATGTTTTTTGGATTATATTACTATAAAAGTGAGGTTTTTGTTCCCTTGTCATGGTCCATTGATACGTGAGCAAAAATCAATGATGTCAAGCTTTCCCAGACTGTCAGTTCATGTGTCACTGATCGCCCCCATCACCACAGATCACAAAAGAACAACTAGGGCGTAACCAGCAATGAAGGAGCCAGACACCAACGCCCCCCCCCCCCCCCCCCCCCCCCCATCCAAACACTGAACCGAGCTCCAGTCTTCAGCGGAATCACGGATTTCTGCCGGACGATCCACATATTTCCACACAACTGGAACGCTTATCATTCACCACATTCTAAACATCTCTCGCAGGTGTGCCGAGTTTTAAAAATTATGGCCAAATTGATAACGCTCTCAGCTACCAATATGAGTGTTAAATAATGCCACATTTAAACATGTTCAGTAGACGTGTGAAGTCATGCTGGTTTGATTGATAAAGCCACACAGACAGCTCCTTATGCAGCACTATTCATGGTTTTATTTGTTTGTTTTTCTTTAAACTGGCGTTTCTTATTCATAGTTGACTTTAATTCTCCCTGTCTGTGAGGGTGTGATAATAGGAGTCTGTATAAGTCTCTAATGACATGGTGTTCTCATAATTGCTGGTTACTGCTGTGTGGGGCAGTGTGTACATGTGAGAGTGTGGAATAGTAAGGTAGGGCTTGTTGTAGGGATAAATAGGTCTGTTAGTGAAGGCTTTACCCTCATCGGTGATAAAATCCCCTCTCAGAACAGAGTGATCACCAAACCTCCCACAGAGAGAGCCCGAGGGACACTCTCTCTCCCTCTCTCTCTCTCTCTCTCTCTCTCACACACACACACTCTCACACACACACACACACACACACACACACACACACACACACACACACACACACACACACACACACACACACACACACACACACACACACTCTCTCTCACACACACACACACACACACACACACACACACACACACACATACACACTCTCTCACACAATCACACAAACTCACAACCACACACACACACACACACACACTCTCTCTCTCTCACACACAAACTCTCTCTCTCTCACACACACACACGCTCTCTCTCTCTCTCTCTCTCTCACACACACACACACACACATATACACACTCTCGCTCACACACACACTCACTTAGTCTCTCACACACACACACACACACACACACACACACACACACACACACACACACACACTCAGTCACACACACTCTCACACACACACACACACACACACACACACACACACACACACACACACACACACACACACACACACACACACACACACACACACACACACACACACACACACACACACATTCACTTAGTCACTCACACACATACACACTCTCTCTCACACACACACTCACTTAGTCACTCACACACATACACACTCTCTCTCTCACACACACACACACACACACACACACACACACACACACACACACACACACACACTCACTTAGTCACTCACACACATACGCACATCTCATTAAGAAAATTAAAAAATTAAGTTTTGTTTTCAAATAATTTACATTACGTCACCATTATTGCAAATTCCCTCACCTCACATTCTAATATGCTGGGATATAACTTCATAAAGGCAACACGGTTGAAAATGTAATATAACATTAGAAAGAGAAAGAAATGTTGATAATTACTATAGTTGCTATCTATTATGGCAACAGTGGTGCCAGTTTTACAGTTGACTAACATTGTGCTATAGGTCATGAAAATACAACATGCCTCTTAGAAAGATGATTTAATGCTTGTATATTAATATTTTCAATAATCACTTTGACCAATCATAGAAACAGGGTTGATATTTTAAGATCATTCCTTAAAAATGTAACAAAATGAAGTGCTCAAACAGAGGACACTTTAACTTTAAGTCTTTTTGAAAGTACATAATGTAAGTAAAATATATAATTACACATAAAGCGATTAAAGACCAATAGCTTATTTTTCCATATATCTTTTGTGTATTTCATTAAAATGTGCATATTTGTTCATTTGGTGTGCTTTTTTAACACAAGAACACGTTTGTACAATCTCCCATGTGGATCTGCTGGCCATAAGCGTATCAAACACGCACGGAAATAGAAAGAGGCGATAATAAAAGTTAATTCAGACAATTAAACGAAGTTATGCAAGCACACCTACTGTGACTCACTGTACATTCAGATCCGTAATACAAAAACAAAGACGATATGTCACAATGCACGTGTCAAGTTAAGCACACTCTCAGTTGCTGGCTCCTCTGAGCTGCTTTGATGACAGTAAATCTGATCATGATGGGAACTCTCCCGTGTGGTTTTAGGAGGCTAAAAATGGAGAATAAGCTGGCATAAGAATCCGCCTTCTCGAAGAATGCACTTCGTTTGGACGAACTGCTGCGAATGAGCACTGGAGGGTGCGTCTGAGGGCAAGCACACAAACACGTGTCAGTGGTTGTGTGTTTTATTGTGTTCTTGTTGTATTTGCCCCTTCCAGTGTTTATGTCGCTTCACCATGCAAATCTCTGCTGCAGGTTTATGTCTCTCTCTCTGCTGATGAGGTGTTTGCTGAGGTGATTACTCCGTACGGGTCATTGGTTTTTGGACTGTAGTGCTTCTTTAGCAAATCCAGAGTATACTGTGTGTCCACGGCTCATCACGGGACTGCTTAACTCAGCCGCTGCGAGAAGACGTGGCTTTGGCCCACCAGGTTCACTGATTAGACTGAGAGAATAAAAGGAGGCCTCTGAATGATTCATGTTGTTTGATTCCACACGAGGCGGTTTTGTTTTTCCGCTAGTAGCAAAATTAAAGTCTTTTCAAGTACCCAGCTCGATGGCATGGGGCTTTATTTGGGTCCAGATCTATTAATTATTCAACTAAATATGTATTTTAAAAACGCTATTCATATATAAGCTACTGTTCAAAAGTTTGCGAGTCAGAAAGATTTTTCTCTTTTGGAAGAAATGAATACACGCATTGACTTGATCAAAAGACATTTATAATTCTATATCAAATAAATTCTGTTCTTTAGAACTCTCTATTCATCAAAGAATCCAGTTTTTTTTTTTAAATCAAATATTAATGAGAACAACTCTTTTCAATAATAATATGCCATTAAAGGAATAAAGCACAATTTAAAATATATAAATATAGAAAACGCCTATTTTAAAGGTGGGGTAAGTGGTATTTAAAAAATGCTTTAGAAAAGTGTCTCGGGCCGAGTACCAAAACAAACGTATAGCTAAGGGGTGCCATGGTCTCTGGCACCAAGATGTTAGCAGCAGATCCTTCAAGTTCTGTAAGTTGTGAGGTGGGGCTTCCATGGATCGGACTTGTTTGTTCAGCACATCCCACAGACGCTCGATTGGATTGAGATCTGGGGAATTTGGAGGCCAAGTCAACACCTCAAACTCGTCATTGTGCTTCTCAAACCAATCCTGAAACATTTTTGTTTGAAGAGATGTGAAGAGATAATCAATGTTATTCACTTCACCTGTCATAATGTTATGCCCTATTGGTGTATAGACACGTATAGACCATAGACTGGGCAAAGAGAAAAAATGGGCAAAGAGGCGGGACGTGGGCGGAGCTGAAGTGACGTGATGACTAACAGCAGACAAACAGCAATCCACCTGTCACTCAAAGTGGCCACGCCCTTAATTATGCAGAACTTTAAGGCTTTATATAATATAAATGAATGAGTTATACAAAAAATTCACCCTCCGCACATTTGTCATGAAGGGCAAAATTTGCCGTACAGACCAAAACCACAATTTGTACCAGGCTGTAAACATGTGTTTTTCTGCTGTAAAGTTGGCCATTTTAACATGGGGCTCAATGAGATTCTGCTCCCTTCTGGAGCCTGTCCCTAGCGGCCAGACGATGAATTGCAGTTTAAGGCATTTCAGTATTTGCTTCAAGAGAAACTGTTTGGCAAAAACACACTGTTTTCGTGTATGTCCCTTTAAATGCAAATGAGCTGGTGCTCCCTGTCTGTTCTTTCAAAAGAGGGCGGAGCTTCAACAGCTTGTGCAACAACAACAGAACATGTCAGTGTTCAGTTCGAAACAGACTCGGACAATAATGCCTCCAGAGCCAGAGAATACAAGAAAGCATGAAAAGAGAACAGGTATAGTTTATGTTAATTACAGTTATAACTTATGTTGCCAATCTCGCCATCTTGCTTTTATCCACTATTAGTACAAGCATGTTGTAGCGGACCCTGTCCAAATGATGGCCAAAACTTTACTGATTAATTTTTATGATTACACAAAAGATGAAGCGTCTGTTTTCACTCTGGAAAATCACAGTGAGAGCTGAATAAAACACAGTACAAGAAGTGCGCATTAAAGTCTTGTCCATAAACACTCTTTCTCCCTTGCATTATCATCAACATACACAGCGTATTACACAAAACACTCCTTACAACTAACAGTAAACAAATATATACATAACTTATGCCTTTTCAGGGGGGTATTCCAGAAAGCAGGTTATGTGGCATACCCGGGTATGTTTAAGAGTAAGTACGTGGATAACCTCAACTTTCGGTTCCAAAAATGGAGGTAACTTTCAGGGTATGTAAGTAACCATAGCAACTCACTCTCTGCTCCGGAGCAGCTCATGATCCAGAGTTAGTTTGCTTAAGAGGTATTCAGATGTGTTTTATATATAGTTCTTAAATAATATAACCAAATTTCTTTCAGTTATATAATATACAATATTATATATTCATTCTAAACAATTAGAATAAAAATATTATAACAAGGTAATGTTTAAATGTTAATTCAATTCAAATATATACATTATTTATTGTCATCTCACACATGGATCTGCAATCGATTAAAGGTGCCCTATGTAAAACATTTTGAGTAAACTATCCAAAAACCACTAGGCCAGTGTTATATAGTTTGTTCAGTTGAGTACTTACAATATCCCAAATGTTTCCAACTATTTGTAAATTGTGAGAAAATTGCTATTTTAGCCAAGGAACCGGGACGTGTGAGGGAGTCGCCTGTCGATTGAGTCATATCTGCGTTACCGTCGTTTTCCAGTTTTATTTTGCAGAAACGCTTTACTCTCACTGCAGTGTGAACAAGTGTCATAGCAGCCGCTGAGAGAACGCACAGAGTAACATCATAACATCATTATCAACACACTCAGATGTATGTAATATGATAAACAGAGCTGCGTTACTTCACACTCATGACCGGAAAAGCGGAAGCGGCGCCGACGTGGCATAATAAAAGTCCTGCTGTGAGGCGTGTGTCACGCTCATCTTAATAACAATCGCTCCAGCGGCCTTGCTTAGCTCCACAACACTCGGTCCTGCTCTGCTTCATACTACAGTCACGTTAATAATCGCAACCATGAACATGATTTCTGTCTGAGTCCTATCCCGATTCTTTCCCACCGGCTGTAAGGTGAAGACCACATGTCACTCAAATGTGGCGTCATTAAACTACGCCTTTGTTTTGAACAGGCGACCTCTAGCGGACGGAAAAGTTACATAGTGCAGCTTTAATTAGCATCAAACAAACGATATAATCCTTAATCTCAGTGAATAAAGATTACTTATTAAACGAAGACATTGAAAAAATGATTGCATAACCACCAAATAGGTGGCGATGTGCACCAAGTAGGTTATGTAAATCGGCATTAAACAAAAGAAGAAGAGGAAGTAGAATCGCACGCTTTTTCTTAGCGTCTGTTTCCATGGTGAATCATCGATTCGTCGCTCTGTTGAGAATGTCTTGTGTGTTAACCGGGAACATACACTGAGTTGTCTGAACTTACTCAAGGTATAGGCTATGTATTTCTGGAATACCCCCAGGGGGTGCTTAATAAACTGGTAAACTTTATATCCGTAAAACAACTCAGATGAACTGTAATAGCGTGCGCTCTCTCCCGTTCATTACTGCCGTGACCATTATCGCTCTGGAGACTATAAGCTGGATCACGAATAGCTGGTACTGATCCATCATTGAGCTTTAACTTTTTAGCAAACCTGTCTTGAATTGTCCCTCGTTCAGGCAATGCACCTGCATTGCTTACAAGACATTGCTGTCACTACAGCTACTCGAGCGCGGAGAAAATGGCGGACAGTGTACAACTGGCTGAGGGCGGAAACTATGCTAATACGGAGCAGTCTGTCAGCGCCATGGGTGGAAACGTGCATATTAAGGGGTGGTAATATTATAATAGATCCCCTTCCAACGTCAGAAGGGGAGAGAAATCTGAGTTTTTTCACATGCTTGCAGAAAAAAAGCTTACCAAAACAAAGTTCCTGGATTGTACTTTTTCACGTTTTCTGGGTTGGGGACCCGATTATAGCACTTAAACACGGAAAAAGTCAGATTTTCATGATATGTCCCCTTTAACTTATATTAAACTTACTTAAAAAAATCAAGTTGACTCTCGTATAGCTTAAATTAAATTGCTTAAATTATATTTTAACTAATTAAATGTAAGAACATTTGATCATATACTTTTTACAGTGTAGTGTATAATGACTTTAATTCACAATATCTATGATTTTTCATGTTTTTATTTTCTGAATTAAAATTCATGAGGCATAAAGATAATGAAAACCTAAAGTAATTTGGCAAAAGGTTTGTTTATTGTTTCTTATACTGAAAAAAATGATATGATCAATAAGTTATGACAATCAAAAAAGCAAAGCAATTTTAAACCTTTAAGTTATACAGGATTCAACACATTTTTAATGTAATTTAAGTTGAAATGATTTAAACATCCAAGTTGATTGTACTTAAAAATTTAAGGCAGCAACCTTTTTTTACAGTGAGGGAGAAAATCTGTTAATCTATTCATATAAAGACCTGTCAGAAAAAAACAATAATTCATTATATTTGTAAAAAAAAAAAAAAAAAAAAAAAATACTACCTTGATAATTATATATATAAAAAAATATTAAATAATGATTAGATGTGTAGACAAACATATGTCTATGAAAATATGAAATCTTGTTGAAATGGTATATAAATTAATCAAAACCAAAGTAGTTCAAAACGTACTACAAAGAGTAAACATTTTAGATTATTACATTTTATTATAAGATCTTGGCACATATGTTTTAAACTAGATATTTAAGATCTTGCACACTCTTGATAGTATGGAACAGATATATTGTATTACTATTAGCTATATTTTCAAGCCTTTCACGTCAACAACAACAAAAGATATGATGAACATGTTCTCCTCCCTTGCGATGCCCAATCATATACATTATCGTATTAGTATTTGTCTTCGTTTTGCATCGACCGCATCAGCGCCGGGTGAAAACCACCGCTGTAAATATTCACCCTCAGAGTTTGTTCCTCTCAGGCACGTTTCCACGTCTCTCATACATTCTTCCTTCACAAATCAGAGTTTATTATTGTCCTCCTCGGGAGGGAGAGACTGACAGAGCACATTATTAATTGAATTAATTTGAGTGTCTCTATAATCCTGTCAGTAGTTTTGCTGAATTAAACCGAGCGGAAGAGACAGAAGTAGCTCAATGCTGTTGTCAGCCATGTGTCAGCATGAAGCCGCCTGACTGACAGACCAGCAGAGCCTCCCAGGGCCTCATTAGGACACCCTTCCCCGTGTGTGTGTGTGTGTGTGTGTGGTGTGCTTATTATGTGTATACATACATTTGTGCATGTGTGTGAGTGTCTTGATGCAATCTGGCAGGTGCGTACACTCACACCTCTCTGCCCAAGGTGGATCGTTTGCCTGAACAATACAAGTCAGCTCCAGCTTAAGTTGCAGGCATGTGAAAACTAGCCTGTAGGGACAGTTTCCAATATCTGTTCACACTGCTACATTTACTGCTGAAAATCTAATACCTTTTATTGTATTCAAAACGTCAAACCAGCACGTTCTCGTATTCTGCACGCGTAATCGATCATCCGTGCGTTTTTTGGCACTCCCTCCAACCGTTGTTGATCGTACAACTTCACAATAGCATTTACATTAAACCGCACTCAGCAAATGTGGGCTTGAAATCAAATCGTCTGCATGTGAAAATGTAACTACAAGTATTTGGGCTTGTATTTATGTGTGTATGTTTAAATAACCATGTACATTTGCATGATGGTTAGATATTCGGTCCCTACTGACATCATTACCTGCACACACACAACCCACGCGAGGGTTCCTGCAACTTATATTTTATTCAACAAATCCAATGTTTCATTTCCCCTCAGGTAGTCACTCACTCAACAGACATTGCTCTTAAATTATGAATGTCTGGTTTGTCTCTTTTACACACACACTGGCAAGAATACACACCTGCGTCATTTCCAGAGACGTGCTCATAGAGAATAAATAATGCGATGGTGTGAAGTGACAGTAGTGTGTTAAAGTGGATACCACGCACCCACTGCAGTGTGAACCGCTGGGTTTTACCCCTAACAAGAATATACTAGGTTATATTCAAACATCGCCTTAATGTCAATACAGGCTTGTTCAGAGAGCCAGCAAAAATACAATGATTTTTTTCCCCTTGCCTGTCCGACTCAAATCTCTTGCAGTTTTTTTGTGGTTTGTCCTAAAAGAAAACACATGAAATCCAAACATGATTTGAAATCTGCTTAAAAATATTATTATTTTTGCTCAAGTCTCACATTTTCACCAAAACAGCTCTTTTTTGCTTTCAGGATTTGTATTTTGCCTTAATGAAAAACATCAAAGTGAAACATCCATTGTTAGAATACACATATGGTGAATCTATGCAAGTTTGCAACTGGATCTGATCAATCAAATCTAATCTGGCCACATTTTAACAGTAAGTTTAAAAAAAAAAAATCAAACTGGTGTGAACGTGTGTTTGAAATCAAAATTGACAACTATTTGTGTTTTCTGGAAAATTGCAGTATTATAAATGATTTATCCGAATTGTATTATTTAATTAATGTGCCTCATAATCTTGAATCAGAATAACTTCCCCTCCTGCTCAGTGACATCTCTTCTCTTATGACGAGGGCGGGGCAACCTGTCACTCACATGAGATCCACCAATAGCAAACCACAACCATCCAATCAATTCCCCACAGACAAAATCAAGCCTCGCCCTACATTTTTTCTTGTTTGAGAAGTGTTTCGCTCTGATATATGGCACAACAGGGAAGAAATGACTATTGAAACTTCAGTTTCACGCCGACTTTAAGATGACAAAATACAAGCATCTTCATATAGCCTACTGTAGTCCCCTGCACAAGTACAAGAATATATACGGAACAAAATGATAAATGCAACACTTTTGTTTTTGCCCCCATTTTTCATGAGCTGAACTCAAAGATCTAAGACTTTTTCTATGTACACAAAAGGCCTATTTCTCTCAAATATTGTTCACAAATCTGTCTAAATCTGTGTTAGTGAGCACTTCTCCTTTGCCGAGATAATCCATCCACCTGTGTAACCGGTGTGCAGAGGTGGGTAGTAACGAATTACATTTACTTCGTTACATTTACTTGAGTACATTTTTTGGGTAACTTGTACTTTTAGAGTAGATTTAAAGATGGGTACTTTTACTCTTACTCAAGTAAATTTCTTGTGAAAAAACTGTACTTTTACTTAGTTACATTCGGTGGCGTTCCTCCGTTACTGTCAAATGGTAATAATTATATTATATATATTAAAATAAGTGAATAACTTTCGCAAGTCTCGCGAAACGTTGGAGAGGCTGCTTCGCGAGAGGTTGCTACGCATCACCCGCTTATAATTAGCGCGCGTTTAGTCGGAAGATGTGTGTGAGCTACGGGAGGCAGATTGCCCGTGGCCTCAAGTTCAGTCTATGTTTTCACTCCAAGATGTCAAAAAGAATAGTTTCATAATGCGATGCATGTTGTGTGCACCAAAACGAACTGACATCTCTCAGCATACAAGAATTCCACCCTGAAAAGAACATGTAGCGGTAAGTGTCACAATGATGCCTATATTTGAACACTATTAACGGTCATTTGGTAACTATGGGAAATTTTCCCTTATTATAATACTATTTCACACACTGTCCGAGTGTTTTCCTCATATGCGCTCTTGTGCAAGCAATGAATCGTTTGAATCCTCCAAACAATACACGTACACGAACAAACGTTCTCATCTTCACATTTACATATCCTTTTCTTCACAAAACGAAACAAATTGAATAGCCTAATGTGACGTCTTGCATTTATACACAAATCCGGACAGACACCTGTCTGAAGTGTAGAAAATACATACAAATAAAAACAGTATTGTATTTTATTCCTACCTAAAGAATAGCCTATATACTTATACAAATATAAGAACAAAGTATGTTTTAAGAAGAGCTCTAGTTAGCCCAGCACACCATTAATTTACACTGTTTAACCATTAATCACACACACACACACACACACACACACACACACACACACACACACACACACACACACACACACACACATATATATACATATATATACATATATATATATATATATATATATATATATATATATATATATATATATATATATATATATATATATATATATATATATATATATATATATATATATATATATATATATATATATATATATATATATATATATAAGGTTCATTAGTTTACATTAGTTAACATGAACTAATAATGAACTGCACTTATAAAGCACTTATTTATCTTTGTTAATTTAAACATTTACTAATGCATTATTAAAATATTGTTAACATTAGTCAATGCACTGTGAACTAACATGATACTGTATCATAAATAAACCATGAACAGCTGGATTTTTATGAACTAACGTTGACAAAGATTAACTAATGCTGAACAGAGGTGTTGTTCATGGTTAGTTCATGTTAACTAATACATTAACTAATGTTAACTAATACAACCTTATTGTAAAGTGTTACAGAGAGGTGTGTGAAAGCTCTCCAAGTAGCCTGAAATTCAGGGTTTTCGCTTATCAATCAGATCGAAAGTAACTAGTAACTAACTACTTGAGTAGTTTTCTCATCGAATACTTTTTTACTCTTACTCAAGTAAATATTACGATTGTTACTTTTACTTTTACTTGAGTAAATATTTCAGTAAGTACTTGTACTTTTACTTGAGTACAGATTTTGGCTACTCTACCCACCTCTGCCGGTGTGGCATATCAAGATGCTGATTAGACAGAATGATGTGCCTTACGCAAAAGGCCACTCTAAAAATGTCCACCAGAGCTGTTGCCCGTGCATTGAATGTTAATTTCTCTACCATAAGCCGTCTCCAAAGGCGTTTCAGAGAATTTGGCAGAACATCCAACCGGCCTCACAACCGCAGACCACACTCTAAAAAAAAAAGGTTCTATATGGCCCCAAAAATGGTTCTTGGCTCGTAATCATAGGGGAACCTTTTTTAGTGCTATATAGCACCAATTTTGGTGCTTTAGTGGTTCTTCAGAGGTTCTTCACCGGTTCTTTGACTAAGGTGCTATATAGCACCGCTGAAGAACCACTGAAGCACCAAAATATAGCACTAATAAAGGTTGCCCTATGATTACGAGCCAAGAACCATTTTTGGTGCCATATAGAACCATTTTTTTTAGAGTGCACGTGTAACTACACCAGCCAATCATTACTGTGATTGGATGTAAAAATTTCTGCTTCAGATGCAATCAATAAATTATTTATACTTTGATTTATGTATTGTGCCGGTTCAGAAATGAATCTGAACAGAAAATGAATACAAATGCTCACAAAATGTAAGATATTGTTGCAAAAAAGTACTTGTATGAGATCTGGATTTTTATATTATAACGTGATATTGTCACAGACACGTCAGGTTCCAACCTCCACCAATCACAACGCACGCCATCGCCTGAGTACTGATCACCATCACCTGCACCTCATCACGGCACTCATCACCAGCACTATATAACACACACTCACACAGCACTCCATGTCCGGTCTCGTTCGCATATACTATGTGCTATGCTTACCTCAAGGACTTCTCTTCGCATACTTACCTGTCTCCTTCCCTTTGTGTTCCTCGTCTGCTGTGTGGGTGTGTTCCAGTCAGTTCCTCAGTTCTCCAGCGATCTCCAAGCTCCAACGTTCATCTATCTGCAAAACAAAGGACAGTAACTATCTCTATCATATCCATTCAACGTCCATCTACAACCAGTTTACTCACCTGTGTTACTTCATCTGCTCTACTGTGGTCAAATAAACTACCATTACCTGTTACATCTGTGTCTGCCTCCTGTGTACTGTAACAGATATACACGGCAATTAAGCAATATCACATGCTTTTTTCCAAAAATTTGAGCATGACTGCAAACATTCAATACTTTAAAAAAAAAAAAAAACATTATTCTCAACATTATTTATGCATTTGTAATTTACCAATCCAGATGCATCTTCTGTACCACCTCTGCAGTGCAAAGATTAATTTTGTTGTTAATGATTTCATTTGAATGGTAATAGTGTCTTATTCTAATTATATGTATTGATTAAAAATAAGTAATTTCTCAGGCGGTAATGTGGATCTTTATGAATTTAAGGAGTGCTGGTCTGGTCTTGGTCTTGACTCGGTCTCGTCCTGCTTTGGTCTTGACTACAACACTAGACATTAGCATAAACTGTGTTTCTACTCTCAATGAATTATTCCTATGGCAGAGGAACAATTTGAAGAAAACATTGCTGAGCAAGTGAGCTAAAGTCTTTCTGTTCATGTCTGTTAGAATCTATATGCAACAAAAATTGTTTTCTGTATTTCTTGTTTCCTAATCTAGTTTTCTTGCATTGTATACTACAAACATTGTTCTGTGACAAATTACTTCATTTTTAAATAGCTTTGGATATAAGTGTCCGCTAAATGAATCAATATAATAAAATAAAAAATTTTAGCGCATACTCCTAAATGACAAAGTGTTTTTAGCAGATATACACATTTAAAATGTACAGTCCTTTCTTCCTCAAAAAACAAAATTATCGATGACTCCTCTGGCACTACATGGATTTTCCTCCAATCAAATGCTCTGGAGAGTGAAAATACCACGCCCCCTAATATCACCTGCAGCCATCTAACAAATCATGGCTCATGACTGTAACAAGCCAAAGGCTATTGGCCTGCTCGTCAAGTGACTAAATGTGGAAATATGTTTATAGTTAACTACCATAATAATAATTTGGTTTAATGTTGGAGCTGTGTGCAAAGTATGTACAATGGTACAGTGCGCTCGTAAAAAAATTAGCCAAGCATTCGTGTCCATGCTTGCATATTTATTCTCTTTTCGTGTGTGGGTTGAAGGCTGACATAAAATGTATTTACTTAGCACCGTCAGCTGTCCAACAATCTACTTTGAAGTTCTTTGTGCAAATCACATTCATGACTCTCATGCTCCTAGTGTGGCATGTTCAGAAGGAAATACTATATATTACAATCATGACCATTATGACTTCCTGTTCTTCCGTCACACTGGAAATGGAAGGTTAAATCGAGTGCATTGAATTGTGGGGTAATTCTGCACAGAAATGTTTGGCAGCTGTATTAGGGCATCTGGGGATTCACTGCATACAGAACATTTGCATATATTGTGCACAGCTTATTAAATACAGCTTATGTTTGTATGTGGCAATAATGTGGTTTTCAGTGCGGGTGTGTGTGTGTGTGTGTCAGGGTTGAAATGAGCGCAAGTGTGCGCTGGAGAGAGTGACAACGAGTGCAGATCCCTGTCTCTCACGGCTGCTCTTTCATGTGTTGCCAGACTGAACTGATGTAGGTCTCCCCATCAAAGCTCTGTTTAATTCAGTCCTAATGAGGGGTTCCTGTCCCTGCCCCTCTGCTTACTGTATCAGCAACCTCCACAGCTCCCCCGTTAATATCTCTGCTCTGTTAACTCACGCTTATGTGTATGTATGCGCACATCGATACAGAACAAGAACCAAAACTGCATCTTACTGGGCAATTTTTTATTTTTTTTTAGAATTATATGTATATGTTTTTAGACCTTTTTTTGAGCAATAAGCACACGAAAGACATGACATGATGTTGCAAGCTAAATTTAAACTTACATTGCTGAGCGCTCAAGATCCTATCTTGGGCAAAGCAGTGCAGGGGTGCGAACGGACCGGGCAGGGCCGTTCGCGCCCCTGCCCTGCTTTGCCCAAGATATGGGCCAAATATGCTGGTTGCATCACCCTAAGGATGGCCCTGCAAAGTCATATCCCCCTTTGGACCCTAAAGCCATTTCATTGGCTGAGACATTTTTATGGATACTGTATTTAGTGCCAGTGTAACTGGTCCTACTCGCACCACTCCAAGCAGTATTCGAACCATCAACCAGCATGAGAAGTGGGCATATTAACAAGGATATTCAAGACCACAGCTCTAACTGGCCTCCGTTACACTCACCCCCCTAAACCTCACTCCCACCTGGGTCACGGCACCAATGTAAATAGTCCTACTTGTACCGCTCCAAATGGGATTCAAACCAGAGTCAACCGGAATGGGAGGTGGGCTTGTTAAAAAGAAATTAAAGACTGCAGTCTCTAGCTGGTCTCTGTTACACTCAACCCCTAAACTCCTATCCAGGAAAGGGTTTTACTTGCACCACTCCTAGTGGGATTCGAACCTGTGTCAACCTGTATGGGAGGCAGGCTTCTCACTCCCATCTGGGTCACGGCTAGCCTGACAAGGCTAGACTCACATCAAGATTTTGGGTCTGGAAACTCACCATTGACAGGGCTCAATCCGAGGGGCGGGATAAACGGTTGTCTTTCAAATTCCCTCTGCATGCAATTGGATAGCGCCATGAGCGCCAACCAACCAGAGCAAAGAAGAAGGTGAAGCCGAGCTAACGTTAGTTGATAGACTTTCGCCGTATCTGGTAGGCAAAACTTCGAACATATCTTTTCTTAAGAATGACTTCAGTGCCGTTCTTTTCTCAAAGAAAAACTTCCAGAGTCGCGGCCAAAGCCGATTCAAAAGACTTTTCTTTGTTTACGAGTAGAACCTCAGAAACTCTGCCGTGACGTGCCATCATTATGTTAAGCCCGCCGACCGACTCTACACATGCTGTGATTGGCCTGACCAGAGTTTGTTTTTTCCAGCTCTCAGGTCTACCGAGAGTTGCTAGACTACATTCACGGCAAATTGAATTTTCTGCCGCTAGGGTGCGTCTAGATTTCTAGGCTAGGTCAAGGCACCAATGTAACTGGTCCTACTTGCACCACTCTAAACGGGATTCGAGCCAATGTCAACTGGCATTGGAGGTGGGAGTGCTAAGGACATTAAAGACCACAGCCTCTAGCTGGCGTCCGTTACACCATTACACCGCCTAAATGTCACTCTCATCTGGGTCACAGTACCAATGTAACTGGTCCTACTTGCACCGCTCTAAACAGGATTTAAACCAGGAGATTATGATAAACGGAAGGCAGAAAGAAAGGCTCAGTCAAACTGTGGTATTAACGAAACGCTATTGGCTGTTTCAAAAAAGGGGAGGAGCTACTAACAGCTGGAGCCGTTTCAGGGGAAATTACGTTAACACGTTGAATAATGCTGCGCGTTTCAAAGCACTTCATTGGGCCTTTAACGTCTCTTCCGAAGGAACTAAATGTATTTAGTTTTAACCATGAAAATAGTGGCTTTTAAATTGCATATTACATTACAAAAACTAAAACGATTTCCCTTTCTCTGTATTTGCAGTTAACATTCAGTTGTTGTTGTTTTTACAGTGGGGGTATTGGTGAAACATTTACTATAATACCTAGAAATAAATATTGATTTAAAATAAACATTTATGTTAGTCAGTTATAGCTTTTGGTAGCTGATTCAGTGTCAATACCATCATGCTTTGTTTAAACATTAAATGAAGCCCAAATCAGCCAATAAAACATTTCCTCGCTGTGCACCTGTACATCAGTATCTCTTTCATCTGAGTTTATGAAGGCTTTTCCTTCCTGTCTGTTCCACAGGCTGACAGCCATCCTGAGAGGCAAACTGAACTGCAATCATGTGTTTTATTAAACAACTTCACATCCGTTTCACTCTCGGCAAGCAAGACCTGTGGGGTTTTTAACGGTACGACTGTCATATTAGATGACAGCTCTCACAATCTAAAGGGTATAAGAGAAAACTGATTAAAGAGGATAAAAAGTCAAGTTTTATCCTCAGGTGCCTAGTTTTATTCTTAAGTGTTGAGTCGTGCTTTGAGGTAAGAGATTCTGTTGGTGGCTGAACATGCTGTTTACATGAAAAAGTGCTAAAACAAAACGTTGAAATGTTTTAACTTTGGAGCAGTTTGATGGTGAAAAGAGATATTTCTGAGGTTATCCTGAAGCTTTTCATTTGACTGAAAAACAAAAACCACAAAAGAAAAGAAGAAAAAACTATTGGCCAAATGTACCGAAGCCATGCACAGAAAAAAAATGAAAAGGAAGTAATGTACGTTTGTCAGCCGTCTCTCAGGGTCTCTGATTGAAACTGTGCTCCTCAAAGGCCATGCAGCCTTTTAAGATGCATTATATTCTAGGGCTTCAAAGCTTGCCAAATGCAGCCTGTGTGCGAATGCAAGGACACTTGAAAACATTCTTGTGTTCTCCAAATGGACGCAAAGAGGTTCGGCAGCCATACCTGCAGTTTTGCTAATGTGCTCCCGCAGCTTGTTTTCCCTCATAACATTGTGGACTTGCACCTTGCCATGCGTTCTTTTGCCCAGTTCATCTATTAATATCTTCTTCCTAGTAAGCCAGAGTAGGTTGTGCTCTTTGAAATACTAATAAATACAACATAAATACATATTAAATAAACAGAACACGCTTAAGATTCCTTGAAAACATCATAAAGAACCTTAAAGGGATAGTTCACCAGGAAATGAAAATCCTGTCATCATTTACTCACCTTCATGTCACTCCAAGTCCTTTATGACTTCTGTGGAAAGGAGTAATTTTGCGGCTATGTTCCATACAAAGAAAATGGATGGTGACTAGGGGCTGTAAAACTCCAAAAAGGACCAAAAAAGTTCTCCATAAGTCTTCCGAAGCCACACGATAGCTTTGCATTGTTCACTGAAAATTTTGTGAACTCATGTTCAAATTGAATTTGTGCTTTCGCATATTCAAATTTGGTGCGTTATAAGACACATGGGAACAGTAGCTATGTTTCTATCCAAAGTTTTGAATTTAACTTGTGCGAATGTCACATAAAATATTAGTGATAAAGCAGCGTTTCCATCTCAAGTGTCAAAGAGAACAAAATTGTCACTTCCTTAGAAATTGGCACAAAATATCAGTAATAAAAATGGGTAAGAAACTGTTGCTCTTTTTCACTTCATCATTGATGACTTGCGTCTCAGATCGATCAGATGAAACGATTTCATGTTCTCTTGCGTTGGGATGCTGGCGTTTCGGAACACAATCGTGTGAGACGCTTCTGGAGGGAATTAAACCAAATCATTCTGATGACAGACTTTGGCTCAGGCATTTCAGAAACACCAAACCAACATTCGAGATACTGCGATGCCATTGGCCCGCTGGTTAGTCCAGTTATCCAATCACAGTCTCTGTTGAGACAAAAATCATGTGTTTTTTGATGCACATCGAGAGATTTATCCAGTAAAGTGTTTCCATCGTTGTTTTTGAGCATGTTTTCTTTTTATCCGCCTCAATTTGAGCATTTTTGAAATATATGCACATCTTGGCGTTTCCATCCAGCATTTTAGTCAAATGCGATGACCCCAAAAAATATAGTATAGCTAGTGCCACTGAAGCCGAACCTGGTACAATATGTCTAGAAACACCAAGACTGCATATTATGGTGTTTTTGACAGCTCTTGGTCACTATCCTTTCATTGTATTGAAAAGTGGAAAAGAACAACGTGAACATTCTTCAAAATGTATCTCTTTGTGTTCCATGCTAAATTTAATTTAAAGCCACAATATGTAATTTTTCACCGCTAGAGGTAGCTTATTTAAAACAAAGGCGTAGCTTGATGACGGCTTGATTTAACAGATCTTTTATTCTGCCGCAGTCGAGCGCTTCCGCTTCTTCCGCTAATGCGTATAAGTGTGTGTTGAATGTTATGTTATAATGCTACTCTATGCGTTCGCTCGGCTCTACTATGAGACACTAAGTCTACTAAGTCTACAAAGTCTAATAAAACACATCATATATTAAAGCGACAAAATAAAACCGAGAAATCGAGGGTAACGTGGGTATGATGTCATTAATAGGCGACGCACAGATATGATCAATGTCCTGGTTAAAATCACTTTATTTCTCTGGATTTAAATATTCTTTAGAAACATTTGGGATACTGTAAGTACACAAGTCAACAAAATATATAAAACACTGTTCTAGTGTTTTTTTTTTATATTTGAATCCAAAAATCTTACATTTTGTGCCTTTAACACAAATTATAATTTGCAGGAGAGACTTTTAATATGTCCTTGAGTTTGTCTCGAGTTGCCACATAGTTCCTGTCACCACAGACAGAATTGATGTAAATATTCTTGTCTATTACAGCATCAGCTACATCTGTGTTTTCTCAGCTGAGCACATTCTATCTGAAAGTTGCCATCAGATGATGGATCCGGCCCCTTGTGCAAGAGGTCGTCGACCTTATTTGAGTCCTGTGCAGAACCTCACTGGTCTGACATACACAGGATGTTTGGCATTAACCAGTGGCCATACGTCCGAGCAAAAGCATGGATGACGGAGGACAGCTGGAAGTAACATTATACGTCTCTCTCTATCTCTCATTCCTCTGCTCTGCCACTCTCTCTTTTTTCCCACTGCCGCACTTATGAATCCACCCTTTGTCTCAGACTTTAAATGGCTATGCAGATAGATCCAGAATATGGGCGATTAGATCATCTGATCTTCCCTGGTGAGATAAGCTGATAACCCTGAAATGGTAACAACATTTTTTGTTAGTTGACTTCAGATTCTTTCATCAATGTCAACGCCAAAATGAGCTCATTCACTGTTAAAATGAAAATGTACCCTATTTATTTTGTAAAATGCATGTTAAAGATTTTATTGTGAACCACAAGTGCCTTGAAACGTGCAGCATTATTCAATGTGTTGATGTAATTTACACTGAAACAGGAAGACAGGGTGGGAAATATTGAGAATATCCCCTTTTTAAAAATAGCCAATAGCGTTTAGTTTATATCACAGCTCGTCCAGAGCCGTTGAGCTCGATAAAGCCAGTTTCCTCCTTATCTCTAACCGTTTCTCCTCCCCCTGTCCTCCATTTTGCTTTAAAATACAGCATTCTGTGCAGAATTCAAACAGGGCCGATACATTTTCTGGTCTGCGCCGACTAGAACACATGATCCGCTCTGTGCTGTCGTGTCTCTGGACCGGAGCTGGGGCGGTTCCTGTGACACTAACGTGAAACCAGACTTCTTTCGCTCCAATGGAAAGCATATTTACACTGTCACTCCTTATCCTCTATATAGTGCACTGTCTGATCACTCCTTATCCTCTATATAGTGCACTGTATGATCACTCCTTATCCTCTATATAGTGCACTGTCTGATCACTCCCTATCCCCTATATAGTGCACTGTCTGATCACTCCCTATCCCCTATATAGTGCACTGTCTGATCACTCCCTATCCCCTATATAGTGCACTGTCTGATCACTCCCTATCCCCTATATAGTGCACTGTCTGATCACTCCCTATCCCCTATATAGTGCACTGTCTGATCACTCCTTATCCTCTATATAGTGCACTGTCTGATCACTCCTTATCCTCTATATAGTGCACTGTCTGAATCGTTCCCTATCCCCTATTTAGTGCACTGTCTGAATCGTTCACTATTCCCTATATAGTGCACTGTCTGAATCGTTCCCTATCCCCTATATAGTGCACTGTCTGAATCGTTCCCTATCCTCTATATAGTGCACTGTCTGAATCGTTCACTATTCCCTATATAGTGCACTGTCTGAATCGTTCCCTATCCCCTATATAGTGCACTGTCTGAATCGTTCCCTATCCTCTATATAGTGCACTGTCTGAATCGTTCACTATTCCCTATATAGTGCACTGTCTGAATCGTTCCCTATCCCCTATATAGTGCACTGTCTGATCACTCCTTATCCTCTATATAGTGCACTGTCTGAATCGTTCCCTATCCCCTATATAGTGCACTGTCTGATCGCTCCATATCCTCTATATAGTGCACTGTCTGATTGTTCCCTATCCCCTATATAGTGCACTGTCTGATCGCTCCTTATCCTCTATATAGTGCACTGTCTGATTGTTCCCTATCCCCTATATAGTGCACTGTCTGATCGCTCCTTATCCTCTATATAGTGCACTGTCTGATCGCTCCTTATCCCCTATATAGTGCACTGTCAGATTGCTCCCTATCCTCTATATAGTGCACTGTCTGAATCAATCCCTATCCTTTATATAGTGCACTGTCTGAATCACTCTCTATCCCCTATATAGTGCACTGTCTGAATCAATCCCTATCCTTTATATAGTGCACTGTCTGAATCACTCTCTATCCCCTATATAGTGCACTGTCTGAATCAATCCCTATCCTTTATATAGTGCACTGTCTGAATCACTCTCTATCCCCTATATAGTGCACTGTCTGATCGCTCCTTATCCTCTATATAGTGCACTGTCTGATCGCTCCTTATCCCCTATATAGTGCACTGTCTGAATCACTCCCTATCCTCTATATCAGGGGTTTTCAAACTTTTTGTGTGTGTGGACCACTATTTGTAATCAAAAAATTTTGCGGACCACCTTATAACACAAATAATAAAATATGTCTACACACAGTCCTACCTGAATTATTCCGCACCTCTAAATAGGCTTACTAGCACTAAAACTATAACTAGTCATCACATCAGTACAACAGGCTTGTTAAAGGAAAGTTTACTGCAGACAACGGCTGCTACATATTTAATTTATTTATTCTGGCTCATAGATGCATCCGACTCACTGTCAATCTCTTAATTTTTTGTAACTTCTGCCTCTGTCTCTTTTCTCTTCAAAGAACCTGTTGCTATCCACCGATCCATAACAGCACTGAACTTGAACGTCACTTGAACTTGAACGCACAATAACTTGACAATTAAATACAAATGTTATATCAATATAGGCCTACATATTCTTTTTACTTTTTATTTTTTATGGGAATTTCCTGGTAAAATGAAGGTAAAAAAATATTATTTTATTTTATTTTATTTTGCCTTTCCACGGACCACCTGCAGTACCCTCACGGACCACTAGTGGTCCGCGGACCACAGTTTGGGAATGACTGCTCTATATAGTGCACTGTCTGAATCAATCCCTATCCTTTATATAGTGCACTGTCTGAATCACTCTCTATCCCCTATATAGTGCACTGTCTGATCGCTCCTTATCCTCTATATAGTGCACTGTCTGATCGCTCCTTATCCCCTATATAGTGCACTGTCTGAATCACTCCTTATCCCCTATATAGTGCACTGTCTGATCACTCCCTATCCCCTATATAGTGCACTGTCTGATCACTCCCTATCCCCTATATAGTGCACTGTCTGATCGCTCCTTATCCTCTATATAGTGCACTGTCTGATCACTCCCTATCCCCTATATAGTGCACTGTCTGATCGCTCCTTATCCTCTATATAGTGCACTGTCTGATCACTCCCTATCCCCTATATAGTGCACTGTCTGATCACTCCCTATCCCCTATATAGTGCACTGTCTGAATCAATCCCTATCCTTTATATAGTGCACTGTCTGAATCACTCCTTATCCCCTATATAGTGCACTGTCTGATCACTCCTTATCCTCTATATAGTGCACTGTCTGATCGTTCTCTATCCCCTATATAGTGCACTGTCTGATCGCTCCTTATCCCCTATATAGTGCACTGTCTGAATCACTCCCTATCCTTTATATAGTGCACTGTCTGAATCACTCTCTATCCCCTATGTAGTGCACTGTCTGATCGCTCCTTATCCTCTATATAGTGCACTGTCTGATCGCTCCTTATCCCCTATATAGTGCACTGTCTGAATCACTCCTTATCCCCTATATAGTGCACTGTCTGAATCAATCCCTATCCTTTATATAGTGCACTGTCTGAATCACTCCTTATCCCCTATATAGTGCACTGTCTGAATCGTTCCCTATCCCCTATATAGTGCACTGTCAGATCGCTCCTTATCCCCTATATAGTGCACTGTCTGAATCGTTCCCTATCCCCTATATAGTGCACTGTCAGATTGTTCCTTATCCCCTATATAGTGCACTGTCTGAATCACTCCCTATCCCCTATATAGTGCACTGTCAGATCGCTCCTTATCCCCTATATAGTGCACTGTCAGATTGTTCCTTATCCCCTATATAGTGCACTGTCTGAATCGTTCCCTATCCCCTATATAGTGCACTGTCAGATCGCTCCTTATCCCCTATATAGTGCACTGTCAGATTGTTCCTTATCCCCTATATAGTGCACTGTCTGAATCACTCCCTATCCCCTATATAGTGCACTGTCAGATCGCTCCTTATCCCCTATATAGTGCACTGTCAGATTGTTCCTTATCCCCTATATAGTGCACTGTCTGATCGCTCCTTATCCCCTATATAGTGCACTGTCTGAATCACTCCCTATCCTTTATATAGTGCACTGTCTGAATCACTCTCTATCCCCTATGTAGTGCACTGTCTGATCGCTCCTTATCCTCTATATAGTGCACTGTCTGATCGCTCCTTATCCCCTATATAGTGCACTGTCTGAATCACTCCTTATCCCCTATATAGTGCACTGTCTGAATCAATCCCTATCCTTTATATAGTGCACTGTCTGAATCACTCCTTATCCCCTATATAGTGCACTGTCTGAATCGTTCCCTATCCCCTATATAGTGCACTGTCAGATCGCTCCTTATCCCCTATATAGTGCACTGTCTGAATCGTTCCCTATCCCCTATATAGTGCACTGTCAGATTGTTCCTTATCCCCTATATAGTGCACTGTCTGAATCACTCCCTATCCCCTATATAGTGCACTGTCAGATCGCTCCTTATCCCCTATATAGTGCACTGTCAGATTGTTCCTTATCCCCTATATAGTGCACTGTCTGAATCGTTCCCTATCCCCTATATAGTGCACTGTCAGATTGTTCCTTTTCCCCTATATAGTGCACTGTCTGATTGTTCTCTACAGCTACACATGTAAACACATACTGGATCAGAACATCCTGACCAAACCTGCCAGATCCATTGAACAATACAAGTTAAAGATGTTGATGCACTAAATCCATCTAATGTTTGCATTGTCTAATAAAGCAAAAACCTATTCACTGAAAATTATTATATTTAGCAGGAATAGGTCCTGTAAAGTAAATTACATTGTATCACTCAAACCTGGCAAATTAACTAAACTTATTGGCAATGTAAAATGTTGTCAACCCATGTAATGGCAAACAGACTTTCCAACTAATGGAAATATTTACTTATTTACATGGAATATTTACATAGTAGAATAGTAGTACATTTCTCTCTCGCACATGCATTACCCCACAAAATCACATCTACGTCCTGCAGCAGAGCATTAACCAGGTGGTCGCCCTATAGTCCATGGTGATGATGTAATAGGTAGGTGTGGCTCTGTAATGGTATGACGTAGAGGCTATGGCATAGGTCCGATGCAGAAGTATAGATCAGCCTTAAGGCTGTCTGTCCAGTCCACCAAAGCATTTTTGCATATTTTTCCAGTTGTTTTCAATGGGAGCGCCACATTTTTAAAACGCCATGAGCTTAATGAGTCTATTTCACTTTTTTACTGGTCGCTGAGAGTTGAAGAATGTTCAACATTGAGTAAAACGCAACGCTCATCACTGTCACTTTTTACCCAGCCATCCAATCACAGTGGAGGAGGGGCGGGACAAATACAACACCGACCACCCACCACATTCTGCGTGTACTACATCAACGGATGAAAACAAGCAGTATAATAACAGAACAAAATCATTTAAAACAAGAGCCAGAGCAAACACTTTACATTATATTTTATTTTTTTATATAGAAACAATACAGAAACAAACTATCTGTGAAATGAGATACTAGTAACACTTCTGCGGATATTTTCCGTATCATAAAAAGCAAAGAGTCTCAACTGGAAAAAAAACACTGCTCTGCTAAAAACGCTCTCAAGCGCCCACAGCGAGATGTTTTCAGCAGAGCGCCTGTCGTTTTCAGCTGGATAAAAACGCTTTGGTTGACACGCGGCCTAAGCCTTAAAGGATTAGTTCACCCCAAAATGAAAATCTCCGGATAATTTACTCACCCCCATCTCATCCAAGATGTTCATGTCTTTCTTTCTTCAGTCGAAAAGAAATTACGTTTTTTGAAGAAAAAATTCCAGGATTTTTCATCATACAATGCTTTTCCGTTGCATCCAAAATGCTGAAGGTCCAAATCAATGCAGTTTCAAAGCGCTTCGTGTGAAGACTAATACAAATGCCCTTTACCAAAAACACTCAATTTTCAACTTCAAAATCGTCTGATATCGTTTTACCTTTTTTTTTTGCTAAAGTGTGTTTGTATTAGTCTTCACACGTGCGCTTTGTAAACACAGGGGCGGTAGGCCTACTTCTGCCTACGTCTAGCGTGACCTTTTCGATGTGATTGCATCATCCTTAGCACCTCGCAGAGCTGCGCAAGATGAACAATTTAGGTTTAAAAGTATATTCTTTTTTTAACTTTTTTTTATTGACCGATCGTTTCGCTAGATAAGGCCCTATTAGGCCCCTTTAAAGGGATAGTTTACCCAAAAATGTAAATTCTGTCATCAATTCCTCACCCTCATCCAAACACGCAAGACCTTCGATCATCTTCAGAACACAAATGAAGATATTTTTGATTAAATCTGAGAGCTCTCTGATCCCTCCATAGACAGCAATTTAATGAACACTTTCAAGGTGCAGAAAGGAAGTAAAGACATCGTTAAAATAGTCCATGTGACTCCAGTGGTTCAACCTTAATTTTATGAAGCGAAGAGAATACTTTTTGTGCGCAAAAACAAACAAAAATAACAACTTTATTCAACAATTTTGTTCTGAATGAATGAGGCATTTATATAGCGCTTTCATATGTATTCACCCATAGCGCTTTACTACTATGTCAGGGGTCTCTACTCAACCACCACAAGTGCACCAGCCACAGTACAACGGTGCCAGTGCCCTCACCACACACCAGCTAGGTGGAGAGGAGAGAGGGTGAAAGAGCCAATTCAATGGATGGGGATTATTAGGAGGCCCTGTTCTAGCCTGTGTCAGTCTCCTACGCTGTTTCCGTTGTAAAAACAGTGCAGCTCCTGCATCATCAGCACACACGTGTCGTGGTGCTCACGTGAACAGCATCGGCTGCCGTAGACACAGGCTAGAACGAAATTGTATAGAAAAATATCTTAATTTGTGTTCCGAAGATGAACAAAGGCCTTACAGGTTTAGAACTACATGAGGATGAGGAATTAATGACTGAATGAAAGGAATGACATTTTTTTGGGGTGAACTAACCTTTTACTTGTATATTTTATGTACATATTACTGAAATGCCCTCAAATGGGCCTCATATCGTAATTTTTCAAACACTTGTATGCAAGCGTGTGTCTCTAGATTATTGTAATGCTCTACTGGGTGGTTGCCCTGCTCGCTTAATAAACAAACTCCAGCTGGTCCAAAACGCAATAGCTCGAGTTCTTACTAGAACCAGGAAGTATGACCATATTAGCCCGGTTCTGTCAACACTGCACTGGCTCCCTATTAAACATTGCATACATTTTAAAATCTTGCTTATTACTTACAAAGCACTAAATGGTTTAGCTCCCCAGTAATTGAGCGAGCTCTTAACATATTATACTCCATCACGTCTACTGCGGTCTCAAAATTCTGGCTAGTCGATAATATCGAGAATATCGAAATCAACTGCAGGCAGTCGATCCATTTCCTATTTAGCACCTAAACTCTGGAACAGTCTTCCTAGCATTGTTCGGGAAGCAGACACACTCTGTCAGTTTAAATCAAGCCTGTAGTGCTCCTCTCAGAAACTGAAGCCTCCGCGCCTCGATTGCCCCCCGGTGGTTGGTCCCAGTATAGCTCATAAGCCCCACCCCTCGTGGATTCTAATGGATGCGAGATAAACTAAACAATCAAATTACACTTCATATAATTTTTTCCCAAAGTTGGTTTCTGTCATTTTAGGCAGTTTTTATCACAATGATTTCATTTCAAGTGTTCGTTTTTTAAATAAGTTTAGTTTTAGTGAGTTATTTGATGCAATAAAAACGGGGGGTGTGACCTCATGATTGACAGCTGAGATTGACGGCTTCTCTGAGTGAAGTTGTCACTGAGGCACTAACGGACTTTTGTCGGGATTTTTGGGAGGAGATTGGTGCTTTAGCTTTCATTTCTACATTTCCATAACTGTTTATTTCACACCATCATAATGAATTGTTCTGCATCTGTGAGAGTGTGGGCGGGCTTTTGATAATCGCGCCTCTACTTCCTGCTCTCTACTGCGCAGACTCGGTCCCAAGATGTCAGCGCCGTGTGCGGCCTCCGAAAGCTTCAACTCTGGTCAGCGGAAGTCAATGAAGTCGCGTCGTCCATATTTTTTTATGGTCTATGGTTTAAATCTAGACTAAAAACACATCTCTGTACTATGGCATACACATAAAATACTTTTTCAATTAAATGATTGTTAGGCTGCATTGGGTCAGCCGGAACCGGAAACACTTCCCATAACACCTGATGTACTCGTTACATCATTAAAGGATGGCATCTACTCTAATGTTAGTCTCTCTATTTTATCCCGAGGTATACAGCAGTCAGCCGGATCTAGGCCGTGTCCAGATCAGACGGTGGACCTGCACCCAGACATGACCAACGCATGACCCTGAAGCAGAGACCGTGTCAATTAGACTCCCCCTGAAATTGCCTCATCGACACGGCATCCTCAATAAACCCGTCTCCGGCGCGATGACTCCGCTCGTTCGATATTCCTATTTAATGTGAAATTAATCAAAATCAACTCACTGACACAAATACTCTTAAACAAACAAACCAAAACACAGACTAAGAATATCAAAAGAAACACAGATAAAAACAGTACTTGTCAGCTAACGTTAGCGGCTTGACATCAGGATGCACACGAAGCTCGCGCAGCCCGTCATCCGCAGTGGCCATAGCTTATTTCACATAGATCGCTCACAACCCGATGAAAGTTCAAACAGCTGATGACATCAGCGGGGGGTAGCGCCGACACGTCGCTCGGCCTCTGGGGCGTTCTATCATTACACATCAAAATTTGATTGGCTGATAACCCACATCAGTCAAAGTTATGATCCAATGGAAAATGGCAGCTTCAACTGAAGGCTAGCTATCCTACTAGTGCTGGTCCACAGAGCTGTGATGCGTTTAGATGATGAAAATACAGCTCAGCCTCACAAAAAATAACCACATTCATTCTGGAAATATAATTGTAACGTACTGAAATGGACAGTAATTGAATTTAGACACGTTCAGACAGACATTAATATAATTATGAAAAAATATATAATTTTGATTTTGACAGGGCCAGCAGAGAAGGCCCTGATGGCCCACCACTGTCAATACGTCATCCTAAATAAACCCGTCTCCGGCGTGTTGCCTTCGATCTTTCAAATCTTGCACCTTAATAATTGTTTAATCAATACGGCATCCTCAATTAACCCGTCTCCGGCGTGTTGCCTATGATCTTTCGTATATTCCGATCTAATATGACCTCTGACCTGTAAAGTTGCCAGAATAATAATCATACGCTGTTTGTTAATTGGCCCGAGGAGAACTGGCCTGGTTTCTCCCAAGGTTTATTTTGCTGCATTATGCCACCTGATGGGGTTTTGGTTTCCTTGCCACTGTCGCCTTTGGCTTGGCTTGCTCAGTTGGGGACACAAAATGTTTGACTAAATATCCAAATAAATCGAATTAGTGAACTAAATTAACCATATAAACTAAATTACTGATCTAATGCCCACATTGTCACTGTATGATAATTGAACTGAGCTGGATGACATCACCATTTTCTCCAGAGCGGCTATACGGCCGAATAAAATTCTGTTGTATTATTTTTCTGTTTAACACTGTGAAGCTGCTTTGAAACAATCTGCATTGTAAAAAGCGCTATATAAATAAAGTTGACTTGACTTTTTTTCTTGACTTGACTCTGTGCTCCGTATGGTCAGTCCATCAGTGGAATTCACTGCAATACAACAGCAGGACAGTTGAGTAAGATTCATTTTGTTTGGATTATAGATTTTCATCAGCTAATGATCTTTTACCCCTCTCAGGTTAACTTTTTGTGCAGAAAAATTGTGGAAATAAGACAATAATGCAAGCTGCCACAAATAAGCACAGAGTTTGCGTTAAATTATAAAATCCTGGAAGGACAGAATGTATAAAGTGCTATATAAATTGACTGAAGTAAATAGAGGCGTGAGTTTAAACGACTTAGACTGCTAAAAACCCATGCATCCTCATTCCTGGAAAGGGCCATTGTACCTTTTGTGAATGGCTCTTGTGAAATAGTTTGTGTAAGGGGCAAATTAAGGTATATGTGTAGCACATCAGGGTCTCACACCTGCCCTTTAGGTCAACCACGGGAATGAAGACCGTCCACCTCCCAGCTGGCCTCTTCAGACACAATGAACTCTGCTCCTCGTCTGTGTGGTCCTCAGATTAGCTGTTTTAGACCCGGCTTAACTTCCCTTCAGCCCTCTATTCTTCTCCTCACTCCGACACTGGGTTTAGCCTTTCCAGGATGCGTTTGGACGGTCTGTTTTAAACATTGAGACAGGAACCCCCCAGGGGGCAGTTGAGGGGATGTCAGGGGGGCAGTTGAGGAGGTCAGGGAGATCCAGTTATTCTGTTTCCTACCGCTGGCCTTGGGAAACGCTGAGCCACCACCGCAACCCCGATGCCTGTTCCCATGCACATGCAGTCTCTCTCTCTCTCTCTCTCTGGCTCTGTTTCGCAGCATTTCATTCCCAACATACACGCAGACCAGCCCTATAAAGCAGCGTGTCTGGAAACCATCATTTTTATGTGTTGCTGTGTTAAAAGTCAAGACCATAAAATTACACGATTACGACACAGCCATTTTCAGGCACTGGGTAGATTGCGGCCTGCAGTCCTGTTCTGAGAGCACGTTCTGTGTAGAGCTGGGAAAAATAGCACTAACCTGTTGCTCTCCCCCTTTCTCGGTTCTCAGAGTCATCGTTCTGGAAAACACTAATGGGGACAGAACAGGAAACAAACATTCTCGGTGGGCACTGCTCTGATTATATCAGTAGGGCTATTTTTGACACGGCAGAATAAAATGCTTTGTGCAAGAAACATCTCGCTGATTTGTTTTCCTTATGGGTGAATCTTACAAAGCCTTCCAAGAACAAGTCTGGCTCATATTTCGCCTCACAAAATCACAACAAAGAAGTAAGTCTAGCATAAAATAAAAGGACGTCTATTTTTGTACAATGATATTAATCATATTATTTGTCATTTTTATAATAGTGCATTTGATAGCATGTGGTGTTTTTAAAGACTTAATATCTTTTATTATTTGAACTATATCAATCCGTTATATTTGCAATATCTATTCAGTTCAGTCTCTCAATTTAATTTATATCATTTAAAGGATGTTTAATAAATAATATAATTAATATAATATAATATGACAATACATTTCGAGATTTAGAAAAACATTTGCAAGTAAATTTATTTTGTTTAAATAATGTTTAGATAGTTTAAAGGGGTGGTAAACAACGATTTCACTATTCTAACTTTAGCTAGCGTGTAATGTTGCTGCTTGAGCATAAACAACATCTGCAAAGTTACAACGTTCAAAGTTTAAAGCAAAGGGAGATATTTGCTTTTAAAGAAATCAGTTTCTAAGGACTACAGCAAACGGCCAGTAGGCGACTACACACATTCCTCCAGGGTTGGTGACATCACCAGGCTCAATATTTACATAAACCCCTCCTCCGAGAATATTAAATAAGGGGGGTGAGGCCATTTTGTATCGCGGCGCTGTTATATAGTAGGCTTATAACTACAACAGCGTAGTTATAACTGTACGCTGTTGTATAGTAGGCTGGAGTGTTGTTGCCGCGATGCAGAGGAAACGCTGTTATTTTCATCCGGATTGCAGGTCTGGGGTACTTGCTCTGTTCAGCCTTCCTTGGGACGGGGGTGCGTTGCAGAGCGTTTAACATACAGCATGTTATATGCACGTGTGTTTGAGTCAGCGGGGAATCAGGCGCGCGCAGGGCTCCCTGCAGCACATCTCACGGAGGAGAACATCCACCGTCTTCGCGATTTCAATGCCAGATTTGCACAACGTCAGCTGCGTGAAAAAAACACTGCCGGTGCGTGGATGCAGGACGCGCGCGCTGCACATTTCACGGAGGACAACACAAACTTCCACAAACTTCGCGAGTTCAATACAGGATATGCACAACGGCTTGTCCTGAAAGCTGGATTTACAAACAGAAGCTGTTTACGGGCCACAACCTGTAAGTCTGATTTATTTTTCATCGATGTGTTTTCCTGTAATAGGTTGTAGCAAGGAAGTAAACAGATGACAGCGCTGTTCTGCAAACCAGTCTGTTAAATGCTCATTCATACTTAACGTTATCCGACGAACACCTAACGTTACAAACATTAACGTTAAAATCTCAACAGCGAACCTGGCATTAGTGTAAATGATTCTTTGAGTAGAGCTTTTATGTATTGTTTATCTACAGGCATGCTAAACATGCTTCTGTGTGTGATTTGGCTAACTTACTAGTTAAAGCCAGTGCTTAGTGTTTGTTTTGGGTTAGTTCTTGCGACAGATATTTGGCTATAATCGTTCTAAAAATACAAAAGTTAAAGTGCCATTCAGTAGCGATCATTATAGATCCGCAGTCTTTACTCTCGAGGACTGAACAGGTTCTGCTCGATCATCTTCACTCAAATGTTCTGGGTCTGATTCGAGCTCATATGGTTTTATTGACGCCGTTGTTTCTAATACTGAACAGCCTCCAGGTAAGGGGCGTGACGTTTCCGACGTGCACTGCGGTTAGCGAATCACAACACACTGGGCCAGCTAACCAATCTGAGCCCACTGCGTATTTTTGAGGGACTGGCTTCATACAACCCGGAAAGCATCAGACCGTTTTACAAGGAGGGACAGAACAGTGTAGAATAAAGGTCAAATATATGAAAAATAAGGCAATTTTTTTTAAAACGAAGCATGAACACATGTTACAGTGCACCCCACAAACACAGCCAAGCCTTGTGTTTTACCACCCCTTTAATAAATAACTAAAATAAATGTTGACTATATAATAGAAAAATAAAATATAATAATACATTCTGAGTAAATCTATCGTATTAGGGTGTTTAGGAAATATATTAAATATTATTATATATATTTATGTTACTTATTAAATATTGAATATATAATACACATACTAATATAATAATACATGCATTATAATGATATAACATAATACATGTTATTTTTATATAAATGAATATTAATATATAATACATTCTGAGGTTTAGAAAAAAGTTTAAAGAATGCTTAGATAAATAATAAATATTGATTATAATATAATATATATTATTGTAATAATATAATACAATTATTACAACACAATCACTAAATGTTATTTATTATAATCATAATAATTCTACTGGAATTAGAATGAATATGTTAAATAAATTCTGATGTTTGGAAAACAATTTTCAAGTATATATTTATATTTCATCTTGTTTAAAGGACATTTAGATTATTAGATAATAATAATAAAATACATTATAATAAATAATAATGTACTATCATATTATTATTAAAAATATATAAATAATAAATACTGACATTTAATTTTTT
The DNA here is from genome assembly GCF_949357685.1 of Gobio gobio. Lineage (NCBI taxonomy): Eukaryota > Metazoa > Chordata > Actinopteri > Cypriniformes > Gobionidae > Gobio > Gobio gobio. Next base: position 6,976,905 of record NC_137116.1, on the reverse strand, counting down.
TTTTTTTTATAAAATAAAACAATGCTCTTTTTTTGTAATGCAAGTACTTTTATCAACTTAACTTTTATTATCTTAACTTGCATAGTATAAGCATGCAAAGTGGGATGCTGTTTTTAAACCTTGCACGACTGGTTGTTATTGCAGCACTGGAGATGCTCTCTATCTGTTTAGTGAAACCCAACACCCAACGATAAATGAAAGTGAGACAAATCAACACAAAATCAGACACTGCAGACAAGCTGCTGTGTCTGACGATCCCCGAGCCAAATCTATAAGAGCCTGATTCTGACAGACAGAAAATCTGCAGGGAAGAATGCAGATGAACAGGCCCAGCGTGCGCCTCTATCACAGCGGCATCGGTCAGTTAGCGTTCATGAGGGTGGCGCGTGTGTGTGGTTAGTAAAGGTGAAGCAGGAGTGGTAGACATGGGTGTGAATTACATTATAACTGCCAAGTTTACTCATTGCAAGAGCTGAAACAAATAACTGGATATATTTTAACACATTTCAGCAGGCAAGTGAATTTCACAAAGACATATACTGTATCTGGGTCATATTTCATAAGATAAAAAACAAACTGTAAAATGTAAAGTATAAATGAAATATGATTCATAATTAGTGTTGGGGAAAAATTGCTCGTGATTAATCGCATCCAAAATAAACGTTGTGTTTACATAATATATGTGTGTGTACTGTGTATAATTATTATGTAAATACACACACATACATGTAAGAAATATTTGCAAGTATATACTGTATATATAATTTATCTTATATATAAATATAATTTTTTTATAAAAATATAAAAATTTTCTTAAATATATACATGCATGTGTGTGTATTTATATATACATAATAATTATCCACAGTACACACAGATATATTATGTAAACACAAACTTTTATTTTGGATGCGATTAATCACGATTAATTGTTCCCCAGCATTATTCATAATATAAAATATACTATCATTTTAAGATTTAATTCAAAATAAAAATTAAGTGTAGCATAATAAATTGCATCTGAACACCCCAGACTATTTTATTGCAAAATGCATTTACATGTTAACATCACCATCTACCTAAATATCAAAAATTACATTTCATTATTTAACTTGATGAACCAGCCTCCAATTCTGATGTGCCGAGGATGACAGGCAATATTAGCCAAAAAATATGCACAATTCAACAATCCACCAGAAAAGTGTCATCCCGGCATTCTATTTTGACTCTAATTACTATCTTCTATATTATTTAAGGGACAGAATGCAAATTGGCACACAGTATCAGTCTATGTGGTGGTGCAAGGCGGCAAAACTGAAATTATGCCATTTAAAGGGGCTATACTGTATGTAGAGTTGAGAACCCCTTTTTATTAGCGACACCGGTGGCCATTAAGTGAACTGCATCCACTCGCACTCTTGCACACGCAACGTACAAGACCCAAAATGTGAATCGAGGCCTCAAGGAAGTTCTTTTCGCTCTTTGTTCAGAAGCAAAAAGAAGTTGGAAATACCTTTGCAGCGATATACTGTTAGTGAACATCCTGACGACATCCACGCTGCTGAGAGCGACAGTTAGATGAATATGTGAATATGAGCTGCACGCTTTCCTCTCAATAACAAAATAAACACACAACAATGACAGCAGTGAGAAAACAGCAGTTCAGGAAGCATCTGGTCATAGTGATGTGGATATGTTTGAAACAGCTCTGCAATTCACCGTCTACAGATGAGCTCATTAAAATTACACCGTTATGATAGTTTGATCATTTGAGACTATAGTCTGAATTAATCCCTTTTCTTTGCGTGACACATTGACATTACAGTACAGAATGGCTCTTTCATTACTACCATGAACATTGTATAAGCATTCGTTTCATGTGACATTGAAGGGAAAAGAGGCACAACATCCTTTAGATTTTCCCGGCAAAACGTCCCGAGTACTTCACATAAAAATCAGTCTACAGGCTTTCATAAGCCGCGTTTCCACCGCAGGAACTTTCCCCAGGAACTAGGAACTTTGGGGTGGTACTCTGTGTGTTTCGACCGCAGGAACCAGGGTCTAAATGAAGTTCCGGGTAAATATTTCCCCCTCCAAACAGCCCTGCTCCCGAGGTAGTACTTTTTCTCTTGTTCGGGAACTTTCGGGGGTGGGACTTGTGCGCTGAACATGCTGATTGTTTGAGCTCACGCAGCATTTTATTTCAACCGGCATTTTTAAAAATCTTTTGCAAGGTTCGTTCTGCGTTCAGCAAATTTCAGCCTTGCTCTTTCTGTCCAATGGCGCGCGTTGTCTCAGCCATCTCACGGTCAATGTCTGATAATAACATGCGTTGTCTTATTTTAAATCTAGCTTTACGACCTTTCAGAATACGCTTTAGTATCAGTGCTCGTCTCTTTTCCACCGTTTTGTTAATTACCTCTTTAGTAAACCAATACATAACCAGCAAAAGCAGCGCTGCTTGCATCTCCTCCATACTTGTTATTGTTGCAGACAGTATCGCACAAAAATGATTCCTGTCTGTCGCTGACTGGGAGGAGCAGCCGCGCGCAGTCCCACATCTCTGGACTAATTTGCCTAATCTTCACAGTACTTTAGACCGCAGTGGAAACGCGGACAGTAGCAGGTCTGGGGGAAAAAAAGTTCCTGGTACTAAAAAAATTGTTCTGGGTAATTTCGGTGGAAACGGGGCTATAGACAACCTAGGAAGTCGGAGAAGGTCTCTTTTTTTAAAAGTTTCGATACAAACTGTTCACACAAACACGATTCATACATGAAAACTCATACATATAAAAAAATGACAAATCAAAACATTACCATTACCAAATATTCGATTCTAATGAGAGTAGTCTTGTTTTATCCGTACCACATCATTAAAGGCCCCGATATTCTCATCGAAGAATCAACTGATGTGACGTCACTATGAACAAAATCAGGCTTAGACAAAGTTGATTTTGGGAATTCGAAACAGCTTGCTAAAGCGAACTTTCCAGAAAATTTCACTACGGCTGCATGGTAAACAACTTTGTACTCCCATTGGTCCGTGGCGATGATGTAATAGGTGGGTGTGGCTCTGAGGCTCCGCCTTCTTTCACATTGAAATCTTTACCGGTTAATTTCTTCTGTTCAGTCCACGGGGTCAGACGTTCATGGATAAAAAATGAACACACTGAAGAGCTGCTTTATAGTAGAAAATGAAGTTGCGCTTCTGATGAAACGAGACACTGTTTAATACAGCAACGCTTCTTGATTTTAAGCAATCTATTGTATAAAGTGATATATAAATAAACGTGACGTGACTTTGCTAGAGTGCTGAATTGCAGAGCTCGTGCAAACATATTCCCGTTCCTATGATCAGATACTTTTCTTATGCTTTATTTTAAAAAAATGCTTGATCAAATGTTTTCTCAATTTTGTTGTTTGTTTATTTTGTTATTGTGAGGAAAGCACGCAGCCCATATTTACATATTCATCTAATCTTCACTCTCATCAGTGTGGACAGTAGGGGTGTAACAGCACATGTATTCGTATTGAACCGTTTCGGTACAGGACTTCCGGTATGGTGCACATGTGTACCCACACGTTCCCACACGAACATATTAAGTATTCTGTTCATTTCATCACGAAATTCAAATGATAAATGGCAGCGCGGCGCTGGAGTGAACGCAATCATCTCTTCCTAGTCAAAGAATAAACATGAATCAACATCTGAAGATTTGTTGAGGATACATTACACCTTACTGAAACGTACCATATGTTGTGTGATCACTCAATCAGTGTTTCAATGGTGGAAAGGCGTCAATAAAACAGCTTGTAAACAATGATAAACAAAAAGTGTTAAAAGTGCTTGTATACAAACACGTAGCATCACATTTACCTCAGAAGTCATTCAGTCCACAGCTGTTAGTTCACTAGAGAGATGATGAACTCTTTCACTAAATATATGCACTATATTAGCCGATATATTCACTATATTCTACTTACCCTTGTTAGTGATGTCTTGATTATTTAATGTATGTTTAAATAAGTGAAAATGACAGGTAATGTGTATTTAATGATCATATTTCAACAACGAATTGGAGTAAAAACATAATTTTTATGTGAAGCCTTATGTGAAGTTTACATGTTTGCATACAATGTTATTTGAGTGTGGATTATTATATCTAAAAATAAATAGCAACTGAATTTAGGCTAATAGTTTGGGCTCTGTTGTTAACCTTTAATATTACAGTAATGTGTAAGTAAGCTTTCCCTATATAGTTTACAGCAGCAGCGATCATTTTTTTTATCTTTAAGAAACTTTTAGTTATAATTGAATTCATTTAAGGACAGACACAATTTGTTCAGTAAACCACTGTTTAATATATATAAATAAAAAGCAAAACCCGTTGTACCTGCTGTACCAAACCCGTACCAAACTGTGACTTCTAAACCGAGGTACGTACCGAACATAGTAAAGAAAAAATGGACGTGGTGTCCGTGACGTCACCCATAGGATTCTGAAGAGCAGTTTTGAAGCATAAAGTATGGACGAGCTGGCCGTTGCCATCTTGGCATCGCGCGTCACTCCCGGATAACAGAAAAGGGCCAAAGAGGCGGGACGTGGCTGGAGCTGAGGTGACGTGATGACTAACAGACAGCAGACAAACAGCTATCCACCTGTCACTAAAAGTGGCCACGCCCTTAATTATGCAGAACTTTAAGGCTTAATATAACGTAAACGAATGAGTTATAAAAAAAATGCACCCCCCTCACAGTTGTCATGAAGGGCAAAATTAGCCGTATAGACCAAAAACACAATTTGTACCAGGCTGTAAACATGTGTTTTTCTGCTGTAAAGTTGGCCATTTTAACATGGGGCTCAATGAGATTCTGCTCCCTTCTGGAGCCTGTCCCTAGCGGCCAGTCGATGAATTGCAGTTTAAGTCACTTCCGTATTGGCTTCAAGATAAACTGGGGGAGGTTGCCGCTTGGTACCGAACCGTCAGTTTTGTGTACTGTTACACCCCAAGTGGGCAGCATTGGATGTTCGCTAACAGTATGTCGCTAGTCACGTATTTCGAACGTCGTTTTACCCCTAAGCGAAGAATGAAAAAGAAGCTCATGTGAATATATCGGGGCATTAACAGTGTGATTTCTGTGTCCCATCAGGTGCCTTTGGAGGGATTTTTCCATCAGCGCTTCTTCTTTATTTTGGAGGTTTAGTCAGTGTGCATTGTAGTGCACTGCAGCGCAATCATAATTCTGAGAAAAACTGAGTACCTGCCAATGAAAACAAGGCATTTTGGTTGGCAAACGTGCCTGTCTTTATCTCTCTTTCTGTCTGTCTCTCCATGCAGCTGTGTTAAACAAACAGCCTCGTGCAGCTGGACGCCTGAACATGGCGAAAGGGGAATTTTAATCCACTGTTTTTCTGTTCTTTGGCACCAGTCAGATTTATGTGCTCATAAAACCAGGAGAAAATCACCCACTCCATCCGCAGAGAAGGAGAGGTGACGGAGACGGGGGTGCTGGAGGAATTGACCCCTCACCACAATTTGTATTTTTTAGAGGAGCACAACAGACGTGGTAGGAAGGTTTTTTAAACGCACGTGCCTCTCATAAATCCGGACGACTGCGATTCGAGTCTGAAGACGCTGTGATTTTGGAGTCGGCCCTCAGACGACTTAATGGAGTGATAATTGAGTGTAAGCTGAGCTAAAGACTCACACAAACAGGCACGTTCTGTCTTGGTGACTTATGAAATATCCATCACTGTCAGAAACGAGTAAAACCAATACTTGCATAACAGCCAGATCTTTTTCCTCAGCGCTGATCTGAAAACAAACCCTGCGCCGCGCACCAAACCACTTCCAGCTGTCCTCGAACCCACACAAACACGCAGTGCAATTACCATCTGATGCCAGCGGTGCGAGATTAGGTGATAAGTTAAGCCTCCGGCGTGATTTTGGAGCCGTAACTTTAGTGGCTCTCATTGTGCTGCAGCGCCCGTGTCGCATTCAGCCATATGAAACCAGCACACACACTAAAAAACACATCACATTTCATATCTCTGTGACCTCACGATACAAATCACCTCATGCACGCGTCTCCTGTAAGGTCTGAGTTTGTGATTTGTGATGGTCTGATGATGAAGGCGACTTACTGGGTTTACTCTGCATTTCCAGACAACTGAGAACTCCAGCCTCCTTCTTGAAAATGAGCAATGGAACAGAAAAGTCCAGCACCAGATGTAGTGAGAACCGGCATTTCCATGATGGTTAACGAGCCCAGCACTGAAAAAAAAAAAAAGTTTATTTATTTTGTTGAGAAAAACTGTTAAAAATTTGCCACAGAAAAAAGAATGAAACAACAGCGTTAAAAGATTTCAAATGTACACTAAAAATGCTAACTTATAAATTAGCTTGTTTTATTAAAGTCAAAAATATTTACTAAACTTAATCCACTTGAATGCATTCATTTGTACCAACAAAACTCATTTTAAAGCGATAAATCAGGAATAATATCTCTTTAAAGTAACAAAGTAATTATAATGCAATTTTTTCAAACATATTACCTTATTTTTGTGCATTTTGTCAGCCATTTTTTTCCCCATATTTATGTTTATGCCATAATATGCATACAAAAACTAAACTCATATAAGTTATGAGCCATGATAGGATATTATTTTTCCCATATTTGACCATGATATATAATTGGGATAATTCCCCCAAAAATGAAAGTGCTTTCATCATTTACACATCCCTTTGTCATCTGTGGAATATAAAAGAAGATATTTTGAGAAAATTCTCAAACAAAAAATTTGTCCATACAATGGAAACCAAAACTATTTGGTTGCCAAAATTCTTCAAAATATCTTCTTTTCTGCAGTGTTACTTTTGTGTCATTGATATACTTTTTGAAATTTTGAAATAGTTTTACATTTTTATATTTTCTGTTTTCATTTTAAGTTTTTAAGTCCTTTTTATTAAAGTCTACATCATTTTTATTTCAGTTTAAAGGCACAAAATGTATAAATTTTGGATTAAAATATCCAAAAAAAACACTAAAACCATGTTGTATAGTATAGTATAGAGTACCATGTTTAACCATGCCTAATATGGATTTCATAGCAGCCGCTGAGCGAATGCACAGAGTAGCATTATATCATAACTTTCAACACACTCAAATGTGTGTAATCTGATAAAACAGCGCTGCGTTACTCCACATATGCATGAGCGGAAGAAGCAGAAGTGCTCATCTGTGGCACAATAAAAGCTCTGCTTAATCCAGGCGTTATCAAGATAAGACTTTGTTTTGAATAAGCGACCTCTCGCGGCGGTCTCATGACATGAAATTGCGTAAAAACTTGCTCAAGTTATACACCGCCAATAAGGCAATAGCAACATTGGCGAATAGTTTGAATGTGAAATGTTGCCTTTGCAACTAGCCGGAAAAAATAAGGTTTACTTTTTTTTATATTTTACTTCAAGCAACGAAAATGAAAAGGCTCCCACCCTATGAAATACAACTTAACGAATCGGGGCACGTGTTGCGTCAGCCCAAGGGTCCGCCTTACAGGAAGCTCCCAATCTCCCCTGTTAAAAACGGCCCATCTGGAAATCAAACAGCCTCTGCCATAAAAAAGATAAACGAGGCTTTGAGAATGTCCATATTGAAGCGAGCAGACAGAGCGAGGCGCTCGCCGTCCTGAGGGATCATGAAACTCCAACGTGTCTATAGGAGGCTTGGTACGTGATTCTGAGGTTCAGCTGCTTGAGTTTTCTTCTGGGATCGAATGCTTTGTGCTTTTGTAAACTGTAAAATCCTCCTAAACTGCAATTCAGATTGAAATGGAGAGAAAACGAGACTTACTTAAATAGCTCAGGCAAAAATTGAAATGATGTCATGTGTGTGGGGGGGTGAATGTGTGTGTGTGTGTGTGTGTGTGTGTGTGTGTGTGTGTGTGTGTGTGTGTGTGAGAATGTGAGTGAGTGTGTGTTTGTGAATGTGTGGGTGTGTGAGTGTGCATGTGTGCATGTGTGTATGAGTGCGTGTGGGTGAGTGAGTGTGCATGCGTGTGTGTGTGTGTGAGAGAGAGAGTGTGTGTGTGTGTGTGTGTGAGAGAGAGTGTGCGTGTGTGTGAGAGAGTGTGCGTGTGTGTGAGTGCGTGAGAGAGAGTGTGCGTGTGTGTGAGAGAAAGAGTGTGCGTGTGTGTGAGTGTATGTGTGTGATAGAGAGAGAGAGAGTGTGCGTGTGTGTGTTTGTGTGTGTGTGTGAGCGCGCATGTCATCAGCACTCAAAGCTCATTCGCACTTCTACATATCTTCACCGTCTGATGACAAACATGTATTTCCACTTTTGGAAATTTGGAGTTTTTGACCTCTTCCTACTCGTTAAAGTGTGCATCAAAACGAGCAGTGAAAAGATGCTTATCTCTTTAAAGTATCTCCATTGGCCTTGAGAAGTGTGCATTAAACCTTGTGTCTCTGACTCGTATGTTCTGAAGAGCATCTTCGTGCAATCATGAGTGAAAGCTAATTCTCACAATTCACACATTGGACCTGGAAAATGCCAAACTAAACTGCCCACTCGACAAATGGACTAAAGTAGCAAGTGAAATCTAGCAATCGATAACCAACTGGGAACGCTAAGAGTTTGAGTCAACTGAATATGCTCCATAATGTATGTCTGTTTACAGTCACGAACAAAAAGTCCAATTAATATACTGAGATGTGAGATGATTCTATTTATGGTGCTAAAGGCATCTAATTATGGTATTTTTGATTCATTTTGTAAGATTGTTTATGAGGAAAATGCTCTTGATAAATTCATATTTTGGAGATTTCCATAGGACAACAGTGGCGTTGAAACTTAGCATAAAGCTTTTGATGTCATTCATGTGCTTGGACATATGATTTTCTCCTTAAACATCTCAATATGCTAAATATTAAATTTCTCTTCAAATTATTTTAATGAGCTGAGCAGACCAACAATGTTACAGTTATTTATATTATTCATATAATATTATTATTATAAAACTCTGAGTCAAAGTGGATGGTTTGGCTTAAAACAGTTATTTTGTATCATTCAGATACTATTGTTGTTTTATTAATATATATTTTTTTGCATATTTTCCATTTTAATTTTAGTGTTAGTTTTAGTAATTTAGTTATGTGTCATTTAGTCTACACTGAAAAAAATGGTGTGTTGGATTTACATGATTTAATCATGTACATCGGTTCCACATGATTCAATTAAGTTAAACAAACATAATTTGTTCACATAATTTCAACATAATGGAATTAAGTCATTTTTAAGTAACCGAATTGAGTAGTCTCACAATGATTTTAATATGGCCCCATTACATCAGTGGTGCACACGGGGGCTTGAGACCCTGCCTCTTTAATCAATACACATGCTTATTTTTTTTTTTTTTTTTTTGTCACTTGACTGATCTATAATACAGTCCTCAGTAGCTTTCATTATATTTGTCAGCAACAGCACATCATACATGTGCTAAGTGTGAAATGCTCTTTAATGACATGTGCTGAGTCAGTCCACAGGTTAAGCAATCGCTCCGCTCTTCTCCACTATGGTAACCAGTGTAATTTAAATGGTTCGAATAATTCCAACATAATTAAACATTAAACACTAATAAACAATATGAAGTCTCCCCCTTTTTCTCATTTTGCCCAAAAACACATAAAAAAACACTTAATTTCAACAATTTTACTCTAGTCGTCAAGTCCCAAGCAAAGCATGCTGGGAACTACAGTTTCAGCAAAAATCATTTTCGAGTACTTAATTGGTTCACATTCACCCCAAATAATTTAATCTAGTAGATTGCATATTTTAGAGAATTACATTAATCGAAAGCAATGAAATGATGTTTAGAAGAGAAACACAAATTAGTTGCGTAGATCACAAATAATACGATTAAGTAAATTGGACAACATGTGTTTTCCTGTTTTTTCAGTGTATATAGTTTTTTATAAATTAATTATTTCAGTTTTTAGTGCATCAAGTTAAACTAAATTAAAATGAGAAATGTTACCTTGGCATCTATCTGAAATAAGATAAGTTTAAAAAACAAATTCTTCATGGTTTTAGGTTTCCGTTAACTATAATAGCCTGGTCTGAAAGTCTCCTGAGATATATATGAAAGATCAACCTCTGAAAAAAATTAATTAACATGGCTCTTAAAGTGTTCCCAGTGCCATTGACTGGCAGTTCTCTCTCTCTCTCTCTCTCTCTCTCTCTCTCTCTCTCTCTCTCTCTCTCTCTCTCTCTCTCTCTCTGTCTCTCTCTCTCTCTCTCTCTCTCTCTCTCTCTCTCTCTCTCTCTCTCTCTCTCTCTCTCTCTCTCTCTCTCTCTCTCTCTCTCTCTCTCTCTCTCTCTCTCTCTCTCTCTCTCTCTCTCTCTCTCTCTCTCTCTCTGTAGTAAATGTGGCACTGCATTGTGCAGCTCTGTGAAACTCCACAGGCCTCTACTAACACTCTACAGTAGCAGAGAGGCCCCACACACACACACACACGTGCGCACACACGCACACACACACACACACACACACACACACACACACACAAGCGCGCACACACACAAACACAAACACACACACACACTGGCTTTGACTAGTGTCAGAACTAGAGCAAAAGGTCCCAGCAGTCTCCCGTTTACAATCATGCTGCCTGTCAATCAGTGCTATTGTACATGCTGTGTGATGAGAGTCATTCTTTTTAATAATTCAAATATTTATTTACTTAAAATGAGTAAAGTTCACATTTGCCATATCATATTCATGGCATTTGTTCTGATGTGTGTTTTACCATAACTAGCTGTGTGTGTGTTAGGGGTTGCATTTATATATATATATATATATATATATATATATATATATATATATATATATATATATATATATATATATATATATATATATATATATATATATATATATATATATATATATATATATATATATATATATATATATATATATATATATATATATATATATATATATATTAGGGCTGTCAAAAGATTAATCGCGATTAATCGCATCCAAAATAAAAGTTTGTGTTTACATAATATATGTGTGTGTACTCTGTTAATTTTTATTTATATATAAATACACACACAAGCATGTATATATTTAAGAAAAAAATATTATTTTTATATATAAGACATTTATATTTATATATATTATAGATTATATAAATGTATATACAGTATATACATGGAAAATTTCTTAAATATATACATGAATGTGTGTGTATTTATATATAAATAATAATTAACAGAGTACACACATATATATTATGTAAACACAAACTTTTATTTTGGATGCGATTAATCTTTTGACAGCCCTAATATATATATATATATATATATATATATATATATATATATATATATATATATATATATATATATATATATATATATATATATATATATATATATATATATATATATATCTCATTGAGCTTTGAGCATAATGGCAGAGCATTAAAGTCGACTAGTCTGTGCAACATATGTTGCACAGACTAGTCGACTTTAATGCTCTGCCATTATGCTCAAAGCTTGACGTCGACTAGTCTCTGGCCTATAGTGGGCGCAACAGGATAAGCCATTTCCTGACACGCACGCTCCGTTTCCAACAGTTAAAATGACAAATAGATTCATACACTGAGAGCTCTCCACAAGACATGTTTGATTATACCACCTGATGCTCAAAATTGATCAGGTGAATGCCCGTTTTAAACAGCTTATTGAACACGTAAGCTAATCGCTGTTCTAAACTAATGCTGTGCTGCATTGTAACCAAGCGGCAACCTCCCGCAGTTTCTCTTGAAGCCAATACGGAAGTGCCTTAAACTGCAATTCATCGACTGGCCGCTAGAGACACACTCCAGAAGGGAGCAGATTCTCATTGAGCCCCATGTTAAAATGGCCAACTTTACAGCAGAAAAACACATTTACAGCCTGGTACAAATTGTGGTTTTGGTCTATACGACTAATTTTGCCCTTCATGACGACTGTGAGGAGGGTGAATTTTTTTATAACTCATTCGTTTACATTATATAAAGGATTAAAGTTCTGCATAATTAAGGGCGTGGCCACTTCGAGTGACAGGTGGATAGCCATTTATCTGTTGTCTGTTAGTCATCGCGTCATTTAAGCTCCGCCCACGTCCCGCCTTTTTGCCCATTTTCTGTTATCCGGGAGTGATGCGCTGCCAGGATGGCAACGGCCAGCTGGACCCTACTTTGTGCTTCAGAACGGCTCATCAGAATCATATGGGTGACGTCACGGACACTACGTCCATATTTTTTTACAGTCTATGATTGTAACACACACCCACACAGCTCGCACATCACGTGGAAATCCCAGAATCATTCAGTAACGCAGAAATGTATTGTCAACACTGTTCTGTGATTTATCAATAAAATAGCTTAGAAACTTAAAGGAACCCTGCACTTTTTTTGAAAATAGGCTAATTTTCCAACTCCCCAAGAGTTAAACAGTTGAGTTTTACTGTTTTCTAATCCATTCAGCCGATCTCCGGGTCTGGCCAAAAAATGACCAAAGAGTTTAAATATTTTTTTACTATACTCTCATTCCTGCGTAATTATCAAGGAATTTTGCTGCCGACCCATGGGTGCAGCGGAGCAATGATATTACGCAGTGCCTGAAAATAGGCTAACTTCCGTCAACATAACCAACGTGACAACCTGCTTGCACAGAGAGCATGCCGAGGACTATTTTCAGGTGCTGTGTAATATCATTGCGCCGCTGCACCCATGGTAAGGCAGGAAAGTTCCTTGATTATTACGCAGGAATGAGAGAATAGTTCCTAGCCATATCGGTCTAGAAAATCATCTTAGTACACGATGTAACTACAGAAAAGTTTTTAATAGGAAAAATATCAAAACTCTTTGGTCATTTTTGAACGAGATGCTAACGGTCTAATCAGATTCAATGATCTATGCTAAGCTATGCTAAAAGTGCTACCGCCAGACTCGGAGATTGGCTGAATGGATTCGAAAACTATTTAACTCTAGGGGAGTTGGAAAATGAGCCTATTTTCAAAAAAAGTGGAGTGTTCCTTTAAAATTTCTAGCATATATTACTTGGAACTAAAACTCACAGCTTCACTATTAGAGAGACGCTGCCAGATATAATTAATTCACAAGCAATCGCACTCTCTCTCTCTCTCTCTCTCTCTCTCTCACTCACGAATGCATTCATATAAATGTAATCTTTACTTTATCTGTATCTGATTTAGAACGAGCAGAAATCTGTGAGAAATAATAACGTCCCAAAGACAAAAGAAATTATAAAAAAGCTGTTATGTGGAGCAATAGCCTGTGGGCAGCGCGGTGTTAAATATGCCATAGCTGTGCACAAGAAAACCCACGTTCAGTCTCAGCTCGAGGTTCAGGCTTATTTGTCCATTAATGACGTCATCAGCGGCTAGTCGACATCAAAAAAAAAAAACATCAGAAGTCGTTCAACCTCTTGTGTGTGTGTGTGTGAGTATGTGTGTCTGTCTGTCTGTGTGTGTGTGTGTGTGTGTGTGTGTGTGTGTGTGTGTGTGTGTGTGTGTGTGTGTGTGTGTGTGTGTGTGTGTGTGTGTGTGTGTGTGTGTGTGTGTGTGTGTCTGTGTGTGTATGTGTACGTGTGTTTAAACTTAAAACAGATTGATGAACACACTCCAGCAGTAAATTTCAACACTGACAACATTCATGGCAAGGGTAATAAATGATGATCTGGTCTGTTCACGACTATGATGGAAGACACTTTGAAAGGCCAATATAGAAACCAGATTGCCAGGGCTTGCCTTCAACATTGAGGCCAGGAAAGAAGAATCTCATCCCTTATGTTTAAAGCATATATCTGTTAGTTTGGCACATTGGTTGTTTTTCGTTGTTTTAGACGACTATATTCATTTCTATAATTTTTCAACTATATATTGAAACATTTCTCTAATTACTTAGTCCATTTAAAACGGTCCATTTAAAATGTTGCCAAAAAAACATTGCTAATGTTTTACGAGTCAACAATAGTTGCCGAAAGTCTGCGCCAGTCAGAGTTGATAGATTTAACAGAAAATCGAGTGGGACAATCAGATTTCACTGTTGGTGAATTGGTAGCGGAAAACATAATGTTTTACTTTTTCCCAGCCATCGACGGAAATTTATGTCTGAGATGCCATTACAGTTTTTCTCAATTGTTTACACACAAATACTAGTACTTGAGACACAATGACCACAACATGAAACTCATGCACCAACCCCCTTGAACCAATTCTGCTAAACTAAAAGCACAATTCCTGCTTTACACTCAAATTGCAGTTCTAAAACACACTTTTTTCAAAACACTACACACAATTCTCTGCATTTGGCACAATTTTCATGCTGAAAATCTCTTGTTTTCACAAGGAACACACTGCCATTCAAATATACACACTGGCACTTCACATGGGCAAACACCTGTCACACAGTTTTACAATTAGCAAACAGGTGAGAAACCGAAGAGAGGATGCAGTGTAGTTAAAAAATATATATATACTGTAACTGTATACAGTAAATTGTTCTGTTGTTTTGTATGTAGACCACTGTATATGCAACTTTGTGTTGGTTGGGATGTACACACTGTGTACATTGTTTTTGTGGGGAAAATAAAATATATTTGTTACCGTGTATTTGTGTGTTCTGAGTATGAAAACAATATTCTCAAATATTTTACAACACACTTATATGTACTGTCTGTTGTAAGTGTAACACTGAACCAAAAAAATACCTTAGTCATTATAATGAATGGAGAAGAAGTGTTTTCCATTCATCATAGTGTTTTACATTGAGCACATCAGTGTTCAACTGGTTCTTATAAATGTCTATTCATATGATGGTTTGTGTGTGTCATTTGAAAACAAAATACCATTTTGAAAAGAAATAACATTGTTTTGAATGTAAAGTTGCATTTTGCAGGAGAATTGAGGGGTTTTGCCCACTGTGTGTGTGTTTTTGGATTTGTGTGTAGAGTTCTGAGAATATGAGGCATGCTTTCAGAAAATGTGTGTAAACAATCGAGAAAAACTGTAAAAGGACATTTTCGGCTTTCCGTGTTTTCACGGTTATACTGCGCTATGACACATCTTCTGAAAGAGTACAGAATCTCCTCATCAAAACACATGAGAAGAAGAAGCAGAAACAAGGAATAGCATACGTAAGCAGATGCATATGTAAAATAACGTGATCATCAAGCAGATCGTATGGAAACGAATGAATGAGATTGTACAAATAAGAATAAAGTTTTGAATTGCCACAATTGAGTCTGTTGATATAAATGCAATCGACCAACAAAATGTGCCGTCACTCATTGCTTGTCATAATCGAAACCTCATTTACACAAAATTCATTTTGGGGCGTTATTTAGTAATTCAGTCGCACATGTTGTATTCAAATAAACTGATGAATTGTTGGTGGCGTCCTCTGACAGAACATCAGTGAAGGGTGGAGATGGTTTAGTTGAATTTCTGATGCTCTCTCTCATTCACTCATAAAGTACAGGTCAAACTACTCTTCATGTTCCTCAGTGGGAAAGCTGATGTCCATCCTATGTTTTACAATAAAGACATCCAACCGGAATGCAAGGAGAGGGAAAATGTTCCATACAAACTCAGGAGTGACTGTGGCCTGTCAGGAAGTTTATAGTGAATTGGTGAGTTGTGCTATTGTGTCAGAGGACCCCCTCTATTTGTCCTCCTCCAGAACCCCACCCTAGCATCCTCTTGAAAGAGCAGAATCTGATAATCAATGAAGGAGAAAGAAAAGAGGGAAATACTAGAGTGAGAGAAAAAGAATACATTTAATGTGTTTTTTTTCCATGGGGGGTTGGACAGGCCTCTTTATCATGACTTGCATCCACCTCTCACCTCACTCATTGAACGCTTTAGAAAAACTCTCTGACCTTTGGCCTTTAGGACAATAGGGACCGGGATGTTTCCCAGTGTGTGCAAACCTGGTCAACAACAGGAACACGAGGGTGCTCATGGGAAAGCAACTGTTTACTGTGAGACAGGATGAGAAGACCTCCCTCTTACCCAGACACACATCAAAATACACTTTCTCAAACAAAACAGTGACTGAAACCAAACAGCTACAAAATGGCTAATATATTTTATAGAGACTAATACATAATGGCAAACCGGCTACAGAACAGCTAAAATAGCTAATATACACCGATCAGGCATAAAGTGAATAACACTGATTATCTCTTCATCACGGCACCTGTTAGTGGGTGAAAATATTAGGCAGCAAGTGAATATTTTGCCCTCAAAGTTGATGTGTTAGAAGCAGGAAAAATGGGCAAGCATAAGGATGTGAGCGAGTTTTACAAGGGCCGAATTGTGATGGCTAGATGACTGGGTCAGAGCATCTCCAAAACTGCAGCTCTTGTGGGGTGTTCCCGGTCTGCAGTGGTCAGTATCTAAAGTGGTTCAAGGAAGGATCAGTGGTGAACCGGCGTCAGGGTCATGGGCGGCCAAGGCTCATTGATGCACGTGGGGAGCGAAGGCTGGCCCGTGTGGTCCGATCAAACAGACGAGCTACTGTAGCTCAAATTGCTCAAGAAGTTAATGCTGGTTCTCATAGAAAGGTGTCAGAATACACAGAGCATCGCAGTTTGTTGCGTATGGGGCTGCATAGCCACAGACCAGTCAGGATACCCATGCTGACCCCTGTCCACCGCCGAAAGTGCCAACAGTGGGCATGTGAGCATCAGAACTGGACCACGGCGCAATGGAAGGTGGACTGGTCTGACAAATCAAGTTTTCTTTTGCATCACGTGGATGGCCGGGTGTCGCTTACCTGGGGAACACATGGCACCAGGATGCACTATGGGAAGAAGGCAAGCCGGCGGAGGCAGTGTGATGCTTTGGGCAATGTTCTGCTGGGAAACCTTGGGTCCTGCCATCCATGATGTGGATGTTACTTTGACACGTACCACCCACCTAAGCATTGTTGCAGACCCTGTAAACCCTTTCATGGAAACGGTATTTCCTGGTGGCTGTGGCTCTTTCAGCAGATAATGCACCCTGACACAAAGCAAAAATGATTCAGGAATGGTTTGAGGAGCACAGCAACGAGTTTGAGGTGTTGACTTGGCCTCCAAATTCCCCAGATCTCAATCCAATAGAGCATCTGTAGAATGTGCTGAACAAACAAGTCCAATTCATGGAGGCTCCACCTCACAACTTAAAGGATCTGCTGCTACCAACTTGGTGCCAGATACCACAGCACATCTTCAGGGGTCTAGTGGAGACCATGCTCAATGGGTCAGGGCTGTTAGGAATAATGTTAGGTCATAATGTTATGTCTGATCGGTGTATAATGACAAATACAAAACGGCTAATATATATATATATAGTGGCTACAGTGTTGCCAAGTCCCACAGAATTGGGCTACTTTAACACTGTAATGGGGCTGTTTTTCATGTCTGTGGGTTGATGCAACCCTAATAATGTGATATTTAGCTGGTTAAGTGCGCTATTCGAGTAAACAAAGTAATAATAAAATTACAAGTAATATCTGATCATTCTCCATAACACGGTATTTACATCTCATTTCATCAGTAGACTGCTCGATGGTGGAAAAGCAGCTATTGTGTGAACACACCTTTTAATAGATGTTATATATAGCCATTTGCATCAGCTATTTTGTAGCGGTTGTTAAAGGGATAGTTCACCCAAAAATGAAAACTAGCCCATAATTGACTCACCCCCAAGTCATCCTAGGTGTATATGACATTCTTCTTTCAGACGAATAAAATCAGAGTTATATTACAAAAGTTCAGGCTAATCCAAGCATTAGAACAATGATTCATAGTTGCTCTGTTTTTGAAATCCATAAAAAGTGCATCTGCCCATCAAATAACGTGCTCCACTCGGCTCCGGGGTGTTAATAAAGGCCTTCTGAAGCAAATCGACGTGTTTGTGGAAGAAAAATATTCATATTTTTAACATTATCAAGTAAACTTTCGACCGACCGCATTCCATGGTGTTGAAAAGTGAAATTCAAGATGCGTTCGTGACATCATGACGAGCGGACCTGGTCGCGTTAGTCTTGTGATCGGCAGGGGAACTTTCAACAATTTTTCCATAAATTGAACAGGGAAGGCGGTCGGTCGAAAGTTTACTTGATAAAGTTTTAAATATGGATATTTTTCTTACACAAACACATCGATTCGCTTCAGAAGGCCTTTATTAACACCCCGGAGCCGAGTGGAGCACGTTATTTGACGGACAGATGCACTTTTTACGGACTTCAAAAACAGAGCAACTATAATCCAATTCTACTGCTTGGATTAGCCTGGACTTTTGTAATATAACTCAGATTTTATTCGTCTGAAAGAAGAATGTCATAAACACCTAGGATGACTTGAGGGTGAGTAACTTATGGGCTAATTTTCATTTTTGGGTGAACTATCCCTTTAAATATCTTTAGATTTTAAAGCCCAAAAAAGTGTTCCCTCCAGAACTCTACCAATTTAGCCATTACAGAGCCAGTGATTATAGTTTATAAAGTTATAAATATGGATTTTTTTCTACGCTTCAGAGGCCTTTATTAACCCACTGGAGCCGTGTGGATTACTTTTATGGTGGATGGATGCACGTTTTTGGGCTTCAAAATCTCGATACCATTCACTCCCATTATAAAGCTTGGAAGAGCCAGGATATTTTTTTATAGAACTCTGATTGTGTTCGGCTGATAGAAGTAAGTCATATACACCTAGGATGGCTTGAAGGTGAGTAAATTATGGGATCATTTTCATTTTTGGGTCGAAACCCTTTAAGGTCTCCCCAGCGCTGGAAAGCTTCTCAGATATTAAGCTACCTCTTGCCTGATCGTTACCCTTCTTTTTAAAGTTATAGTCCCCTGGCCTTTTCCTCTTTTTTATTTTATCTGCCATCTCTCTCTTTCTATAGTCGTTCTACTAATGTCTGTCTTGTGCACTGATCTCTCTCTCCTCCCTCATCATGAATGTGTAGAAAAAGATGGTCAAACACATCCATCTAGTGCATGTTTACATTGAAAATTGGAAAAGCAGTGCATGCATTTGCATAGTATGCCGTATGTAAAATATTATGCGCACATATCTCTGGTTGATTCTCATGCAACATGACCTTTTAGGTGTATATATAAGCAGGGTGAATTCAGGTTGAGTGGGCCACTTTCCCCGTCATCTCAATGGCCAAACGTTCCAGTCAACCTGAATTCACCCTATGTATTTATAACAATAATGCATTGTGACTTAGGGAAAGGAATTTGGCTTTCTTGTTGCCTTCTAATTCTGCTCTTTTGTTGGTGGTCGATTTAATGAGTAAAATCTTTCTCTCTCTCTGTCTTTCTCTTTTGTTGACTATATCTAATAAAGCACAAAAAGTCTCTCTCCATCCGTTCTGGGTTTCAAGGGCACAGTCAAAAGGGCAGTCATGTCTTTTATCCACACATAAAGCTTGTTTTTGTACAGAGCCCTCTGATGAAAGGAACAGTGCAGAACCCTTTCAGAATACAGAGTGCCACATAAACGCTGCCTTTCACTGAAGTACAGTTTCAGGGCTCGTTCAGAGCGCCGGGCCAGTTGAGTTCATTACATTAGAGAGGTTCAGTTCATTCAACGTCACACTTCCCCAAATTTAACAAGCAATATAACCACACATTGTGGACTGCAACTGCTTGATCATGTGTGATTGTGTTACTGTAATGACTGAGTCTGTTTTGGTTTCTGTTTTTGGCTTGTGTGTGTGTGTGTGTGTCAATGTTTGTGTGTGGAGGAGGATTTCCCGCTTTTGTTTTTTAAGGAAGCTCATGGACTGTACAAGCTCTCTGGATGACCTGTCACTCAAAGAGCTGAGCGGAAGAAATGCAAATGCTAGTGTTTAGTGGGAGATAAGTAATGCGTTAAGAACCCGTGTGAAAAAGTAGTGTGTTTAATTGTATTGAGAGTGCTTTAAATCTTATAATTGTATTTTTTTAAAACTGTACCTGCAGATAATATAAAATTAAAGTCCCAATGTGGTGAAAATCAAGCTTTTAATATTATTTAAATGTCTATGTGGCATCTTTAATATGCTGTAAGAAAAATTGTGCAAATTCCAACATTGTTGAGTATTTTCTTCTTAAAACTGCAGTGAACCAAAGCACAGTTTGAAATCACTGGTGTTTCTGACGTCACAAACCACCTTATAACCAATCACATCAATGTGTGATCGTCAACGGGTGGCAGTGATGCGCGGGTCAATGTATAAACAACCCGCACCCGACCGACGTTTTCAACTAACCCGCCCGCAACTCGGACCGCAAAAAAAAGAAGAAAATATTGTACCCGACCCGCTTCCTGACCCGCATTTTTTAAAAGTAGTAAATGCTCATCGTAGCTCATTGGGCCATTGAGAAAATGTTTCAGGCCCTGGCGTGGTGCGTTCAGAGGTGCAGCGGCGAGAGCAGGAAGTTCTTGCGGCGGCCCATCATTTTCCATTTCAGCTCCAGATGCATATTATTGATGAACGCGATGTTTATGTTTCGACCCGGCTTGAAGAATTCATCAGCCCACATTTGGAAAACATTTGGAAAAGCGTGAAAGCCCTTAGGAGCGCAAACTGTTATTTTTCTGAATGCTGTATGATATAGCCTAGTGTTATGTAATACAGGCTTGATTTATTCATTTATTTCGTTAAATTTTCTTAACAATTAAGATGCTGCATGTGTTTATCCAGTCTAATCGAAGTGTGCGTCTCTCCCCCGACTTTCCCAACAAAAATCCCGCCCCCTCTCAGAAAATAGGCTACATAAAACTGACTTTAAATGCGTTTAAAAGTAGCCTATTAAAATGGTACAATGGCATTGCTCAGCTCAACGTTTTGGGAAATCGGGCATTTTGTCCCGCGTCAGCATTTATTCAAAAGTTAATAACGCTCAACATTCAAAAGGTAAATAAGG
Source organism: Gobio gobio (assembly GCF_949357685.1). Classification (NCBI taxonomy): domain Eukaryota; kingdom Metazoa; phylum Chordata; class Actinopteri; order Cypriniformes; family Gobionidae; genus Gobio; species Gobio gobio. The sequence continues at coordinate 6,955,918 of NC_137116.1, read as the reverse complement.
ATTTATTGACGATCCGACCGACCGTGACCCGAATATCATTAAAAATATTTTTGGATGACTCGTAACCGCGGGTAACCGCGGATGGCCGCGGGCACCCGCTCATTTTGGATCAACCCGCGCATCACTGACGGGTGGATCTCTGAGCTGGTGCGAGTGAGTGGAGGCGGGGCTAATTTGCATATTAATAGAACCATACATACTAAATGAGGCAAGGCTGTAGAGTTACATTCAAGCTATTTTAAGGCATGACGATTTTTTTTTTTAAATGTCATTTTGGTGATCAAAGATGAGTTTTAAGGGATACAATTTTTGACAACGGGGGGGGGGGGGATAAAATAAAAGGCTCTTAAGTCAAGTCAACTATTATGACTATGTTTCTTTTAAAAGTGCACTATAATAAAAGTTTTCCTGCTACGTTTTAAATAATTGTTTTATTAATCTTTTATCATGCTTTAAAGAAGTACTTATTTTGATGTGTTGACTAACATAGCTGGGGATTATCCCGCTTATACCACGGTCATTTGCCAGCACTGACAAGTTAAATCTCTCATTGATGTTTGCAGCGCTAAATATGACTGGAAGGGTTCAATGATGTTTCGTCAGTTGCAACTTGTTGAATCTAGCATCCTGTCCGCTTTAACAGAGATAAAGTAGTGTGGTGAGGTTACATTTATTTGCTTGAATTATAACATTTATTTGAATGAATTAGCCTATTGAGAGGGAGAGAGAGAGATGTTTGTATGAATTATGCCGAGTTCACTCACACTGCACGATTTTAGCCCTGATTTTGACTCGCCGACAAGTTTTTTGCAAAATCACAGACAAATGCCGGAAATCATAGACAAATCGGTGCTCGTTCACGCGAGGGACGATAACGCAGTGTTTAATTATCAAAGACACGATCCGAGAGAATCGCTGATGAGTCGCCGTGAGATATTAGGCATGTTAAATATCTGGACCTGTCTGCGATTCAAAATCCTGCCATCCTCTTGAATAATGTTGAGTTTAATTACTTCAAAAACAGAGACCTTGCTGAGTAATATAATGTAGTGATTCAATAGAAGCGAAGTTAATTTATTAATATAAAAGTCATGGACAATAATGTGAAATTGAATTGAATGATCCCCAAGAAAACTATGATTTCTCTGATCTACCTTTGTGCATTTGAAGACATTTGAAGGACGAAAAAGGGGATAACAATAGCTTTAAAACATTATCAGTGGGCAGTAGATTATTTGTCAATACCTGGTCTCTCCATCATTCTTTCTTTTTCTCTCAGTCTCCTTATATTACGCTGTATCGCTTCTAATGTAACGCTAAGGAGAAGAAGAAGAAGAAGAAGAAGAAGAAGAAGAAAATAATTATAATACACAGGGTTTATTAGAATGATGCGACACAGCGTGCAACATAACACACAAACAATACTGGACAACTAAACAGTACACAGGCAGGAACTAAATACACTGATGATTAACTAAAAGACTAACAGCTGTGGTATATGTGGTTAGTGTCCATGGTGACTTATAAGTGGTGGCAAACTAGAGCAAAGGGACATGTGACGGTTGAAAACTAAAACAGAACATGACTGTGACATCTAAAGCTTAGACTAGTAGTCTTTTTATTTTCATCTGTCAGTGAAGAAAGTAAACAGGTTTGACTGATATTTTTTATGAATCATTTTTTTAGATGAGTGAATTTCCTGAAGGCTACCAGGAAAGCTACTTAAGTTTATTAAATGCAATCACAATCTGTACAGATTCATAATTAATTTTATGCCTAATATGATGAAAACGGCTTCGTTAATGTTTCTTGTCCTCTCACATTGAGAGTTACTATAATTATTACATTACATGAATGCTACGTCAATTATATACAGTAAGCCTATTTTCAATTAAAAATGGCGAAATTAGACATACGTTTATTAATTTGCCTGATTATTTTAACATTTCTATCCTAAAACAGCTGTCAAATATGAAATGTTTAGCTTAGTGACCATTAACAACTGAAGCGTCGCACTGGAATTTGCGCTCAGCAGCTTCTGTGAACATAAACCCGCCTACTCTGATTTGATTGATCATCTCAAATATTTTGACATTGATGAGTGGTGACAGACCTCTGAGGCAGCTCAGATGAGAAGAGGTGCTGTGCAATATCCTTGCAGCACTAAAGTAGAGTTAATACTATATTAGGCAATTATTTCACAACCTTTATAATATATACCTCGGAGGTCCAGCAGCGTTGACGAGAAGTTTCTGGCTCATGAATGTTTCTATGCGCGCAGCTCGATCTCCGATGTGTGCAAATGACGTAATGTGTGTGCGCTTTAATGAGAGCAGCGCGTTAATATAGAACGATGATTTAACTGACTTTGCACACCTTCCAGCCAATAAGAATTGAGTATTCAGACAGACCATATAACTGATTATATTAACTTTAGTATATCAGTCAGTATTACATTTAGGGCCCTAATATACACCCGGTGCAATGCGACGCCAGACACAACGCAAGTGTTTTTTTGCTAGCTTCAACCCAATGCAGTTATTATTTTCACGTCCAGCGCCATGTTGTTTAAATAGCAAATGCACTGCCGCCAATCTGTTCGCCCATGGGTGTGCTGGACTGAAAACCAGGTGTGTTCAGACGCATTGCTGGTGCGTTGCTATTTAGAGGAACTGAAAACGACTGCCATTATAAACAAAAACCTGCTCTAAAGTCAATAGCACAGTATTTTTTGTGTTATTTAAAGGGCGTGTTAGTAATATGCGTCTATAGGTGGTGTACAACTCGCGGACACTCTGCTTATTACACACACAGGGACATGCAGCAGCACACACACATTTTTAAACATTAAAAATAAAAGGATTCCTCTCTGGAGAAGCGTTCAGTCTTTCCGCTCGCAAATTCCTCCATGTAAATAGTGAATCCACCATGGTGCGAGCGTAACTGGCTTTTAAAGGGAATGGGAGACTCTGATTGGTTTATAGCAAATTACGGCCAAAACACACCCATGACTCATTAAGAGACTAGGGACAACCCTTTTGGATCATGCGCCTGGCGCACGGACCGTTTTTGTTGTTGTTGTTAAACTATCAAAAGTGGATTCGGACAAGCCCTAAGAGCACCTGCACTGTGAGCTCAGATCGTTAAAATAGGGCCCTAAAAGTTTATATATTTTAAATGTCCTAAATTGCCACTTCATCATTACAAACATTGAGCAGCAAATCAGCATACCAGAATGTTTGACACTGTGACACGACTGAGTAATGATGCTGAAAATTCAGCTTTGATCACAGGAATAAATTGCATTTGTATAATATATAATAATAAAAAAGTTACAGTACATGTATATTATAAAATTGACTATGCTAGTATAACTGTGGAAACATGGTGTCCTCGAAGAAACAAATAATAGATTCTGAAAGTGTTTTACACAGATTGAAGGAGATACAATATTAGCTTATTGTGATTTACAGTAGTAACAATAACATCACAGGCGTTCTGACAGAAAGTACATGAACAGTTTGAACAGGAGTGTACAGGAGCGAGCTCAAACTAATTGTCACATAATCAAAAAAAAAAACAATCACACCCTCTCTAATTATGTCTGCTATGATACTTTACTCTGGTTTGCAACGTTTACCACACATGTCATTATGGATTTGTAGAGGAGCCGTAATAAAGCTTATGTTAGAGGGTGTTGCGTTTCCTTTTTTCACATGTTCAAACCTGCTCTTCAGCCAGAGCCACGATAGTCTCTTCTCTGAGAAAGAGTGAGTCACACGGTTGAGTAAACGAGGGAGTGAACAAATTAATGAGTGATTGGATGAGTGAGAACGTGTGCAAGAAAAGGCTCAGACTGCTATTATAGTCTCTTCTTGATGATGTCAATGATTATGTAACCGAGTGCAAGACAATAGGGCTCTGTATGAGCCGGTAAGGTGTTAAAAGTTTTCCCTATAGCGCTGTTTGGGCTGGCATTCGCAATAAACTTCCATCTTTTTACTGTTTTACAGTTGCCTCTGGCGCCTGAACACTAAAACACACGTTCAGTCCAAAGTGCTTAATTGTACCTGAGAATTCTTATCAAGCATGCGCCAGAGAAACAAGCGCGCAGCCATCTTTAGAATTTTGTGTTTGAACTTTTGTTTTTGCGGCAGCTCTGTGTATTTCTATGGCAGGGGTCTTCAACGTTTTTCAGGGCAAGGACCCCTTAGGCGATAGAGACATGGAGCAGGGACTCCTGTTATAAAAATGTTTTAAACAGAGCTACATATTAAGCATATAGCTTTCGATATTAATAGAAACTAACTAGGGATGTTAACCGATGACCGTTTGACCGATGGTTGACCGTATCAACGTTAACCGATCATAGTTGTCGGTTGTTGGTTAAAAAAAAAAAGTGATCTCTAAATTAGGCTAATCCCTCACACTCTAAGGGCCCTATTTTAACGATCTGAAACGCAAGTGTCAAAGCGTGAAGCGCAAGTAACTTTGTGGGCGGGTCTCGGCGCTGTTGCTATTTTCCCGGCGGGATAAATGGCTCTTGCGCCCGGCGCAAATCTAAAATGGGTTGGTCTGAAGTAGCTTCATTATTCATAGGTGTGGTTTGGGCGTAACGTGAATAAACCAATCTGAGCGTCATCCAACATTCCCTTTAAAAGCAGGTGCGCAAGTTCCATTATGGATTGCTATTATTATGGCGTATTTACCAGGCGCACGCCAGGAGCGGTTCACAGCCGAGGAGACTGATGTTCTTGTAAGAGCAGTGAAAGACAGAGAAGTGAAGTTGTAATGTTGTACATTATGGTAAAGGTGATTTCACAGTCTTTTTTTTTCCAGTCTTTCAGTTTTTTCAGTTTTTCAGTCGATTTTTTTTCCTGGTTCTTGACGGACAAACCAATTTGTCAGATGTCCTTATATACATATGTCTTGCCACTATTGGGCAAACAGGTCTTATCCTTAATTATTACAATTAGCCTGAATCATTTGTAAGCTAGATTTATGCCTATTTTTTCACATCTTCGTGGCACACCACAATGATTACCGTCATCTCATGTGTTAATATTTTTTAGTGTAACAATTTATGATTTGCAAAAATAACTGTTGCATCTGTGTAGATTACATGAGCAAAGTGTATGCGCGTTGTGCACGCTATACATTATGGTCAAGCATGCGCCCTTAAAATAGCATAATGAACAACGCGCAACGCGCCACTGACTTTAGACTAGGTTTTTTCTGGTCAGTGTAGGAATGGAATGGAAAATAGGAATGACACATGCGTCGGTGTACAAAGTCAATTGCGCTGGGTGCAAGATAGGGCCCAATTTTTCATAACTCGCCTGTTTGTTCTTAATAAACCAATAAAAACATTTGGCGCGAGGTCACAGCGTTTGGGTTTGCGCGCTCACAAGGTTTGCAAAAAGTAAACAGGCTAAAACACTCGAGGTTAGCAGGGCAGACGACAGTATGAAGCATGCAAAGAAAAGTAGTGTGTGGGACCATTTCACCAAAAAGAACGACACAGATGTAAGTTGCAACTTGTGTGATACAGTGCTTAATTAGAAGGCACACAGTGAGTTAGACCTGCCTTGGCCGGTGCATCTTTTACGCATTCTGAAGGTGCCTGTTTTATCCATTGGTTTTATCGTGTTGCAGTCTATTAGACAATATTCCGCATTACATTTGGAAATATATTACATCTACATTTCAGTGGTAACACATAAGGTGTTGATCATTATCTTTCTTTATTATTGTTGGCACTACCTCGAACTAAAGCGGCGTCTCTTCGGAGCTGTCATATTCTTAAATGAGCCGCGGCAATGTTTCAAATGAGCTTCTAACGCTAGACAAATGCCTCTATTTTCAACGCGATCACCTTGTACCCAAACCATTTCGAAACTAAGGAGCCATTTGTCCTCCGATTACAAACAAGCTCCTCGGCCGGGACAGTGTGTGTGTGAGAGCGGGAGGCAGAGCGGCAGAGAGGTGCGACAGAGTTGCGAAATTGCAGGCGCGGCTTGCGGCTGTTATTTCAAATAGCGCAGCATATTTTAAACTAATCGGTTAAATGGTTTCAACCGGCTAATGAGGCTCGGTGGTCGGTCAAGAAAATGTTTAGATTCCGCCATCCCTAAAACTATTGGATGGATGGATGGATGGATGGATGGATGGATGGATGGATGGATGGATGGATAGATAGATAGATAGATACTTAGATAGATAGATAGATAGATAGACAGACAGACAGATAGATAGATAGATAGATAGATAGATAGACAGACAGACAGATAGATAGATAGATAGATAGATAGATAGATAGATAGATAGATAGATAGATAGATAGATAGATAGATAGATAGATAGATAGATAGATAGATAGATAGATAGATAGATAGATAGATAGATAGATAGATAGATAGATAGATAGATAGATAGATAGATAGATAGATAGATAGATAGATAGATAGATAGATAGATAGATAGATAGATAGATAGATAGATAGATAGATAGATAAACATATAGCACACTTATAATATACACTACAATTGTACACTCAGCACTTATTAAACTCGTCACGATTGAGTGCACTTCGTTTCACAAGGGCTCCTTTTGCTATCTTAACTACATGGTTAGTTGCATTGAATTGTAGCATTTCTGTGCAATCTGCAGCTCTAGCACAACAGACCTGTGCGTCACCAGTTGAAAACAACTGTTTTGGGTAGAGCGCCGCACAACATTGTATTCGAAGGTTTACACGGTTTACTCACATCAACAGCGGTGCATGTTAAAGCGGTGCTTAATTATTCCCTGTTTATTTGGTCTGCGCTGTGATTCAGAAATTCCAGCTGATGCAAGTTTCCCATCAGAACACAGTCACAATTGCTCTCAAACAAACTTAAGACACTTTAATGAGGGTTACTGATGGCGAGTCATCTGTGACAATACATCCTTTATTAAGCACAAAGAAGCTGCTTTACTGTACGTTAAATCACATGCACGTCGGAAACTCTGACGCATTATAGTAGTTCGCAATTATCATTAGCAGTCACTAAGTCATATATTAAACACAAGGGTCAAATTCTTGGCTGAGGCTCTCCGGCATAGTGCTGACATTCATGAAAGGCAGGCCATCAACGTCGCCTCCTTATAGAGCACATAACTCATGCTAATTGTGTAAAATGAAGGAAATGAGGAGTTATTAAGCAACGACCCCCCACCGGTAAATCAGCGCCCTCTCTCAGCGATGAACCACTTAAGACAATTAAGTACAGGGTGGAATTGGTTCTGCTGGTTGTTAAAGCTGATCGTTGTTGTTTAAGTGGGCAGTTTGCTGCGGGCTGCGTGTGTTTAATTGGCTTGACTCATCTGCATGCTGTGAGGGGGCCGCTGGAGCTAATGCACTACAGGACTACAGTTCCCAGCATGCCTCAGGGCAGCGCCGCTCTCAGTGGAGCAGAAATTTAATCTACTCAACCAGATTATATATATAAATCAAGGCAAATATTATGTTGTAACTTTATTTTGTGCTGTTTTTTTATGCTGAAAATTCAGCTTTAACATCACAGGAATAAATGACATTATAACAATATATTCAAATAGAAAGCAGTTATTTTACATATAATTCACAGTATTATATTGTATTTTTGATCAAATAAATATAAAAAATTAAATAAAATTTATTTACAAAAATAGCTTGAATTATATTTAACAAAACTGCCTCACTGCTTATTTTTCCACTATATAGGGGACAGGGAACGATCAGACAGTGCACTATATAGGGGATAGAGAACGATCAGACAGTGCACTATAGGGGGGATAGGGAATGATCAGACAGTGCACTATATAGGGGATAGAGAACGATCAGACAGTGCACTATATAGGGGATAGAGAACGATCAGACAGTGCACTATATAGGGGATAGAGAACGATCAGACAGTGCACTATATAGGGGATAGAGAACGATCAGACAGTGCACTATATAGGGGATAGAGAACGATCAGACAGTAAACTATATAGGGTAGAGAACGATCAGACAGTAAACTATATAGGGGATAGAGAACGATCAGACAGTGCACTATATAGGGGATAGAGAACGATCAGACAGTGCACTATATAGGGGACAGGGAACGATCAGACAGTAAACTATATAGGGGACAGGGAACGATCAGACAGTAAACTATATAGGGAATAGAGAACGATCAGACAGTGCACTATATAGGGGATAGAGAACGATCAGACAGTGCACTATATAGGGGATAGAGAACGATCAGACAGTAAACTATGTAGCGGACAGGGAACGATCAGACAGTAAACTATATAGGGGATAGAGAACGATCAGACAGTGCACTATATAGGGGATAGAGAACGATCAGACAGTGCACTATATAGGGGATAGAGAACGATCAGACAGTGCACTATATAGGGGAAAGAGAACGATCAGACAGTGCACTATATAGGGGATAGAGAACGATCAGACAGTGCATTATATAGGGGATAGAGAACGATCAGACAGTAAACTATATAGGGGATAGAGAACGATCAGACAGTAAACTATATAGGGGATAGAGTGCACTATATAGGGGATAGAGAACGATCAGACAGTGCACTATATAGGGGATAGAGAACGATCAGACAGTGCACTATATAGGGGATAGAGAACGATCAGACAGTGCACTATATAGGGGATAGAGAACGATCAGACAGTAAACTATATAGGGGATAGAGAACGATCAGACAGTGCACTATATAGGGGATAGAGAACGATCAGACAGTAAACTATATAGGGGATAGAGAACGGTCAGACAGTGCACTATATAGGGGATAGAGAACGATCAGACAGTGCACTATATATGGGATAGAGAATGATCAGACAGTGCACTATATAGGGGATAGAGAACGGTCAGACAGTGCACTATATAGGGGATAGAGAACGATCAGACAGTGCACTATATAGGGGATAGAGAATGATCAGACAGTGCACTATATAGGGGATAGAGAACGATCAGACAGTGCACTAGGGGATAGAGAACGATCAGACAGTGCACTATATAGGGGATAGAGAATGATCAGACAGTGCACTATATAGGGGATAGAGAACGATCACACAGTGAACTATATAGGGGATAGAGAACGATCAGACAGTAAACTACATAGGGGATAGAGAACGATCAGACAGTGCACTATATAGGGGATAGGGAACGATCAGACAGTGAACTATATAGGGGATAGAGAACGATCAGACAGTAAACTATATAGGGGATAGAGAACGATCAGACAGTGCACTATATATGGGATAGAGAACGATCAGACAGTGCACTATATAGGGGATAGAGAACGATCAGACAGTGCACTATATAGGGGATAGAGAACGATCAGACAGTAAACTATGTAGGGGACAGGGAACGATCAGACAGTAAACTATATAGGGGATAGAGAACGATCAGACAGTGCACTATATAGGGGATAGAGAACGATCAGACAGTGCACTATATAGGGGATAGAGAACGATCAGACAGTGCACTATATAGGGGATAGAGAACGATCAGACAGTGCACTATATAGGGGATAGAGAACGATCAGACAGTAAACTATATAGGGTAGAGAACGATCAGACAGTAAACTATATAGGGGATAGAGAACGATCAGACAGTGCACTATATAGGGGATAGAGAACGATCAGACAGTGCACTATATAGGGGACAGGGAACGATCAGACAGTAAACTATATAGGGGACAGGGAACGATCAGACAGTAAACTATATAGGGAATAGAGAACGATCAGACAGTGCACTATATAGGGGATAGAGAACGATCAGACAGTGCACTATATAGGGGATAGAGAACGATCAGACAGTAAACTATGTAGGGGACAGGGAACGATCAGACAGTAAACTATATAGGGGATAGAGAACGATCAGACAGTGCACTATATAGGGGATAGAGAACGATCAGACAGTGCACTATATAGGGGATAGAGAACGATCAGACAGTGCACTATATAGGGGAAAGAGAACGATCAGACAGTGCACTATATAGGGGATAGAGAACGATCAGACAGTGCATTATATAGGGGATAGAGAACGATCAGACAGTAAACTATATAGGGGATAGAGAACGATCAGACAGTAAACTATATAGGGGATAGAGTGCACTATATAGGGGATAGAGAACGATCAGACAGTGCACTATATAGGGGATAGAGAACGATCAGACAGTGCACTATATAGGGGATAGAGAACGATCAGACAGTGCACTATATAGGGGATAGAGAACGATCAGACAGTAAACTATATAGGGGATAGAGAACGATCAGACAGTGCACTATATAGGGGATAGAGAACGATCAGACAGTAAACTATATAGGGGATAGAGAACGGTCAGACAGTGCACTATATAGGGGATAGAGAACGATCAGACAGTGCACTATATATGGGATAGAGAATGATCAGACAGTGCACTATATAGGGGATAGAGAACGGTCAGACAGTGCACTATATAGGGGATAGAGAACGATCAGACAGTGCACTATATAGGGGATAGAGAATGATCAGACAGTGCACTATATAGGGGATAGAGAACGATCAGACAGTGCACTAGGGGATAGAGAACGATCAGACAGTGCACTATATAGGGGATAGAGAATGATCAGACAGTGCACTATATAGGGGATAGAGAACGATCACACAGTGAACTATATAGGGGATAGAGAACGATCAGACAGTAAACTACATAGGGGATAGAGAACGATCAGACAGTGCACTATATAGGGGATAGGGAACGATCAGACAGTGAACTATATAGGGGATAGAGAACGATCAGACAGTAAACTATATAGGGGATAGAGAACGATCAGACAGTGCACTATATATGGGATAGGGAACGATCAGACAGTGCACTATATAGGGATAGAGAACGATCAGAAAGTGCACTATATAGGGGATAGGGAACGATCAGACAGTGCACTATATAGGGGATAGAGAACGATCAGACAGTGCACTATATAGGGGATAGGGAACGATCAGACAGTGCACTATATAGGGGATAGAGAATGATCAGACAGTGCACTATACAGGGGATAGGGAACGATCAGACAGTGAACTATATAGGGGATAGAGAACGATCAGACAGTGCACTATATAGGGGATAGAGTACGATCACAAAGTGAACTATATAGGGGATAGGGAACGACCAGACAGTGCACTATACAGGGGATAGAGAACGATCAGACAGTGCACTATATAGGGGATAGGGAACGATCAGACAGTGCACTATATAGAGGATAGGGAACGATTCAGACAGTGCACTATATAGGGGATAGGGAACGATTCAGACAGTGCACTATATAGAGGATAGGGAATGAGCAGACAGGGCACTATATAGATGATAGGGAACGAGCAGACAGTGCACTATATAGAGGATAAGGAGTGATTCAGACAGTGCACTATATAGATGATAGGGAACGAGCAGACAGTGCACTATATAGATGATAGGGAACGAGCAGACAGTGCACTATATAGATGATAGGGAACGGTTCAGACAGTGCACTATATAGATGATAGGGAATGATCAGACAGTGCACTATATAGGGGACAGAGAACGATCAGACAGTGAACTATATAGGGGATAGAGAACGATCAGACAGTAAACTATATAGGGGATAGAGAACGATCAGACAGTGAACTATATAGGGGATAGGGAACGATCAGACAGTGCACTATATAGGGGACAGGGAACGATCAGACAGTGCACTATAGAGGGGATAGAGAACTATCAGAAAGTGCACTATATAGGGGATAGGGAACGATCAGACAGTGCACTATATAGGGGATAGAGAACGATCAGACAGTGCACTATATAGGGGATAGGGAACGATCAGACAGTGCACTATATAGGGGATAGAGAATGATCAGACAGTGCACTATATAGGGGATAGCAGGGAACGATCAGACAGTGAACTATATAGGGGATAGAGAACGATCAGACAATGCACTATATAGGGGATAGAGAATGATCAGACAGTGCACTAGGGGATAGAGTACGATCACACAGTGAACTATATAGGGGATAGAGAACGATCAGACAGTAAACTATATAGGGGATAGAGAACGATCAGACAGTGCACTATATAGGGGATAGGGAACGATCAGACAGTGAACTATATAGGGGATAGAGAACGATCAGACAGTAAACTATATAGGGGATAGAGAACGATCAGACAGTGCACTATATAGGGGATAGGGAACGATCAGACAGTGCACTATATAGGGGATAGAGAACGATCAGAAAGTGCACTATATAGGGGATAGGGAACGATCAGACAGTGCACTATATAGGGGATAGAGAATGATCAGACAGTGCACTATATAGGGGATAGGGAACGATCAGACAGTGAACTATATAGGGGATAGAGAACGATCAGACAGTGCACTAGGGGATAGAGTACGATCACACAGTGAACTATATAGGGGATAGAGAACGATCAGACAGTGCACTATATAGGGGATAGAGTACGATCACAAAGTGAACTATATAGGGGATAGGGAACGACCAGACAGTGCACTATACAGGGGATAGAGAACGATCAGACAGTGCACTATATAGGGGATAGGGAACGATCAGACAGTGCACTATATAGAGGATAGGGAACGATTCAGACAGTGCACTATATAGGGGATAGGGAACGATTCAGACAGTGCACTATATAGATGATAGGGAACGGTTCAGACAGTGCACTATATAGGGGATAGGGAACGATCAGACAGTGCACTATATAGAGGATAGGGAACGATTCAGACAGTGCACTATATAGGGGATAGGGAACGATTCAGACAGTGCACTATATAGATGATAGGGAACGGTTCAGACAGTGCACTATATAGATGATAGGGAACGATTCAGACAGTGCACTATATAGATGATAGGGAACGGTTCAGACAGTGCACTATATAGGGGATAGGGAACGATCAGACAGTGCACTATATAGAGGATAGGGAACGAGCAGACAGTGCACTATATAGATGATAGGGAACGGTTCAGACAGTGCACTATATAGATGATAGGGAACGGTTCAGACAGTGCACTATATAGATGATAGGGAACGATTCAGACAGTGCACTATATAGATGATAGGGAACGGTTCAGACAGTGCACTATATAGGGGATAGGGAACGATCAGACAGTGCACTATATAGAGGATAGGGAACGAGCAGACAGTGCACTATATAGATGATAGGGAACGAGCAGACAGTGCACTATATAGATGATAGGGAACGGTTCAGACAGTGCACTATAGGGGATAAGGAATAGCACAGAGCGGATCATTGTGATCGAGTCTGTGTAGACCAGAAAATGTATAGGAACCATTTGAATTCTGCACTGAATGCTGTATTTTAAAGTGATATGGAGGACAGTGGGAGGAGAAACGGTTAGAGGTTAGGAGGGAACTGCGGCTTTATCGAGCTCAACGGCTCTGGATGAGCTGTGATATAAACTAAATGCTATTGGCTATTTTAAAAAAGGGGAGGATCTTTTCAATTTGTGAATGATGTCAACACATTGAATAATGCTGCGCGTTTCAAGCATAGACTGTAAAAAAATATGGACATAGTGTCCGTGACGTCACCCGTAGGATTCTGATGAGCAGTTTTGAAGCGTAAAGTAGGGTCGAGCTGGCTGTTCCCTTCTTGGCAGCGCATCACTCATGGATAACAGAAAATGGGCAAAAAGGCGGGACGTGGGCGGAGCTGAAGCGACATGATGACTAACAGACTGCAGATAAATGGCTATCCACCTGTCACTCGAAGTGGCCACGCCCTTAATTATGCAGAACTTTAAGGCTTTATATAATGTAAACGAATGAGTTTACAAAAAAATTCACCCCCCTCACAGTTGTCATGAAGGGCAAAATTAGCCGTATAGACCAAAACCACATCTCAATGAGATTCTGCTCCCTTCTGGAGCCTGTCTCTAGCGGCCAGTCGATGAATTGCAGTTTAAGTCACTTCCGTATTGGCTTCAAGAGAAACTGCGGGAGGTTGCCGCTTGGTTTCAAGGCACTTCAGTGGGACTTTAACTCATTACTGGATGAATCAGCGTTTTTGAATGAATCTCTTAAATGTTTCAATGACAAATACATTTTAACAGTCACTTGTCGCCATCTACTGGTGTAACAATGTAATTGATGCAATCTTTATTTGAAGAGTCAAGTTACTTTCAAAACGGGATTTATCGCTACCATAGACGTATAAAACTTTATCCCAGCACTTGTGTGATTATTTGAATTACTATAAGACAGAAATAATGATACTGTATGGTTGAAAAGACTGTTTGTGAAGCTGTTTCATACCTATACATGACAACGGCTCTCTCTGGCTAACGCAGATCTGAATCGCTCTGATCGTACTTGTCAAAGGTTTAATAGACATCATTAGACATCAAATCGAATCATTGTCATTTAGGAATAAGGATGAGATTGCGATCTTTTAACGGATAACCATGTGTTTCCTATGGCTCAGTTCCGTCGTAGGCAGCAAAAAGGTCTAGACATACACAAGCGAGCCCCAGCAAACACAATTAAATCACAGATAAAGGAAATAGGTTGTGCAGGCATGACTGCAGTTCAGAGAATGAAGCCTCTTCATGAATTCACCCGCAGACAGGCTGACATTGTGCTGTGGGTTGCTGAGCACACCATAAACATGAGAACTGCTCTCGCTCTTATGAGCTCATAATCAAATCAGTCTCATTGATAAGAGCCGTGGACAAACCTCTCAGTGTGGACGCAGAACAAAGGGGCTGTAGCTGCTCTTCTCCGCTGGCATGACAATGGGCCCAATTTAATCAAACCGCCATTAAAATGAATGCACAACATGCCAAGCGAAATATGATTTTCCAACAGGTTTTCTTGCATACGTGAAGCTTCACATATATTAACTTAATTACATTTAATGCAAAGTGCTTTTGCAAAGTGGCCAGAGAGTTCGGAGATTGCTGAAGGGCAGAGATTTATACTAAAGAAACGATTGTCACCATGCACAGAGATCTTTATAGATCATTCAGGCTCCATTCAAGCATATATCGATGATTGTGAACTTGTGTGCTCTGTTTAAAGTGTTTCTTTTATCATTTAGTGCCCCTCACGTTGATCCAAATCTATGTGGTAATGATGTATAAGAGTATCCATAAAGAAAAAGAAGGATGAAAAGAAACGAAAAGAAGTGTGCTTAATAGTACTGCATGTGCACTTTTAAATATTAAAAGTAGGCATATTTCTTTTTTTCATATTTCTTGCACTTGCAGATAATATTGCTGAAATAAAAAGCCACTTAGGTGAACTTTCATTTAAGTACACTTAAAAAGGTTATTTTGCAAGGCCAAATTAAAATGTTTAAGTACATTTAGTTGTAATCATCTTGTGTCATTTTTTGATGTGTTCACTAACAAACTAAAGCACATGTAAAGTACTTGTTCATAACTTTTACCTGTAGCATGTTATTCAATATTACATTTAAAGTTAATATATTTTAAATGTGCTAAATTCAAGATCATACAATAATTTAGTTACCATAAATGCTTCAGCAATAACTATTTATTATTACTATGAAATACTCATTGTTTTGAAAAGTTTTTACTTTTAACAGAACTAATTGCATTTAATTCAAATTTATACTATTATACATTTTAATTTAATTGTAAATACAATTAAGTGTCCATAAACATTACATTAAGTTTGCATTTAAGCATATTCTTATTTTTAAAAGTATATGCTAAAGCGTACAGGTAAAAAAAAACATGTGCAAAGTTCTTAGAAATTTAAACTTTGTACTTTGCTTTTGAAAAACTTTTCAACAAAAGCTCAAATTTAATGACTCTAAAAATGTAATGTGGTGTAACCATCAAGTAAAAAGTAATAACGGTCAGTAACACGTTAGTTTAGGGTCCAATTCTCAATATTAACTAGTTGCGTATATTAATAGGATATTGGCTGTTTATCACTTATAAAGCAAATATGAATGCCTTATTCTGCATGACCATATTCTACATCCCTTAATCCTAAACTTAACCACTACCTATAACTAACTATTAATAAGGAGTAATTAGGAGTTAATTTATGCAAAAGTCGTAGTTAATAGTTTGTTAACACCTTGAATGTATAAATATTTACAAAAATATAGTTTTACAATATATTTCACAGGGTAAAAAGTATTATGTATTTATTAGTCATTTTTGGGGGAGAGTTGCACCACATGACATATCACTGACCCTTGACTTTATTTCTTAGGAGGAACACAAAAAGAGATATTTTGAAGATTATTTATTTATTTAGCTTTTTCCCCATACAATGGACTTTTATGGGGCTTTTTTTTTTTTTTTTTACTTTTCATTACATGCTTTTGATGTAAAACCCTAATTTAAAGTATATTTTTATCACTTTTATTTTGATGAAACACATTCTCTTATCAAGCAAGCAGCTGGTCTCAGAACAGGCCTTTGAAATATCCTCAAGCGATAGATGCTATACAACAAACATGTACATAACAGCATTTGAGTGTTGAACTTTAAGGTCTCTGAAAGTTATAAAGGGGGCTTTCTCACTCAGATATGGCCAGTGGGCCA
This sequence comes from Gobio gobio, assembly GCF_949357685.1. Classification (NCBI taxonomy): domain Eukaryota; kingdom Metazoa; phylum Chordata; class Actinopteri; order Cypriniformes; family Gobionidae; genus Gobio; species Gobio gobio. The sequence continues at coordinate 6,939,303 of NC_137116.1, read as the reverse complement.
AGATCACCCACAGGCCCTTCTGCTCACATTACAGTGCCACTTTCAATTGTGTTCAGTGTGAGAGAGGTCAGGCCTCTCCTATAACACACACACACACACACACACACACACTCATGCAGCACCCCAGGACCTGGGGGCATCCATCATTACCAGGGTGGTGAAAGTAGACACTCTAAAATACTGCAACGTGTTTGGTCTACGGTAACCCAACACTGGCAGAGAGAGAGTGTGAGACTCTCTAATTTTATGAGCGCTCACACGCATACACTCACACACTTCTCTTGCCCCCGTCCCATGCCTGAAGCGCTACTGAAATCTGCCACAAGCGCAAAGAATTCCTTATAAACACAAGCTTGGCAAGTGCTTCAGCCCGCCCGGATTGATTACATAATCTTATCGACAATGTTTTTTGGCATCTATATTTTGCCCAAAGAGGACGGCACTTTAAGATTGTTGATAATACTAAGGGGAAAAAATCAATTCAACTCAAAACTTTACTGTCACATCATCACTTCACTCACAAGTTTTTTCCAACATTTTTTGTTTTTTAATTTTACTTTTTATCCATGCATCCTCCTTTTTATTCTAAACTGTTTAAATATATTTTATATCATTTTTTATACTCACCTTTTTATTGTTATTTTGATTTATTTTGATTTTGATTTTAATTCCTTCTATGTAAAGCACTTTGAATCACCATTGTGTAGGAACTGTGCTATAGAAATAAACTTGCCTTGCCTTATTTTAATGACAGCAGCGCTGCATGTTTGTGAAAGTTCTAGAGAAAATCAGACGCTTACATGAATGTCATAATTCTAGCTCGTTTTATTTCAGAAGAAAGAACCCGGGGAAAAAACGACTTGAGTACTTATAGGCTGAATCAATAACAACGATCTCAGCGTACTTGGTGTACTTGAAGTATATCAGGGTTGGATGTACATCGTTGCAATCTTTCATAATAAACACAAAACATAATAAAAGTAATAGTGTTTTTCTCATTATTTACACTATTCATCACATATGCTTCTTTTCAGGAAAAATGTAATAATTATTCAACAACAAAAGTTACAACACTGCATGATTTGAAAATGATCCAATGATCTTGTGCTTCAATGGAAACAAGAACATCTGACATCTATACAAGTATCACGTGATCAATTACTTGATCAGAGACGTAAATAGTGCAGAATATGAAACATTTCTTCTTAAGTTTAAGTGATAACCAGGTTGTTATTTATGGGGGGTCTGACCAGCCAAATTAAAGCTTTAAACTCCTCATAGACTTCAGAACAAAAGGTTGGTGGGCCTTCAAAATACACTCGCAAAAACGTTTTTAATGTCTTTGAAATGAGTTGCATATGCTCACTAAGATGATTTGATGATCAATAAATATTTATGATTATTATTAATGTTGAAAACAGTTTGTGGAAACAGTTTTACATTTTCTTTACATGATTCTTTGATTAAATAAAATAAAAATAAAATATTATTTGAAACAAAAATCTGATGTGGTTTTACGGTCACTTTTGATCAATTTAATGCATCCTTACTGCATAAAATATTCTTTTTTTTTATTATTGACCCCAAACTTTTGAATGGTGGTGTATATGTACTTAGCAGTAGTCCAACAGCTAATAAAACTAAATATGATTAGCATATAACAATAATTATATTATAATGCATTTATAGAGCACATTTGCCTCGGTTAAAGCATTTGATGGGGTACCGTATTTTCTTCAAATGAATAACTATGAAATATTATAACCACAAAAGTCTGGATAAAAATCACACAAGAATTAGAATAGCATATCCCAAAACATTTGGAAGAATTTCAGATCTCCGACTTTTGGCGATCTCTTCTGAGTTTGATTCTTAAGCCCCATTCACACTGCAGCAACTTTGACTTTGTTCCCAGTGCTGTCGCTCTATTGTTATTGGTCGACTGCACGTCTTGCCACATCTATAGAAAACGCAATCACAAGTGATATATAAAACTAAGATATCATTCTAATTTAACTAGGAATTAGACTTAAAAGAATGAAAAGCATTCAAATAGCATTCTGCTGTTGGTGAGCGTTGCTATATAAACCACAGCAGTGCATTAAATCATTAACTATTAACGATCGATCTATCAACAAATTAAACTCACTCATACTGTCAAAAATTACTAAAACGTCATTTGAATTTGATAATAATAATCAACATAATGCAGGGGAAACTGTAATCTGAACTGCAGCGGTGCTAAACTCACTGCATCATATAATTAACAACACAAACTATCGATGAATAAGACTGCCAACCCTTTCTTTTCCATGCATAATTTTACAATATCCATTTATGTGGTTACGTCTCTACTCGTCTCGTCTCTACTGTCCTGTACTCTACTCGTCTCGTCTCTACTGTCCTGTACTCTACTCTATTCATCTCTACTGTCCTGTACTCTACTCGTCTCGTCTCTACTGTCCTGTACTCTACTCTATTCATCTCTACTGTCCTGTACTCTACTCGTCTCGTCTCTACTGTCCTGTACTCTACTCGTCTCGTCTCTACTGTCCTGTACTCTACTCGTCTCGTCTCTACTGTCCTGTACTCTACTCGTCTCGTCTCTACTGTCCTGTACTCTACTCGTCTCGTCTCTACTGTCCTGTACTCTACTCGTCTCGTCTCTACTGTCCTGTACTCTACTCGTCTCGTCTCTACTGTCCTGTACTCTACTCGTCTCGTCTCTACTGTCCTGTACTCTTCTCGTCTCGTCTCTACTGTCCTGTACTCTACTCGTCTCGTCTCTACTGTCCTGTACTCGTCTCGTCTCTACTGTCCTGTACTCTACTCGTCTCGTCTCTACTGTCCTGTACTCTACTCGTCTCGTCTCTACTGTCCTGTACTCTACTCGTCTCGTCTCTACTGTCCTGTACTCTACTCGTCTCGTCTCTACTGTCCTGTACTCTACTCGTCTCGTCTCTACTGTCCTGTACTCTTCTCGTCTCGTCTCTACTGTCCTGTACTCTACTCGTCTCGTCTCTACTGTCCTGTACTCTTCTCTATTCATCTCTACTGTCCTGTACTCTACTCGTCTCGTCTCTACTGTCCTGTACTCTTCTCGTCTCGTCTCTACTGTCCTGTACTCTACTCGTCTCGTCTCTACTGTCCTGTACTCTTCTCGTCTCGTCTCTACTGTCCTGTACTCTACTCGTCTCGTCTCTACTGTCCTGTACTCTTCTCGTCTCGTCTCTACTGTCCTGTACTCTACTCGTCTCGTCTCTACTGTCCTGTACTCTTCTCTATTCATCTCTACTGTCCTGTACTCTACTCGTCTCGTCTCTACTGTCCTGTACTCTTCTCGTCTCGTCTCTACTGTCCTGTACTCTACTCGTCTCGTCTCTACTGTCCTGTACTCTACTCGTCTCGTCTCTACTGTCCTGTACTCTACTCGTCTCGTCTCTACTGTCCTGTACTCTACTCGTCTCGTCTCTACTGTCCTGTACTCGTCTCGTCTCTACTGTCCTGTACTCTACTCGTCTCGTCTCTACTGTCCTGTACTCTTCTCGTCTCGTCTCTACTGTCCTGTACTCTACTCGTCTCGTCTCTACTGTCCTGTACTCTACTCTATTCATCTCTACTGTCCTGTACTCTTCTCGTCTCGTCTCTACTGTCCTGTACTCTTCTCGTCTCGTCTCTACTGTCCTGTACTCTACTCTATTCATCTCTACTGTCCTGTACTCTACTCGTCTCGTCTCTACTGTCCTGTACTCTACTCGTCTCGTCTCTACTGTCCTGTACTCTACTCGTCTCGTCTCTACTGTCCTGTACTCTACTCGTCTCGTCTCTACTGTCCTGTACTCTACTCGTCTCGTCTCTACTGTCCTGTACTCTTCTCGTCTCGTCTCTACTGTCCTGTACTCTTCTCGTCTCGTCTCTACTGTCCTGTACTCTACTCGTCTCGTCTCTACTGTCCTGTACTCTACTCGTTTCGTCTCTACTGTCCTGTACTCGTCTCGTCTCTACTGTCCTGTACTCTACTCGTCTCGTCTCTACTGTCCTGTACTCTTCTCGTCTCGTCTCTACTGTCCTGTACTCTACTCGTCTCGTCTCTACTGTCCTGTACTCTACTCGTCTCGTCTCTACTGTCCTGTACTCTACTCGTCTCCTCTCTCGTCTCTACTCTACTCGTCTCTACTCTACTGTACTCTACTCTACTCATCTCCTCTCTCGCCTCGTCTCTACTCTACTCGTCTCTACTCTTCTGTACTGTACTCTACTCATCTCCTCTCTCGCCTCGTCTCTACTCTACTCGTCTCTACTCTACTGTACTCTACTCATCTCCTCTCTCGCCTCGTCTCTACTCTACTCGTCTCTACTCTTCTGTACTCTACTCATCTCCACTCTCGCCTCGTCTCTACTCTACTCGTCTCTACTCTTCTGTACTCTACTCATCTCCTCTCTCGCCTCGTCTCTACTCTACTCGTCTCTACTCTTCTGTACTCTACTCATCTCCTCTCTCGCCTCGTCTCTACTCTACTCGTCTCTACTCTTCTGTACTCTACTCATCTCCTCTCTCGCCTCGTCTCTACTCTACTCGTCTCCTCTCTCGTCTCTACTCTACTCGTCTCTACTCTACTCTACTCATCTCTTCTCTATTGTACTCTACTCATCTCTTCTCTATTGTACTCTACTCATCTCTTCTCTATCTACTCATCTCTTCTCTATTGTACTCTACTCATCTCTTCTCTATTGTACTCTACTCGTCTCTTCTCTCGCCTCTTCTATCGTCTCATCTCTCCTCTCGCCTCTACACTACTCTACTCGTCTCTTCTCTGCTCTACTCTACTTGTTTCTTCTCTTCTCTTCTGCACTACATCTGACTCCTTCAGGACACTGGACTTATTCAAAGAGCAGGGATGAGCCCTGACAATGCCATATTATCAGCTGGAATCTCTAGGTCTGCAAAAGGAAAATACTCCTTCTCAGTGTCACACTGAAGAGAGATCCCTAAACCTGACACTGAGGAGAGCCATTTAAGAGCACTGAACAGTGCCAGCTATTCATGCGGGCCTGTGAAGAGAATGGCCGCTCTTCTGTCCTCGCCTTGTTTAAAACACAGAGAGGGAAACTCATGAGGGTCCGAGAGACAAGGCAGCGCAGAAATTCGAGCAGCCAGCTGACTCGCACATGAATAGAGGCAGCACAATGATAAAGTAATCACCCTCACAATCCCCCGGTTTATCAGCGCGCTCCTCCGCTAGCCTAAACAGATAATGAAATGAAGTATCGCTGGCCTCACTAACTAATGGAAGACGGGCTGAGAGATGAGACACACATCTGTGCGCTGTTGATCGGCAACACTTGATCATTCAGATTATGTCATTCGAAAAATGTACAAATCCAATTGAATTGTCTGGGGAATCTTAAGAGGGGGTGTTATGAAATTTTAAGCCTCGTCTCATTGGTTAAAAGTAACAACCTGGATGTCAAACATTAAATAAGCAGCGGCAGGAATTTCAGCTAACACAATTCATGTGGCAATATGAGATCCATATTCACAGATATAACATAGCTTTTGTTAACGGGAAAGTTCAGCCACCCTCATGTCGGTCATGGTTTAAACCCCTCTGAGACAAAAACACTATAAATTACATTTAAGAATATCTTTTTTTGTGTGTGTTCCACAGAAGCAAGAAAGTCATACATGTTTGGAACAAAATAGGGGTGAGTTAAAGATGAAATTTCATTTTTGTCTAAACTTTAGAGACAAATGCACACGCACATTGGTCTTGTCCTCATCTGTACTCACTTATTTAAGATATAATATAATGTGATTGTCCTGTTTTGTGAATATAGTGGTATATTTTTTTTTTTCATAAACATTATTTCATTAAAAGAATATGCCAGGTTCAGTATTAAGCTTAATCGGCCACAGAAAAAAATTATTTCCACTTGAATGGGGCAAATCTGTAAATCTGTTTCTTTCAATATATAGCCACAAGACATAAACAATACATTTACATGATTTTAGCATGGGAAAAACATGGTAATGCCAAGAAACCCTAAAACGGCCCATCTTGACTGCTCAAATAATGCACAAATGTTTTAACAGAAGAATTAATGCAAGTTGTTTTATAAAAATATAAGCTTTGCATTTCCGAGTTTAAATCCTCCAAAAATTGGCCCCATTTCTTTTCAGTAAAATCCATTGTGGACGGACAGAATATGTTCACAATGTTAAAAGGAAAAAGTGAAGGCTTTAATGTTTTTGTGACTGCTGGGCATGTTTGGATTAAGAACTCAAACGATATGGATCATAAATTCAATATCTCTGTCACTTACTTTTATAGCTTCGTGGAGAAGAGCAGAGAAGCCTATCCACATCTCAACAGCGCTGCTCATTCTGAGAAGAAAATACATGTTTGATAGGAATTTGGAAACCAATTTGAAAGTTAAAATGTAGAGACATTTTAAGAAGGATATCAAGCACCTTTTGAGAGTGTGTTGACAGTCTGTGTATTTGGGTAGTTGAGCTCCAGAAAATCAAAAATGCTGTGGCGGCTGTCAACGAATTTTGACAGTTACAGGTTTAAAATACAAAAGGGCGGGAATAAAGAACCCCACACTCTAAAAGCCCGTTCAAGGACTAACTATAAAGAAAACGATTAAGATATAATAGTTATAAAAATCGTTCTCAATAAAGAATAGCAGAGTTCACACCACAGCTATAACGATAACGGCACAGAGAAAAGATATCGTTGGAATCACTTTCATAATGTTTTTAGTGGTGATAAAAACATTGACAGCCAATCAGAATCCATCCTGCTTTAAAACTCGAGCATTTAAAGCGACAGTGTAACTTAATAGTTATCTTTAAATTATCATTATTGGTTTGAATGGGCCTTAAAGGTGTAAAGGCAAGTTTAAAAAATGAAAATAATGTCATTTATTACTCACCCTCATGCCGTTCCACCCGTAAGACCTCCGTTCATCTTCAGAACACAAATTAAGATATTTTTGTTGAAATCCGACCAGTGAGGCCTGCAAAGCCAGCAATGACATTTCCTCTCTCAAGATCCATTAATGTACTAAAAACATATTTAAATCAGTTCATGTGAGTACAGTGGTTCAATATTAATATTATAAAGCGATGAGAATATTATCGGTGCGCCAAAAACACGAAATAACGATTTATATAGTGATAACCAATTTCAAAACAATGCTTCATGAAGCTTCGGAGCGTTATGAATGGGCACAAAATAACCATTTTAGCATTAAATGATTATTCAGGATGATATGATTCTAAATAGAGCTATTATTACGTGTTTAAAGAATCTTCATCTTTAGACTGTAACCAGAATATTGGCACATAGTGACCAATCAGCATTCAAGATCAAATAAATATGTTCTATGACGGGACAAAAACAAATTTTGCTCATACCATATATATTATAAACATAACACATTAGAATGTTTGTGAGGCCGTTTACTCACTGATCATAACAGCACATAGTTTGATTTTAGGAGAGTTTCTCATTGTTAAAGCAGCTATAAACCCTGCCTGGCGTACTTTAAGCACACAATAGAGGCCGCTTTACAGGAGAGGAGCTGTCCATGTTAAGCAGCTGGAATAAAATTCACTCAGAGAGATCATGACTCTGCCTCAGGCTGACAGAGAAGCCATTAGTGTCACAGTTATATTGGATAAACCTGAGACGAAATACAGCCTTTTACAACACAATACAATATCTTACACGAAATTCATCAAGGCCATGATACTCGTGCACGTGGCAGACAATAAAACTGATCATTGAGTATTGAACGTTAATAATGTTATAACCCACTGCCAATTTGACCAATAGTTCGCCAAAATTAAATATGATGCCGAAAACTGTATTTTAACACTCTGTAAGTGTTTTTATAAAGTAAAGAGGGGAAGTAGCATTTTACCGCAGTAAATATTTATCAGATTTGGTTTTTCTCTATGTGGACACCTCAAAGTCCTGGCTACAAAACAGCTATTGAACATTTCCACTGTTGGCCAGGAAACAAGATACAGTTCGTTAAACACAAGGTTGTCACAAGGGGAACCTACCTATTATTGGCTATTTAAAAGAATATAATAGCCTATTATAGACTTTACTCAGTGGAATTTAAACTGAAACAAAACAATTCATAAAACCATTGTTATGACATCAGATATTATAATTCATAAACTGTATAAAAATGTATAAAATTACAGTTTATACAAATGTATAAAATTGCAATTGATTGACAGACAAACTGCACGCTCTTATTGCATTGTTGTCAAGTTGTGAATTTTTCAGCAAACAGTTGCTTTGTACATTCGGTTTAACAGCATGAAGGGCAAATGTTATCATTAAACTGAACTGTGTATATACATTTAACCTCCTAAGAAAAAAAGTTTTTTGAATTTAATATTTAATGTCCTTACATTGTTTAGAGCATAAGAAACAAAACATAAAAATATATATATTATCCATATGTTATGCTATGTCCTCGTAAGACTCAGTTGTTTAAAAATTAAATTAAATTAAATGACATGTAAAGGCAAAAACTATGGGTTTTTTTTTTTCATTCACCAATACATTTTTAGGTTTCAGGATTTTATTTAACCACACTTAAAAAAAAAACATAATTCTCAACTAAGTTATGAAAGATATAACGGAATTAAATGATATACCATTTTACTTTATGCAATATGTGGGTAAAATGTTCATATGGGTTTTCTCATTCAATGCAATGTAACTACACTGTCTCTAATTTGCATATTAATGAGTTCTTGGAGCAACATGTAATGAAAAAAGAAGTGTAATAATGGGAGTAATAGTTGGCAACATTTTCATAATAATATCTAATATTTTATAGGACCGTTGATATGTAATTTATTTCCCTATTCACTTGTGTCTCCCAAATGCCTGATAAACCGGTTTGAGAACATGTATGAAATCAATTTTGTAACAGAAAGTCTATTTTGATTAGAAACCCCATACCATTTTCCTGAGATGTTGATTTATAACAAACAATTTGAAAATTTGTCAGATTGAAATGATAATGACCCCAACCCTAACAAAATATGATCATATTTCCATAAGAGTGCTAAATTTGATCATTCAGTCATTTTAAAGACCAAGCAGAAGTTGTCCTGGTGAAATCTCAAAACAAAAGGTATCTCTGAAAAGCCCTGAATGTGCTCTTTACAGGACACCCTTAAAACTGTGACATGTCAGAGAAATTCACTAAAATATAATGTCCTCGAACGTGGACAGTGGCGACCAGGCACACATTATGTTCTTTGTCCATGCAATAAATGCACATCCATGAATGAGCGCGGATTTTCCAACACATAAATAGTCATACACCGCCATCTTGTGGATAGAGACACCACAGCACTACATTGGATGGACATACAAAACTCAAAACACATTTAATTCGCAGGGATTTGAGGGGGGAAACAAACAGTAAGAATAGATTCGCGTGTATAAAAACATAATGTATAACCTATTCTAAGGTATAAAAGGCATGTCAGTGGAAGCAAATAAAAAGAAAACTATATACTAGTGTAGCTAAACAAGAAAGACGTCTAAGGTGTAGATTTATTTTCATATTTTCATCACAATCTTCTTCTGTCATGCAAATTTAGCACGTAACGCCCATTGAACTACATTTCCCAAGATCTCGTCGTCTCTAACCCCACGCGCACGCTCTAGTATCGCGATAGTATCTGCAATACGTTGCGTTGTATCGCGAGATTTCCTTCCTGCTGTCTAGTACAGCACTAAAAACTGTCAGTGAGGTTAGAGGGGGTAAGAATTCCTCAAATCGGCGACTGCCGTTTAAACTGCGGTGTGAATGTCCAAATCTGTGCTTTTGTGTTATTACATACGTAACGTGTGACACTGAGGAGAAAAAACCACCGCGTTCTCATCCAAACTGTACAGGCCAACAGTATCTGAACTAGATCTCAAACAGAGTGCTGTAATACAGCGAGCAAATGGCGTTGAAAAGAATCCAAAAGGTGAGTTTGTGTTCATTGTGTGGATCGCATAACCTCACAGCCTCTGTCAATGTCCTCATCGTCATCTTCTAATGCTGTTGTGAATGTGAAGCACTCGCACTTTCCTCATTTTATCCCCATCTGGTCAAGACAAAGACGGATGGCCAATGGTGGATGCATGCAGTCGACAGACGCACGGTCTCTTTCTGATATCAGTACAGATTCAAGCGTATGCTGTTATAAACAGTCAGTTACTTAGATACGGCTGATTGCGAGTGTTTGTTTTGCGCAATATGTTATCGACAACGTCTATTGTCGATGTGCGATGTTGGGCAACACAAGGAACTGTGCGCATAAAACGCATAATTCGGGGTTTTGACCGGTGTTGTTGTGAATGATTTGTGGTATGTAAGTTCGTTGGAGCTCTAAACGTTGTTAAAATGTATCTTTTCTGTTGTCGGTCATCATGAATGAGAGAATCGCCACTGGTGCGCATGCGTGATGGGCGACAACTGCTTTCAAGTTGCCAAATGCTGAACCCCAATGTCAGTGTGTCCATATATGGCTCGGCAAATAGGGCACTAGGACAGCGGAGGGTATTTTTAACAGATTCGCCACCCTGCCCGCATAACCAACGACTTTAATCACAGGGGAAAAAGTCACTTTGAAACTGTGTATTGCTTTCAGTGATTCCATAAACATAAAAGTCTTGTAATTATGCACTAGCCCTCACGATGCTGTTGTTCTGAACTCGCATGCTGAGAAAAACATCTTCATTCAGACATTTTAAGTTACCAGAAAGGATCTATCTGAATTATAATATTTTATTTCCTTGTGACGTATATCCGTGTGAAAGTCCCTTTAAAGGTGCAGTGTGTGATATTTATGAGGCTCTATTGACAGAAATGCAATATAATATGCATAACTATGTGGTGTGTAAAGACCTTACATAACGAACCGTTATGTTTTTATTACCTTAGAATGAGCCATTTCTACCTACACACCCCTCGGGTCCCCTTACAGTGAAGTCGCCGCCATGTTTCTACAGTAGCCCTAAACGGACAAACTGCTCTACAGAGCGCTAGCTTCTCTCTGCTGTCTCAGACGACCACGTCTTTGTCCTGTGTCAGCCACCATAGCTTCTTTATGTGCTTCGAAAGGGAGGGGTGGGCGGCAGAGTCCTGCACGGGTCCGATTTTGAAAACCCGTACCCACAGTGCTTAAACCCGCATCCGACCCGTTTTCCGACAATAGCATTAAATAAAATCCGCACCCGACCCGACCCGCTTAAAATAGAACCGACACCCGACCCGCACCCGCAATAAAATCAGTTTAGCATATCACATTATAAACACACTTACAAAAATGTTTATTGCCAGCATACAGAAGTTATTACACGACCATTAACACAAGGACAACTTCTGCCGGGAGCTTAACGTGGCTTAATGTACTGTTATTAAGAGACCAAACTCAGTAAACATAATACTAATAACGTATACTATGTACAAAAAATCAGATGAGCCCAGAATATGAACGTAACGCGTATAATTACACGTTAAAAGTTTTCCTACCATAGAAAACCATTATAAAAAAACACTTAACGTGGCTTAATATACTAAAACAGTGTTATTAAGAGACCAAACTCAGGAACCATAACACAAATACTGTTCGATAGAACTGCTTGTGCTTGGTTTTGTTACCACAGTTATCTGCGTGCTTCCTCAGCGATGAACTTCCACATTTGCGGCTATCTTTTCTTCAATTCCTCATGATCCATCTCGACCACTGCAGGCAGAGCGCGCGCACGCGGTTGTGATTCTCCTGGGAGGGCACGCCCGCGCCGCGCGGCCACAGTTAAACTGATATGGATTTGAAATTATTTTATCAACTTGGAATACAGGCAGGGCTCCAGACTAACTTTGTTCACTAGGAGCACAGTGGCCTCCAACTGAAAATTTTAGGGGCACAACCAGAAATTTTAGGGGCGCACACCGTAAATCTAGCCTGGATGCCAGCCGAATTTAGCCCCGCCCACAATTTTTTTTGCTCGGGCAATTCGGTCTGGACTTGATCCGTAGAGAAGTAATTATGCCCGAACAGAAACTGTTCGGACCAATGAAATTGTCAGGGCGGGCTTTAGACGATGATGGACAGATGATAAACAGTAACGTAATCATCCACGTCATGGAAGGCTCTTGGGTTGAATTTGTTCTAATCCTAAACGGAGAACTTGTTCGTATATGCATTCACCTTCACTATTTCTCTCAGAAACGATGATCGTGTTGGTAAGTACTCTGTGTATCCTTAAATAATTGTATTACTGGCAAAGATCATTTACACTCATCTTTTTCTTGTAACGTTACTTAATCCAGCGTGCGTGCAGACAGGGTTGCCAAGTGTTTTTGCAATGTCGCGCACAATTGCTACTCAAAACTATAGCCCAAAACAATAACTTTCCGGGGGGTTCTCCGGAAAAAAATGGCGTTTGGTTGGCAAAATATGTTATTTTGGCAAGGTTGCCTGCTAAAATTCGCATTCCTGGGTTTATATAATCACATAATTGGGGTCGCTTCAACCCGCGGACATGGAGAAAAACACGGACTTGGCAACACAGTGCAGTTGAGTTCTGTTGACATTTGACAACTAACGTTACGCGTCGCTCCGTTGCTCTGATTGGTTGTGGGTCTATCCAATTGAGGTCTTTCCTGGCTCGGTTGAAACAAACCCCATAATCAAAGCTCAATGGAGCGGTACCAGACTCATATTCTGACTAGAATTGAGTATGGCCACGCCAGGCTACCGTAAATCAACATGCTAACCAAATCTACTAATTTCCACTGTATTACTAATAGGGATGGGTATCGTTAAGGTTTTAATGGTATTACCGATACTGCTTATCGAGCCGGTACTTTAACAGTATTCTTATCGGTTCTTTTTATTATACTTTATATATTTTTTTTATTAAAAAAAAACATAATTAAGAACATAATTAACATGGCTTTATAATCTGAAAAGTAAAATATCTATAGCAAAAGAAACCGCAAAGTTTGAACAAAAAAATAAAACATCTATTTGTAAATGGACCAGTGTGCAGGCATTCAGAAGCTCTGCTAACATTAATATTACAGTAAAGAACAAACCTACAAAGAAATCTGATAAAGTAATGAAATGTAAAATAACACTGCATAGTTTTCACTGTATAAATTGATAGATTAATGCTTATAAAAGCTAAAGTTATTAATTCAAGAGATGTGAATATTTTCTATTTGCCTTTTGTTCGATTCGAATGAATGGCTCAATCGTAAGCAGGTTTATTAGACGCTGCCCCTTTAAGACCGATCGAATGTAGAACTAATAATATCATATTCTCCTATTTCTCCAAACTATTTACGCCCATTTAAGATATAAACTGTTAAAATAACTACTCTCCAATCCGGTCATTTTGACACCGGCTATTTGTTGTTTATTTGATGGTTTAACGCGCACACGAAGCCTAAAATATTAAGTGCAAGTCGGTCCATTTCACAGCACATAAGCCGCGTTGAAGTTGGAAACAGCGTCTCTTGCGCGGATTAGTGCATTTAATAGCTCTTTATTATCAAACACATCCCGCAGTTTAGCAACAGTAGAGACTGCAGTTTACAACAATCACTGAATCTGACATTTAGTTTAGGTTTAGGGAGAAACGACAGCGGCTGTGAAGGGAAGATGAGCTCGACTGAACACGGCTATAGGAATAGTTTTACCTCATACCATCTTTTTATAATTCTTGGAAGCCAAAATCGAAAATAAGATTAGATTAATATCACAGCACATCCCTAAAGTTTAAGCAGACTAAACTTGTGTTTAGTTCTTGGCCATCGTCACTCATTAAGCTCTCGCTCTCTCTCTTCTGGATTGCGAATGGCAAAAATGCATCACGGACAAATGGTTTAATATTCTCTCATATAGAAACAGCTGGCAAAGATAGAATTTGCCAGACATAACGTCTATCAATTATAATTAGTAAGTGTATTTTCTTAATTTCTCCAGTACCGACAGCTGGCAAATTTACTGGTCGCACATGTGCGACTGGATGTAAAATTCAGTCGCACACTCTCAAATTTTAGTCGCAAAATGCGACCATTTAGTCGCACTCTGGAGCCCTGAATACAGGCAAGGCATATTTTGGATATGCATATTTTTAGGAACACATCTAAAATATACATGCATATATTGTTTATATATAGGCCTATATTCGTTTACACGTGACTGTTTAAAACCCGTGTTTAGACCCGTGTTTCTCCCTTGTCCGACCCGCACCCGTATCCGACACAGTAGGATGTTTTTCACCCGTTTCAGCAATATTCGCGGGTCACCCGTCGGGTACCCACGGGTACCTTCACCCGTGCAGGACTCTGGTGGGCGGTTCACAGCCTCACCACTAGATGCCGCGTGCGCCTTTGGCGTTCCGTCAACATTACGTTATCAACATTTAGAAAATCGATTTTTTTTGACATTTGTGAATTCGATTCAGAAACGTTCACGTCCGCATCGCGATGCATCTAAGAATCTAATTTTTCCCCCACCCCTAGTGTCAGCAGCTACCGAGCGAACGCACAGAGTAACGTCATCATTTTCAACACACTCAGATGTATGTAATATGATAAACAGAGCTTCGTTACCTCATACTCATGACCGGAAAAGCGGAAATGGCGCCAGCGACTGTGGCAAAATAAAAGTCCTGCTGCTCGCGATGCGTGTGTTGCGTTCATCTTATTAACAATCTCTCCAGCGGCCTTGCTCAGCTCCACAACACTCGGTCCTGCTCTGCTTCATACTACAGTAACGTTAATAATCACAACCATGAACATGATTTCTGCCCGAGTCCTATCCCGATTCTTTTCCACCGGCTGTGAGGTGAAGACCACATGTCCCAAGATTCTGCGCTCAAACGTGCCGTCATCAAACTACGCCTTTGTTTTGAATAGGCGACCTCTAGCAGACGGAAAAGTTACATAGTGCACCTTTAAGTTGGCATATATAACGGAAGTTGTGATATTCTTTTATTCCCATGTGATGTATATCCGAGTGAAACGGCCAAAGTACCTTTAAAGTGCCCCTATTATGCTATTTTAAAGTTTCCTAATTTTGTTTTGCCGTCTCCTACAGCAGGTTTACATGCATCAAAGGTCAAAAAACACTTTAATTTTCTCATAATATACATTGCACATCACCACAATGTTCAATGATTCTCAAACGACTTGTTCGACGATTCAGTCTCTCTAAATCCCTCCTTTCCACGAGCATACTCTGCTCTGATTGGTCAGATGGCCCAGTCTGTTGTGATTGGTCTACTGCGTACAGCGAGTATTTTGGAAACAAACGGCCATCACCATAACTGAACTCCAGCTCCATCCGGAGGCTTCCTAAAGCTCAGCGATTGTACACACTGTAAAGACCGTAACGATGATGACGATTTTACACCAATCCCAGCGCGAGTCCGAATCGATGATGAAACTTCGCAGTATGAAACACAATAAACTCACAGCGTCTTCTCGACATGATGCTATCCAGTATCCGCTGCTGTGTTTGAGGGGGTTCAAGTTTTCGTGTTAAAGGGATAGTTCACCCAAAAATGAAAATTCTGTCATCATTTACACACCCTCAAGTTGTTCCAAACCTGTATGAGTTTCTTTGTTCTGCTGAACACAAAAGAAGATATTTTGAAGAATGTTTGTAACCAAGCAGAGAGAGCAACCATTGACTACCATAGTAGGGAAAAAAATACTATGGTAGTCAATGGTTGCTCTCTGCTTTGTAAAATATCTTCTTTTGCGTTCAGCAGAACAAAGAAACTCATACAGGTTTGGAACAACTTGAGGGTGTGTAAACGATGACAGAATTTTCATTTTTGGGTGAACCATCCCTTTAACAGTAGGCTTGTTTTTTTACGCGCGGAACATACTTCAATCAGAGTTCCCACACGAACATATTAAGTATTCTGTCCATTTTATCACAAAATTCAAAGGATAAATGCCGCTTTGACGCTCTTTAATGTGATGTGAGTCACGTGACTGATTACTGTATAGACGCGTCTGTTCAAGCGGCAGTGATCATCTCTTCCTAGTCAAAGAATAAACATGAATCAACATCTGAAGATATGTTGAGGATACATTACAACTTACTGAAACGTATCATATGTCGTGTAATCACATAAGTGTTTCAAAGGTGGAAAGACGTCAATAAAACAGCTTGTAAACAATGTTACGTAGCATCACATTTACCTCAGAAGTCATTCAGTGTCCACAGCTGTTAGTTCACTAGAGAGATGATGAACTCTTTCACTAAATATATGCACTATATTAGCCGATATATTTATTATATTCTACTTAACCTGTTAGTGATGTCTTGATTTTTTAATGTATGTTTAAATAAGTGAAAATGATAGCCAATGTGTATAAATTATTATATTTCAACAACGAATTGGAGTAAAAACACAATTTTATAATTAGATTTAGAAGGTAATGCAAAAACTGCCTTATGTGAAGTTTACATGTTTGCATACAGTGTTATTTGAGTGTTGATTATTATATCTAAAAATAAATAGCAACTTAATTAAAGGTAATTTGGGCTCTGTTGTTAACCTTTAATATTACAGTAATGTGCAAGTAAGCTTTCCCTATATATTTTAAAGCATTAGCATAGATTTTTATATCTTTAAGAAACTTTTAGTTATAATTGAATTAATTTAAGGACAGACACAATTTGTTAAGTAAACCACTGTTTAATAAAAAAATAAAAAAATATTTTATATTTAGTTTTCTCTCCCCTGCTGTACCAAACCGTGACTTGATCATTGCACAAGTATGATCTTTAATAAATTACCTCTGGCAGCATCACCACAACAACACACCACATACTGTGTTACATATGAGCTGCTTTTAAAGGGGGGGGAGCTTCCACAGTCTATTTCTGATCTGTTGTTGTAATATATGTATATTTTTTTGTAGGGTGGGGCTTGATTTTGTAGGGCGAGGCTTGATTTTGTCAGTGAAGAATTGATTGGATGGTTGTGGTTTGCTATTGGTGGATCTCATGTTATTGACAGGTTGCCCCACCCTCGTCATCAGAGAAGAGATGTTGCTGCAAGAGAAAATATTATTACATTCTGAAGATATTCTGATTAAAGATTACGAGGCACATAAATAATAATAATTAAAAAAAAAAAATAGTGATGTGCTTGGATAATTCATATAATACATTTTGCAATATTAAACTATTCCATAAAAAAAAACCTTTTTAATTGTGACTTTAAGACTGAAAATACAGAACTATTATCTCAGTCACTTATACATTTTGTACAATATTCAAATGGTTAAATTTGAGTTTGCATATAATCTTTGCATGATTTTAATAGCCATAATAAATTTACTTCAGATTTTAAAAATATAACTTAAAGGAAAAACACAATGTGAACAAACAAGTATATTTCATGTCAAAGATTGTATTTTGATTTTGAATAATGTTTAAATTATTGTACATTTTTGTTAATTATTATCCGTTTCGTGAGTGCGAGAAGGCAGTGCACTTGCAGAGAGAGCTCCGCCCACGTGATTGATTTTGTCACGTCTGGTAAGGACAAACAAATTGCTTGTCGCTGGAATCTTGATCACATTACGTTCGGTTTTTAGAATACATTATGGTGTGCTTTGTAATTTTTTTATAACTTGACAGCTGTGGTCACCAGGGTTGCCAGGTTTTCACAACAAAACCCGCCCAAATGCTGCTCAAAATTAGCCCAAAACAAGCCCAATCATGTTTGTTTGGGTAAAATGTGTTTTTTTTTGGCAGGGTTGCCTGCTAAAATTCGCATTCCTGGGGCTAAATATCACATAATTGGGATCGCTTCAACCCGCGGACATGAAAAACAGCCCGTGGCAACAGTGTTGAAGTAGCCCAATTCCACGGGAAAACCGCAGACTTGGCAACACTGGTGGTCACTGTAAAAACATCCCTTGTATGGGAAATAGTTATTCAAAAAGTAAAGAGCTTTCCCTTTTAAAGTAAGAATAACCACATTGTAATGGCATGAGGGATAGTAGATAATTGTTGAGTGAACTATCCCTTTAAGGCCCTGTATGATGCATAAGATCCATTCATATAAATGTTGAATGCAAATTTTTACATACTGTATTAAATGTGCACAGACTAATGATGATAATAACATCAGGCATTTGAATTTTGTCGAAGCCATGTTACATCAACAAGGGGTGAAGAAAGAGTGACAACAACAGATCAGAAATAGACTGTGGAAGCTCCACCCCCTTTAAAAGCAGCTCATATGTAACACGGTATGTGGTGTGTTGTTGTGGTGATGCTGCCAGAGGTCATTTATTAAAGATCATGCTTGTGCAATGATCATGTCCAGGCTATCAGAAACGTACAACCTGTTAATGTGTATGTAATCATGCAAGCAAAATAATCTAATAGCCGCTGTCAATCCAGGGCTCCAGACTAACATTAGAGCGCATTGGCACCAGCATCACTCAGTTGAGGTTCCAGCACATGATTTGGTGGAGCCGGATGAAAATCGATCATAAGTTAATTTAATCATAAAATTACTATTGCTTTGAGTTGTTTTGTTAATAGGTGCAGATTATTGGAAATTTAACAGTGAAGCGCTGAGCTTGAATTGATATGCAGATGCATTTTCCTTTTATTAACAGTAATGTGCAAAAAAATCATTTTTTTAGGGAAAATTTAAATATTCTACTCTTATTAGTGTACTATTGTTCTTCTAGAGTCACACTGAACTGACCAACAGCTTCAGTGAGTATAAAAGGAGCACTCTTTACTTGTTTTCTGTGTAATTCAGTCACAATTCGAGGACGATTTTGTTTTTCTTGAGACTTTGTGACTTCCTTTGTCTGGCTATCACCAGACCAAGCTCAATTTAAGTTTGAACATTGGTCTGGGGAGTCTGCTCTGTATTTTTTTTACTGCACAAGAGAAGTGATAAACGAGGATAAATTTAATGACTCTGTACGCAATTGGATAGTCTTTCAACCAATCAGACCACAAGAGGCGAGATCAACGGGCAGTGACCCATCGCTTCTCTATCCGCTTTTATTGAAACCAAGCTCAGGAAACGACTTGTTTCACATCATAGTGCGACAAAAGACCGCCTCTGCAGAAAAAGATCAACACCCACTTCTACATCACCGTCTCTTCAGCCCCACCCACCGACGCGCACATGTCATGTAGTGTCTTGAAACGCGCAGCATTATTCAATGGGTGCTTCTCAATATCCCTCCTCGTTTCCTCGCTCCTCCGTCCTCCATCCTATGACCCGGAAACCGACCGAGCTCAGCCATCTTGTAGGACATCTCAATTCTCTAATTGCATTGCGAGGATCGAGGAGGCTTCCTGAGGAGTCATGAGCGAGGATACATGGGTGTATCCTTTGCGGAAGTGTTGTATCGACTAAACGTGTCGCACGGATAAATTCTCCTTCCCCTTCACATCTTGCCACAGTTTATTAATTATTATTATTATTATGTTAACATGTACAAGTGACAAATGTATGTCAAATAACAACAACTGACAGTTGCAGAATTATATCAAAGCACAAGAAAATTAAAGAAACAAACTGTAATACTATAAACAAATAAAAAGCAGTTAATAACTGGGAATAATCAGTTGTTATTAAGAACTGGTAATATTAAATAAAATATGGACAAATGTGGTATTTTGCAGGGGTTGAAACTATTACTATATAAATAATTATCTCGAATGTGCACGAATCCCGATGTGCAAGCTAAATCCAGCGGTGTAGAGTCATCATTATTTGACGACGCTTTGAAGTGACGCTAAAGGGAGCGAGGATATATCATTTCACTTGATTCAATTCCTCCGGTCCTCGCGTCTTTTCCTTGCGTCCTTCCCTTGCATCCTAAAGGGGTGGAGATAAGACGCGAGGAAAGGAAGCTAGGAAAGGAAACGAGGATGCACAAATAAGAATTGAGAAGCACCCAATGTGTTGATGTAATTTCCACTGAAACCGGAAGATAGGGCGGGGCATATCAAACAGGTCCTCCCCTTTTTTTAAATAGCCAATAGCGTTTAGTTTATATCACAGCTCGGTAAAGCCACAGTTTCCTTCTTATCTCTAACCGTTTCTCCTCCTAATCTCCTCCATATCACTTTAAAATACAGCATTCTTTGCAGAATTCAAACGGGTCGATGCGTTTTCTGGTCTGCACTGGCTTGATCACATGAGTGACCTGTGCTATTGCATCTCGCTGCGGCGGTTCGCATGACACTAACGTGAAACCAGCTAGGGCTGGGCGATATATCGCATGACATTGTTAGGCGCATCTCGTCAGTAAAGCCGGTTCCTTGATTAGTAGTAAATCGCCATCACCTGCTTTCAGATGGAGCGGCATTTACTACAGAGCCGTAGTTCACTGACAAGCTGAGCCATATCGCATTAATTATCACGGACGTATCGCCTGCGATAATTAATGCGATATGGCTCAGCTTGTCAGTGAACTACGGCTCTGTGTAGTAAATGCCGCTCCATCTGAAAGCAGGTGATGGCAATTTACTACAAATCAAGGAACCGGCTTTACTGACGAGATGCGCCTAACAATGTCATGCGATATATCGCCCAGCCTTAATTCACCTTAATGGAAAGCATCCCTTATCCCCTATATAGTGTGCACTATCTGATCGCTCCCTATCCCCTATATAGTGCACTATCTGATAATTCCCTATCCCCTATATAGTGCACTGTCTGATCATTCCCTATCCCCTATATAGTGCACTGTCTGATCATTCCCTATCCCCTATATAGTGCACTGTCTGATCATTCCCTATCCCCTATATAGTGCACTGTCTGATCATTCCCTATCCCCTACATAGTGCACTGGCTAATTGTTCCCTATCCTCTATATAGTGCACTGTCTGATCATTCCCTATCCCCTATATAGTGCACTGTCTGATCATTCCCTATCCCCTACATAGTGCACTGGCTAATTGTTCCCTATCCTCTATATAGTGCACTGTCTGATCGTTCCCTGTCCCCTATATAGTGCAGCTTCAGCGTCTGTTTATAATGTAGGGGGCGGGGCTTCAGATTCTAGAGAGCATTTGATTGGACAGAAAATCTGATGAGAAGCTGAAGTGCAGAGTGATGTCATCAAAATCATTGATCCTTATTGATGGATGGAAGGGAGAGACTGTAAGTTTTGAATGCTTATATCTTCTAAATGTGAATTGTGTCATTGTTTAGGAGCTCACTAGCTTATAATACTTGATTAACATATTCATACTAAAAGCCAAAGAACATGACAATGTATATGTTGTTCATAGCCTATAAGAATCACAGTGTGACAAACAATGGCACATTCATTCATAATTCCGTTTACACGAAACAGTCATTCATCTTTTGCCAATTTTAACTGCGTTAACTCCGTATTTAAACATTATTTCCCACAACTTATAAAGCATGGGTAATACGCATACAAGATATTTTTCAACATCGCAAGTTTTCAAAACAATTCCACACGTGTAATGGCGGGGATGTTGGACATTATTTAATATGCAAAGTGTTTGAACGAGAGGCTCAAAAACGGCATAGAAAATATACTATTACTTCTAAATCAGGATGTTTTTATGATGCTTTTATAAGTGGGCCTCAGAGAACACTATAAAATAAAAAAATGGCAGTTAATGACCCCTTTAATGAAGTTATTATTCACAGTTCTCACAGAACTAAACTAAATGAAAAGTCTGGTCGTTTGAGGGGAAGTGTGAGCCTTTATTCTTGCAGCAATGGCATTTATTGTTCCTCTGTTGTTGTTGTTGTGTACAGGGTTAGACATGGACTGACTCATTAAAGCCACTTCAGTGTTTCCTTAAGTGTGCTGATGATAGTTAAAGTTATTGAACGTGTTCCTGGCGAACAGCTGACTGCTCTGCGTCTATCTTTAGAGAAGCCTTTTCAGGCACTGAATCAGACCGCAACTTCTAGCAATACAGGAGGTGAATTAGAGGAGTGGATGAGATGGGAGATATTTCAGCTGAATGATTCAGAACAGTTACACACATACGCCTGATGCCAAATACTGACCCACATTACAAATGGTGCATGAAAACTAGAAAACCTCAGGAGAGAAGATGCATGGCAGACCAACACTAAATACTGTCCAGTGCTTGTATAAAGAAAGAAGTGGAGATTCAGATGAGCGAGTCATAGCTACAGTTAAATTATTGTTAAAGCAGGTCAGTACACTTATCGCGACGAAGACTGTTGTCTGTGAATATTAAACTTCAAAAAGGCTATTTAAATATGAATTCTGCGTGTCTCTGTTGAATGATTGGTTTAATTTTCACACACTGAAGCACGAGTGACGCTCGCAGTGTTTTCAGCCTTTGCCGTCTCACTTTATGAGGACATGAACGCATGAACTTCATCTCCAGAGCCGCTCTGAGAGTCACTTCATCAGCATTTTACCCTTTCATTTGATAAAACTATCATTGTTTCATAAATACACAGAAACTCAAAGCTCTTCACGGCAACACGTCAAAATAAAAGTTTGGTTTAACTTGAAGAAAATATTACCAGAAATATATTACCGTTGTGCAGTAGAATTTAGCTACGTCTCAATGCAATAATAATACTAACACTAATAATAATAAATTATTATTGCAACTTTATTTTTTGTGCAATACTTTGTTTGGCAAAAAAGTTTAATTTTATATGATTAAAAGCTAAATCAAATAGTTTTATGCCTTCATTTGATTATCAGGAAAACATGACTATACACAACACAGAATTTCTGAAAAACTTTATTTAGAAATTTCATTTTATTTTTAAATTATATATTTTTGATTATTTAAATTGGAATTAAACCATTAAAATGGAATCCAGAAAACGTAAAACAGAAAACACAGAATTTGGTAAAAAATAAAACTAAATTTAAAAAGGAAAAGAAAAACATTTAATGGGGCCCTAAACATGGCATTTCAGTTCCAACTTTTAATAAATTGTTGTTAAATTGATTGTTCAGACCATTCCACAAAATCACCCCACAAATACGCATACTTTTGAGCTTTGTCCGAGCCTTCTGTTGTCTCAAATTTAAATCCCCTCTCAAGTTATAACCCCCCTCTCTATCTGTGAAGTTGTTGTATGTTTCCTGGCAGCTGTTTATTTTTTGCTTTATAGATTATTTGTGCAGTCTTAAATTCAACCAGATTATTCAACTTTAGAGTGTGCAATTTTAAATACAGTAAATTGGTATGTAATTGGTATTGCTATCCTGATTTTTCTTTTTTGGATTGTGCTTAATGGTTGCGTAGTGAGATTTATACGTATACACTTTTACCTCGATCACATTTTGATTTTGAATGATCTTTTCAAAGAAGGACACACAAGGAGCCTGTGTTTTCCACACCTGATATTTCTGTACACCCTGATATGTTCACACCCATTGTTTATTCAACCATATTTCATTCTCAGAGCAAGTACTAGAGTGAGATGACTGTCAAAGCGTTGGTTGTGCTGGCAGAGCTCCTGAAATCATCTCCATCTCAATATGGAAACAAACCTCAGAGCCAAAGCATTAGGAATATGTGTTGGCAACCACATTTCACTGACATGAGCCAAACTCTGTTTTTAGAAAGCATTTTGAATAAATGAAGTATCCTGGTGCTAATGAAGTATTGATAAGAACAGGATTCTTTTGTTTTCATGTTTCTCTTTTATCAATTTTTCCTGAAGCACACTTACAAATGATCCAAAAAATGCTGTTTTACATGACATGGCCACTTTAATTCAGATTTTGTTTCCTCTTTTAGGAACTGACAGACCTCCAGAGAGACCCACCAGCCCAGTGTTCAGCAGGTCCGGTCGGAGAGGACTGTGAGTATATCAGAAACGATGTCTTACTATTGGAGGGAATTTGTCAGATTACAGTTTAAATACAAAGGTAATCAGTTTTTACTCTGCTTCAATTGATTTTATGTGATGTTTCATGTTTTCCAGTGTTTCACTGGCAGGCAACAATAATGGGGCCGGTGAGTAGCTGCTTTTTCTGCCTTATTCTTTATTACAGGGTTCCCACAAGTCATGACATACCAGGGAATTGTGATTTCCAGACCTGAAAAAAAATCAGCAGACCTAAAACTTTTGTAAAATCTTAAAATTCAGGGCCCTGCAGGTCCTTAAAAAGTTTTCAATTCAGTTTGATCAAATTTAAAGGAACACACCAACTTTTTGGGACTTTAGCTTATTCACCGTATCCGCCAGAGTTAGATCAGTCCATACATACCATTCTCATCTCTGTGCGTGCCATAACTCTGTGTGACGCACCCACCGCTAGCCTAGCTTAGCACAAAGACTGGAGGTAAATGGCTCCAGCTAGCCTACTGCTCAATAAGTAACAAAATAACGCCAACATTTCCGATTTACATGTTGTGATGTGTATAGTTACATCGTGTACTAAGACCAACGGAAAATGAAAAGTTGTGATTTTCTAGACCGATATGGTTAGAAACTATACTCTCATTCCTGCGTAATAATAAAGGAACTTTGAGCCGTACCATGGGTGCAGCGGCGCAATGATATTACACAGCACCTGAAAATAGTCCTCAGCAGCTCCCTGTGCAAGCAGGTTGTCACGTTGGTTATGTTGATAGAAGTTAGCCTATTTTCAGGCTCTGCGTAATATCATTGCAGGAATGCGAGAATAGTCTAGAATAGTAGAATAGGCTAGCTGGAGCCGTTTACCTCCAGTCTTTGTGCTAAGCTAGGCTAGCGGTGGGTGCGTCACACAGAGTTATGGCACACACAGAGATGAGAATGGTATGTATGGACTTCTCTAACTCTGGGGGATACACTGAATAAGCTAAAGTCCCAAAAAGTCGGCGTGTTCCTTTAAGTCCATAAAAAGATATTTTATTGTCCTAAATATCGTAAATTGTGGGTACCGCTTTAGTTTAGGGACCAAAAGATGTAGATAATAGTGAATATGTTCCCCATACTAAAGTGTTACCAACTTGTGTAACAGAGGTCTTAAATTTGGAGGCAGAAAACAGCAATCGTGATACAGCTTAATGTGATTTATCAAAAATCACAGGTGATGTTAGACTTGTTGTGGATTTCTGTGTGCATGATATTAGAAAAAACCGACATTGCGATATGCAAATAATTTCACCAGATGAGGATAGCTCTATTTGGAAAGAATTAATAATTCTAGATTGATTGAGGTGATTTTGTAGGGGAGTGAATCTGCATAGAAAATAATAAACAAATTGCAAGCATAGATAAATGCATTAGAACAAAGATACAAATGAAATAAACAGTGCTTTATGTTTTTCAGTTGAGTCTAACAACATTCAGGTACAGAAAATCGGCAAGAGGCCAAAATAAAGAAGATTTATGCATTTTGTTTGTCCTTTATGTCATGTATGACTATTGGTCATCTAACATAATACATAATATGGTAAATGTAGCAGGGCTGTAACCACCATCGTCAATGTCAGAATGATTGAGATGGCCAATCAAATCAAAGTAGGCGGGGTTAACGTTCTCTTTTGGCTCGTGCACAGTCTTAACACACAGACAAGCGTGTCAATCTATCACTGAATGCCTGAATGAGACTCTATTCTTTCCGGTGAAATCACAAAACAAAATGCACACAAACGTGTCCCTGCTCTTAATAATACAATCATTGATGAACAGCTTTGAAAAAAAACAAAACTATATGAGGGCGGATTAAAACCCGGAACCTTTGATGCCGTTTACAAAAATACAAAAACTACCACCAGACCACTAGGGAATTCAAATGTTAACAGCAGATCTATGTATTTATTCACTAATGCGAAGAATGATAATGAAGAACTCGGGACTAATAATATATTTGACGCAAATATTGTTTGCAAATGGTCGCTAAAGGATTATTTCCCAAATAAATTTAGACGTAGAATTTTGTTCAATGTTCTGTTTCTTTATGCTTTATAAAAATAAAATAAAATTGGTCCCCCCCCAATGTTCAAGACATGGTTACGGCTTTGAAATGTAGTCTCCTGCTTGTATATAAAAATAAAAAAAAGGTTTCTGGAAATTACCAGCGCAAAATCAGTCATTTTGATTGCAAAAATCACAGAAGAAGAAAACCCCACAAAATCCTGGTGGGAATAATACGCTGTTTTGCAGTTGAATTTGTGTAAAAGTGTACATTTATTTTGAGATTATATGAACATTCTATACTAATTTTATTTGTGCAGATCTTTAAAAAGGTTGCTGCAGATACCCTGTAAAATGTCACAGGAAATTCATTGGTCAAATGTGTGGGAACCCTGAACATTTTTTTTTAAAGGGACATATTCAACACTTTTGTAGCATTTTATTTTCAACCAGACGTCCACTTAAAATGTAAATGAAAAGTTGCTTGCACCAGAATCATTCACTATCATTTAGTAAATTAAACAGGCTATTGTTACACTAAAACCATTGTTACTGTTCCTTTAACTCTTCTATATGTAAATAGCCTCTGTTCTGATTGGCTAACCTTCAAGTACAAGCACAGTTGCACACTGTGAATGCTTTACACAAAATGTTTTAGTTTAAAAATAAAGCAAAATCCTATTGTGATATGTCTCCTTTAAAGTCTTACACAATGTTACAGCGTTTGAATGATTTTGTCCTCATCCTTTGAATTAGTAAACCGTGTCCTTTTGGCTTTTAGAATGACAGTCCATATCAAGGAGGGGTTTTCTTCCTTACGATTCATTTCCCAACAGACTACCCGTTTAAACCACCAAAGGTCAGTTGCTTTGTGCGATTCATTGTGTTTAGAGACCATTAGTGATGTGTGTAGTGGTTTGCAATGCTGTGATCAATACTCTCTGCATTGACTGACAGGTCGCATTCACAACAAAAATCTACCACCCCAATATTAACAGTAATGGCAGTATTTGTCTGGACATCCTGCGATCTCAATGGTCACCTGCACTTACTGTATCCAAAGGTAAGTTTCAGGCAACATCTCAATGCTTGAAACAATCACTTTGAATTTAAAAATAAAGTAACAACAGCCATGGTGACCACCGACACTAACTGTAAATCTAATGCCATGTTAATACCATGTTACTTTTTGGAACCCCATATAATATCTATATATAATTTGTTATATGATCAAGCAATATCACATAAGGATGCTGTTGGTTTTAATATGAGCTATCAACAGCACTTTTGTTATGATATAGGGAAAATTACACAGTATAAATCATGTATTATGTATTAAATGGTTGAATGCATAGTCTTTAAGACTTCATCTGCAACACTTTTTTGCTATATTAACATATTACTCCGTCAAGATGTATTAGTGATAATCATGCAACAAAAAATAAAAATTTTCCAATAAAATGTTATTGTGTGGATTAAATATTATAATGTAGGAATTATAAAATTCTCATGTGGCTTGAGCACTTGCTGGACAGACACTGAGGCCCTGTTTACACCTGGTATTAAGATGCGTTTTGATCATTCAGACCATTTACACCTGGGGCCAGATTTACTAAACAGGGCAAATTAGCGTGAGAGCTCAATCCCATATAAGCGCAGATGGGAGTGTAAAGTTCAGCGTGTGATCTACTGACGACGCACACATTAAAAAACACAGACACAGTCGGATCATTTCCATAATGACCAACACAATCTACCAGTTAGCATCTGTTTTAAGACCTGCTTTTTTTGGACAGTAAATAATGGCACAAACACCAGTAAATTGACGAGCGCAATCCTTAGTAAATCACCTTGTGTGAATCATTTAAATACTCTCCTCACATAAATATTGCGTCTGACAGAGAAACTCCTACAAAGGCATATGCAATAAGATCAGCCGTAAAATAACCCTGCCCACGCCTTTTCAGCACTAATTTGTCACTGCGTGTCTTTAGTAAATCCTGACAGTAGTTTTTTTAACGCCAAAAGAGGGTTTTGCGCTGGAGCAAGCTGTTAGTAAATCTGGCCCCTGGTGTATTAATTTGTCTCTTGTGTCCACTTTCAACCACTTCTGTCCTGATTTCTTTGAGGGGAGGGTCTATGGGTGGGTAAATATATGTTTTTTTTTTCAGATCTTTAGATCTAATGGATGAAATAAGCTTTCATTTCCAAGACCAGCCTAGAACACAGAGTGTGTGTTGTTAGAAATCAGGAATGGTGAGAGAACATTTTGCTTGGTACGAATTTCATCTTCAAACCAAACTTGGCTCTTCAGCCGACAAAGTTTAAATCCCGTCTGGCTAGCGCACGTCCCATAATGTTCACGCGTTAGGTCAGTAGGCGAAGAGTAGGGCATCTTTTGCGGCTTTTTGAACTCATTCAATCACATGAGCGTTTACACTACGAAAGCAATCCGATCTAATGCTCTTTCTACTACCTCTGGAAGTGGTCGAAAGTGGACAAGCTCAAAAGGTTTTCACCCGTTTACACCTGTATTTAGCCTTGTTCACTTGTGATCCGATCGTCCAAAAAGCATCTTAATACCAGGTGTAAACAAGCCCTGATTGACTTTGTTCACTATTTTGTGTACTGTAAAGCCTCGGCATTTCTGTCTAGTGTGGGTGATGCTGTCAGACTGCACTGATTACTCTTTGTTCTAAGAAGTGACCTAGTTTGCATCACTCCACATGAAACCGTTTGTGTTATATGACAAACAAACACAAGAGAAGCACCTCTTGCTATGAACACAAGGCTTTCCAGCAGCAGAGATTATCAGTTTTGGCATTATATTGAGTTTTTAATGTGTTCTCTTCCCTTTATTAGTCTTGTTGTCCATCTGCTCCCTGTTATGTGACCCGAACCCAGATGACCCGCTGGTACCTGAGATCGCACATACATATAAAGCCGACAGAGAAAAGTGAGTGAGCCTGACATGCACACTTTAATGACACTTCTTCATTACAATTGTTTATGTGTTTACTAGAAAATCCAAGAGTGAAAAATACTTCATTGCTTGTGATGGTTTTCTGTTTTTATCTTTAAACTTGATGGACGTCAAGATTATAACACAAGATAAGTCTGGCATCGGTACAAAACAGTGTTATGTAACAATTGGGTAAAAAAACTAAAGACTCAGAACAGTAAAACAAATGTAACACAGCAGATCATTCCAACTCTAAAGTACGATTGGATGAGCCACATTCAAAATAGCGCTGTTTTAAAATAGCCAATACTTGCACACTTGAGAGTTAAATTCTATGATTTTAATCTGGCAGGTTAGCTGTGACTTTGCTTGTGAAACACCTAAACTCCTCTCCGTTACATTTAATAATAAGCTCTTCCTCATTTTGAAGTTCAAACGTGCTGCGTAACAAAATTTAACCTCATTGGTTCTTACTGAAGCTCAAAATTGCTGCGTAACACAAGAGTGAACATCATTGGTCCTTACTGAAGCTCAAACGCGCTGCGTAACACGAGAATGAACCTCATTGGTTCTTGAGGAATCTCAAACGTGCTGCGTAACACGAGAATGAACCTCATTGGTTCTTGAGGAAGCTCAAATGTGCTGCGTAACACGAGAATGAACCTCATTGGTTCTTGAGGAATCTCAAACGTGCTGCGTAACACGAGAATGAACCTCATTGGTTCTTGAGGAATCTCAAACGTGCTGCGTAACACGAGAATGAACCTCATTGGTCCTTACTGAAGCTCAAATGTGCTGCGTAACATGAGAGTGAACCTCATTGGTCCTTGCTGAAGCTCAAATGTGCTGCGTAACACGAGAGTGAACCTCATTGGTCTTAGCTGAATCTCAAACGTGCTGCGTAACACGAGAATGAACCTCATTGGTTCTTGAGGAATCTCAAACGTGCTGCGTAACACGAGAATGAACCTCATTGGTTCTTACTGAAGCTCAAATGTGCTGCGTAACACGAGAGTGAACCTCATTGGTTCTTGAGGAATCTCAAATGTGCTGCGTAACACGAGAATGAACCTCATTGGTTCTTGAGGAATCTCAAACGTGCTGCGTAACACGAGAATGAACCTCATTGGTTCTTGCTGAAGCTCAAATGTGCTGCGTAACACGAGAATGAACCTCATTGGTTCTTGAGGAATCTCAAACGTGCTGCGTAACACGAGAATGAACCTCATTGGTTCTTGAGGAATCTCAAACGTGCTGCGTTACACGAGAATGAACCTCATTGGTTCTTGCTGAAGCTCAAATGTGCTGCGTAACACGAGAGTGAACCTCATTGGTCCTCGCTGAAGCTCAAATGTGCTGCGTAACATGAGAGTGAACCTCATTGGTCCTTGCTGAAGCTCAAATGTGCTGCGTAACACGAGAGTGAACCTCATTGGTCCTCGCTGAAGCTCAAATGTGCTGCATAACACGAGAGTGAACCTCATTGGTCTTAGCTGAAGCTCAAATGTGCTGCGTAACACGAGAATGAACCTCATTGGTCCTCGCTGAAGCTCAAACGTGCTGCGTAACACAAGAGTGAACCTCATTGGTTCTTGAGGAAGCTCAAATGTGCTGCGTAACATGAGAGTGAACCTCATTGGTCCTTGCTGAAGCTCAAATGTGCTGCGTAACACGAGAGTGAACCTCATTGGTCCTCGCTGAAGCTCAAATGTGCTGCATAACACGAGAGTGAACCTCATTGGTCTTAGCTGAAGCTCAAATGTGCTGCGTAACACGAGAATGAACCTCATTGGTCCTCGCTGAAGCTCAAACGTGCTGCGTAACACAAGAGTGAACCTCATTGGTTCTTGAGGAAGCTCAAACGTGCTGCGTAACACAAGAGTGAACCTCATTGGTTCTTGAGGAAGCTCAAACGCGCTGCGTAACACGAGAATGAACCTCATTGGTTCTTGAGGAAGCTCAAACGTGCTGTGTAACACAAGAGTGAACCTCATTGGTTCTTGAGGAAGCTCAAACGCGCTGTGTAACACGAGAGTGAACCT
The DNA here is from genome assembly GCF_949357685.1 of Gobio gobio. NCBI lineage: Eukaryota > Metazoa > Chordata > Actinopteri > Cypriniformes > Gobionidae > Gobio > Gobio gobio. Next base: position 6,908,344 of record NC_137116.1, on the reverse strand, counting down.
CATTGGTTCTTGAGGAAGCTCAAACGCGCTGTGTAACACGAGTGAACCTCATTGGTTCTTGAGGAAGCTCAAACGCGCTGTGTAACACGAGAGTGAACCTCATTGGTTCTTGAGGAAGCTCAAACGTGCTGTGTAACACGAGTGAACCTCATTGGTTCTTGAGGAATCTCGCACTGCGCGACACGAGAATGAACCTCATTGGTCCTCGCTGAAGCTCAAATGTGCTGCGTAACACGAGAGTGAACCTCATTGGTTCTTGAGGAAGCTCAAACGTGCTGCGTAACACGAGTGAACCTCATTGGTTCTTGAGGAAGCTCAAACGTTCTGCGTAACACAAGAGTGAACCTCATTGGTTCTTGAGGAAGCTCAAACGCGCTGCGTAACACGAGAATGAACCTCATTGGTTCTTGAGGAAGCTCAAACGTGCTGTGTAACACAAGAGTGAACCTCATTGGTTCTTGAGGAAGCTCAAACGCGCTGTGTAACACGAGAGTGAACCTCATTGGTTCTTGAGGAATCTCGCGCTGCGTGACACGAGAATGAACCTCACTGGTCCTTGCTGAAGCTCAAACGTGCTGCGTAACAGGAGAGTGAACCTCATTGGTTCTTGAGGAATCTCAAGTGTGCTGTGTAACACGAGAATGAACCTCACTGGTCCTTGCTGAAGCTCAAACGTGCTGCGTAACAGGAGAATGAACCTCATTGGTTCTTACTGAAGCTCAAACGTGCTGCGTAACACGAGAATGAACCTCATTGGTTCTTACTGAAGCTCAAATGTGCTGCGTAACACGAGAATGTACCTCATTGATTCTTGTGGAAGCTAAAACGTGACTTTAGGTCGAAGGTTTGGGATGCCAGAATTTTGTAAAAAATAGGGGAAAACAATCTTTCTAGCTGCAGGTGATCACCTTTTTAAATGAAAGTCTCCTTTGAGTCTCTTACTCTATGGAAGAAAAAGAGTTTTCAGTGATGATGAGTATGAGTGGATTGTATTAGGTGAAGGATGTGATGTTATGTTTGTGTAAATGTATTGTTTGTGTGAACACCATGTGGGGCAATAAAGACAAAGACAAGCAAATTAATCGAACGCTGGATTTCCAAAAGTTTGTGAAGTGCACCTTTGCGAGTGACCTGATGAACTTCACCCAATTTGTATTTTCACTTTATGTAAAGCAGTCCAGCCCACAGATCAGTCCAGAACTGTCATAAGAGCATGTCCTTTCTTTTTCCCACAGGTACAACAGACTAGCGAGAGAATGGACGCAAAAGTACGCCATGTGAGAGTGCCTGCGACTAAAAAAACTACAGAATCAAACGGACAGAGAAACGTTTTTACTTTGAACAAGAGGAGTAAAAATAAGTGAATGTTGAGGGGAGGGGACATCTAAACAACAGACTCTTGGAAGGGAGGCAGAAGGCGGAGGTGAGAGCCGCTATGTGCTGAATCCGCTGTCATGTGCCGTTCTCATAGACCCGCCGTCGGAACGGCTTAGCCTGGAATACTCCAGGAAAACTGTAAAACCGGACAAACCTCGGGGTACCACAACCCAGGAAGTTAGACTTGTACTACTGTTAGTTCTATGATTAATGTCATTGTGATTTTCTCAGTGTTACTCGTCATCATTGTTTGTCAGTGTGCCGTTTTGCTGAATGAGGAAACATTGGGATGAAGTTGGAATGCTGGTGACACACGCTTGATCATGTCTGAACCATTGTTGTGCGTGTACTCCAACTCAACGCAATTTCCATTGTCAAATGGTTTGCGATGGAATGTAAAAAATAACATTTTCGGGTGTCAGAAAGATCTTCGTGTAGTGTCCGCCTTCCAACTTCCTGCCGTTTCGGTTTTACTCCACAAAACACTATGAATGTGATTAGGAAAAGGTTGTGTCCCTAATGAGCAAATGTGATTGATTTTTTTTTGTTGTTTTAAATGGAGGTCATAAAAATAGTCAAGTGAGTCTACATCATTGTGCTATTGAAAAAAGAAAGAAACGTAACATGTTGTCCTAATCAGACGTGATGCGATGCCAGCGATAATCAACCCCATTACCCGAATTTACTGTTCTCTACGTTACTTCACTAATATGAAAACCACTGCGTGAATTGGGGAACTGTAAAGCACCAAAATGACCATAGGAATTAATTCATTTTGACCCTGCACAGTTATTTTCTAGTTGAAGTGTACATAGGTTGTTATTGCATCATGGGACTGAATGAGTGCACTCAATGTCAACTATGGTTTCAGACGCCAATACAAATGTCTGTTTCCTCAAATAGTGCACTATATAAGAGTAAAGGGGACGATTTCTGAGAGCTAAGCCATTTGTCTGTCCACACGAGACACAGCAAGGGTACAAGACGAGGGCTGCGTTTAACTCCACCTTTAGACATACACTTGTAAACTTCCCTAAGCACTTCCCATCGCCACCATTTTGAAGTGCGTTCAACTTTAAGTGGACGAGGGAAGCTTATTTGGCCAGACCCTTGATCTCTCGTTTTTGACTGAGGGAGTCGACTCGTATGTACACTTCAGGCAGATCCGTAGACCACAATGCACCATCATGTGACCGCAACAACTCTCATATCAGATTCCAGTTATCAAGGGCTTAGGGCGTTCCATTTGAACACACTGCAAGGGTTCTGCCAGTAGTGGGCACTCATGCAAGCAATGAAATAGTGAACGAGATCGAGGGAAGGGCATAAAAAAGTGGACTTAAAATCAGCCAATCAGAAGAGCTTGTGGGCGGAGCTCTATCTACAAGCACACGGCTGACTGAACTAGTTAAGTACATAATCAATTGAATAAAAATATAACGATTTTAGCATTATTCAAAATACATACTCGGTGACTGGTACAGTCTTTATCTTGGAATACACGTGTTTGTTCACTAGAGTTCATAGTTTAAATGTTCCTTTATTTTCAAGATCTGAGGTAATTTATCTATTATATCTATTATATTAGATCTACTATATCTAAGTCACACAAAACATGATATTCAATCACGAATTAAACATTTTAATATTGTAAAAAACATATTCCACCTGTTTTGAGTGATGTTAGAAATAGAAAGTCAACATTTATGTGATGAAAGTCGAGTCAACGTCGACTAGGCGCAGATGATCTCATTAATGAACAAATAAGCCTGAACCTCGAGCTGAGACTGAACACGGGTTTTCTTGTGCACAGTTATGGCATATTTAACACAGCGCTGCATACAAGGCTATTGCTCCACTTAACGGCTTATTTGATCAGTTCATTTGTCTTTGGGTCGTTAAATCAAAGTCCTTGTTATAAGGCATGTCATTTCACTCTGCGGCCATTTTATAAAAAATGGACATGCAAGTGCAGCTCCTATCTCTTTGAATGGGGAAACATCAAATTCTCCAAAACTGTTCGCTAAGCTTACGATTAAATTTCATATTTGAAATCACCAATGAAATCTGACAACAACTGTCTCATAAATCTTGTTTCTAAACGCTCGAATCATGACAAAAAAACGTAATTCTTCAGCCTGGACAATGCTAATGCTAACGGTGTGTGAGAGCATAGATATACATAATAAAGGCTAGATGTCTTACGCCGGAGTCTCTAACGTCATCACCGGCGGCCATCTTGTCACAGGCAAGCTTTTTGGCGATCTGTTGTACCTGATGTAAGGCGAGTGATCTGCATGAACACAAATACTCTTATCTCACTGAAATCTTGATGGATTTACAAATGTTTTGGTTTCTTACAAACGTTTTTAACGTGGCTATAATTATGGATGCTGGAACAAATTATGAATAATTTTTCATAAGTATGCAGTGTCATAACTACATCTCTGATGTTTATAACAAACCAAACAGTTTGAAAATCGGTAAAAAATTTAGCAAGTTATGGTTATTTAAAAAGTGCAAGCACCATGAAATCAATGTTACGAGTGAGCGAGCTGACTGTGACAAGATGGCCGCCAGGTGCGGACGTCGACCTCCATTGGCCAGCAGCGCGGACGAGACATCTAGCCTTTATTATGTATATCTATGTGTGTGAGTGCGTCTCAATCAGCTCTCTAGTTCAACTAAACTAGGCAGCTGTTTGGGACGGTGTGCATGTGCGTGTGTGCGCGCTCATCCGGGAGAAGTACACATACAAGCAATTCTGCCCTTTATGACATCATACAGGGCCATGCTCAAAAAAAAACTTGTTTGAATCCTGAAGGAGCGTATTTGGCACAGAAATAGATTTTTTTTTTAAATGTTGGCCATGTTTAGCAGGAGAATCATCTCTTTAATAGTGTAAATGAGTCAGAATTCATGAAATTGCTTTAGACATCCCCTTTAAAGCGTCATTAAAGTCGACTAGTGTGTGCAACTCCTAGCGTTGAGTATCGCCGTCACGGCTGTTTAGGACAAGCACTGATTAACATGGAAAGCATCTCTTTTATCGTGTGTTGCCGTGTCACGTCTCATTAGGACATGGTGTTATTATTTATTCGACATGAAATGTTTTTTTTTTGTTGTATTATTTGGTTATAATCATATCTCATTTTGACATTCTTTATTTAATCTAGAATGTCGTTTTACAGAAATAAGGTGGTCGTTCACACAGGACGTGCTCTTGCTTTCCATTTGTGCTATTGATGCTTTGTGTAAACATGCGCCATTTCAAATGCAGTATATTGTTCTGATCGTGTCTGTTTAGAATAGACCAAGCAGATGAACCTGGGGGAAGTTAAGCATATGGACACGCATGTTGTCTAAAATGCTCCGTCCACTTGTTTTTATTGCAAGCGCGTGTCCTGTGCGAACGGCCGCCAACTTTAATTCACCTCAGCCGCATGTGCATGATATGACAGATGTGTAGGTATTTGTTTTGATAAGTATTGTAAAGTTGCTTTAGGAATCAAGGCGGATTTTTATACTCGTCTTAAAAATTCACCCAATTTGCTTGCAGAAAAAAACGAGGGAGCGAAAATGCTTAACGGTGGGACTGTGTGTGGGGAAAAAAAGAAATGCCACCACCATTTTTGCCAAATGTAATTATGCCCCTTTCACATTTGCAGGCAAAGGGCACGTCATAGCGTATGAATGCAATATTTTCCGGCTGTTTAGCATTTATCTGTCTACAAGAGTGTAATCCTTAACAATCTTTAGATGCTCTTGTTCCTGTAGTCACTAATATTACTAACTTTTGACAGAGTAGATGGTACGTTTGATGTATGACCAGCACAGGTGCTGGACTGAAGTACTTTTATTGTACTTTTTTTTTTTTTTTTAAACACGCTCATCAACTCATGGCTGCCTATTTTGAGGTGGATGATCAAGATGTTTACACGGAGCAGAATGAAAAATATATGGAGCTCAGGAGAAAAGCCCCGGAGGGTTGGGATTGGGAAGTCGCTTCTCAAGCACTCTCTGTTGGGAAAGGAAGTGTGAAGATCTCCTCACCCTCACCTCCTGGTGCTGCTCTTCACAAGCCCATGGCTCAAGACTCCCTGAGAAGGGCTAAATATTGCCGTGATTATATTTAACACCATATTTGTGTATATTATCACCAAGGGAAATTATACTTTTGTCTTATGGATTTGCTTTTAAAGGGATAGTTTACCCCAAAATGTGATGTGAATTCTGCAATCATTTACTCACACTCATGTTTTTCCAAACCCATTGGATGACTTTCTTATGGAAGCTTGTTTCCGCCACAGAATAAAAAATAAAAAAGATAATTGCGACTTCTCAATATTCTGAATTTTTCTCGTAAATTGCGTGATATAAACTCAGAATTGCATTATAAAGTCACAATTGCGAGTTATAAAGTCATAATTGTGTTATAAAGTCGCAATTGCGAGTTATAAAGTCGCAATTGCGAGTTATAAACTCAAAATTACATGTTATAAAGTCGCAATTGCGAGTTATAAACTCAAAATTACGTGTAATAGTCGCAATTGCGAGTTATAAACTCAAAATAACGTTATAAAGTCACAACTGCGAGTTATAAACACAAAGTTACATGTTAAAAAGTTGCAATTGCGAGTTATAAAGTCAGAATTACGTGTTATAAAGTCGCAACTGCGAGTTAGTCAGAATTGCGTTATAAAGTCGCAACTGTGAGTTATAAATTCAAAATTATGTTATAAAGTCGCGATTGCAAGTTATAAAGTCATAATTGCGAGTTATAAAGTCGCGATTGCAAGTTATAAAGTCAGAATTATGTGTTATAAAGTCACAATTGTGAGTTATAAACTCAGAATTATGTGTTATAAAGTCACAATTACGAGTTATAAAGTCAGAAGTGAATGATATAAAGTCGCAATTGTGTGTTATAAACTCAGAATTGTGAGGAATAAAGTCACAAATATCTTTTTTTAACTGTTTTATTCATTGGCGGAAACAAGCTTCCATACTTTCTAATGTAAAACACGAAAAGGAGAAACTTAGTTTTCCATTCAATGAAAGTAGATTGGTGCCATGAACTTTCAAGCTCCAAATGAAAAGTGCCATAAAAGTTCCTAACTAATATTTAAGTCGACATTTATCGAAAATCGCAATTGTGTCTCGACAGCTGTGGTCCCCATTCACGTTCATTGTATGGAAATGAGCAGCTTGGACATTCTGCTTAACATCTCCTTTTGTGAAACACGAAAGATGATGGTGCGCGAGTAATGACAGAATTTTCTTTTAAATTGAATGGAATGTAAAATTTTATGCCAACTTTTCATTACTAAACGTGGCTCACTGGTTGTGTATCCGCTTGTAGAATGTTACGTTTATTTATTTATTTGCTATTTATTTGTCGTCTTCCAGTCATCAGCTCAAATGCAGTCGGCCTGGAATTGCGAGTTGCTCCTCTCTGGTGCTTCGTCTGAAGCGGCCGGTCGGGGTTTGAGATTGCGCTACAGTAAGGCAGTATAGCATGCTTTGCACTCTGATAGGCTTCAACCTTTTTCCGCAGCTATTTGCAAGATATCAGGGATCTTTTTCCATTCTCGCACCTCCCCCAAGACCCTCAATAAAACCTTAGCCTTAACCATCAATGTATAAGCAACTGTACTGTACTGTTTACTTTGTGTTTTAACTGTGGATTGGTACTGTACTACTTTGTGTATCACATACACACGTACACAGAGCCATAATGACCTCTCCTTGCTAACTGTTTAACCCTGTCATCTAACCAGCTCTCTCCTCGTGAAATCAGACTCGGTACAGCTGAGACTAACCTCCAAGGTGTCAACTTTAGTGAATAAAGCTCCTTTTGTTTAATACACTCTCTTGGGTTTATTGTATGAACATCACCAGATATTTTCAGAATTTACACTTGTATCTAATGCACTTCACTGACAATTTATTGTGTATAAGAGGGTGAATCTCACAAAAGGTCATATTTCACACTAAGATCCATTTTAATCTATTAATAAATTTGCATGTCAAAAAATGAAGCTTAAGTTTTGTATCACTCGCAAAATTTCCATCCACGTTTTCCACTGTTTTGTAATCGACAAAGTGAATATGCATAAAAAAATAAAAAGCCTCCAGCCTGTTTCCATCCAACTGGCCTTGATAAAATGGTGTGCGTAATGATGTCACCCCTAAAAAAAAGTCCCTTGAGTCATTTCCATACATCATTTTGCGCATAGCGCAAATTATATCTTATCTTTCGCATCCCAAATATTTGTTAAATACAAAGAGTAATGAGACGATTGAAATTTACTGCTTACTATTTTAAAGGAACACGCTGACTTTTTGGGACATTAGCTTATTCACCGTATCCCCCAAAGTTTAAGTCCATACATACCATTCTCATCTCCGTGCGTGCCATAACTCTGTCTGACGCACCCACCGCTAGCCTAGCTTTGCACAAAGACTGGAGGTAAATGGCTCCAGCTAACCTACTGCTCAATAAGTGACAAAATAACATTAACATTTTCCTATTTACATGTTGGAAATCGCAACTCTTCATTTTCCGTCGGTCTTAGTACACATCACAACATGTATAACAACATGTGCAAACCGGCGCGCAAAACGCCAGGCGTAAAAGCGTAATTTTAAAAAAAACGCCTTGGGTTCGGTTTTTTGTTTTGACGTGGCGTGTTAAAAACTGTCCGACCAATGAAATGGGCGCACATAAATATGGCCTCTCTTCTTCTTCTGTGTGACAAGCGAGTGTCAGTAGCATAAAGTGGCGCAGCACCACCTTGTGTACCGAGAGCGCCATCAACTGAATTTGCATCACTGGCGCATCGCCAGTGAAAATTGCTTGAGTGTGAACACAAAGACGCGCCGAAAAACGTTGGCAATAAGCGCACGCGATTATCATCCTGGTGTGCACAGGCCTTAATTCTGTCATGTGACGCCACATTTATTTGCGTTAAAGCCCTTTTTTCCGACAAAGTGTTTCCAAACTAGTTTTTCATTACATTTGATGTATCGGCATATAATTTATACGCTAGAGTTTAACGGAAAAAGATTGTGTCGACATTTGCCAAAAAAATTAGATAATTGGCATTTCCATCAGCTATATCGGTAAACATTTTGATGCGCTAAACCTTTTTTCGCAAAAAAAAAAAGCCTTGGATGGAAACCTGGCTACCTGTATTTTTGTCATGATAATTTCCCCCCAAAAATCTTACCTTAAAGGAATAGTTCAACCAAAAATGAAAAAAAGGATCCCATAATTTACTCACCCTCAAGCCATCATTGCTGTATATGACTTCCTTCTTTTAGACGAATACAGTCAGAGTTATATAAAAAAATATCCTGGCTCTTCCAAGCTTTATAATGGCAGTGAATAGTGCCCGAGTTTTTGAAGCCCAAAAAAGTGCATCCATCCATTATAAAAGTAATCTATATGGATCCAGGGGTTAGTAAAGGCCTTCTGAAGCGAAGTGATGGGGTTATGTTAGAAAAATATCCATATTTATAACTTTATAAACTATAATCACTGGCTTCTGGTAACGGCCTTACATGAGTCGAGTTCTGGCGGAAGAGTGACCTCTGACCCCGACGCATGACATAGGTGTTCTTCCCAAATTTTCCTTTAAAACTTCTCATTTTAAGGCAAATTGAAGTGAGCATCCCTTTACTCACTCTGAAGGGCATGCAAGAGTCGCAGGGCACTTCTGTCATAATGAAGCCATATGATATAGGATACAAAATGTACATTTATAGGTTTTTAAAATGAGCTTGGTGTGTGTGTGTGTGTGTGTGTGTGTGTGTTTGTGTTCGTGTGTTCCCAAACTTTATAGGTTAAGCATTAAACATAAAGCACTAAACACATTTCTTACCTATGAAACTTTTTAAAACGAAATATGAAATACATGACAAAAATGTGTCTACGACAAAACAACTTGACTTATTCTGCTGATACATTAATTCCAACTCTCCCGCCATATCTAAATTTAAAATGATTCGTGAGGATTTGCTAACCTGGGTCACATGACAATAAACGATCAAATTACTTCTTTGAAGTTACCATCGCATGTTCCCTTCGCTAACCGACTTGTGGAAGGGATTCAGTTGTTCACTTTCGTTTGGAGCACTCCTACAAATGGCGTTTTCTTCCTGCCAGTTTTAACCTGAGCTTACACTTCATCCTACGTCATGTCAGAGGTCAATCTTCCGCCAGAACTAGACTCGTGTATGTCCGTTACCGGAAGCCAGTGATTATAGTTTATAGTTATAAATATGGATATTTTTCTCACAAAAATGCATAGCTTCGCTTCAGAAGGCTTTTATTAACCACTTGGAGACGTATGGATTACTTTTATGATGGATGGATGCACTTTTTTGGGCTTCAAAATCTCAGGTACCATCCACTCCCGTTATAAAGCTTGTAAGAGCCAGGATATTTTTTAATATAACTCAGATTGTGTTCGGCTGAAAGAATAAAACCATAAACACCTAGGATGGCTTATGGATGAGTAAATTATGGAATCATTTTAATTTTGGGGTGAACTATTAAATTATGACCCTTTTCACATCTCCGGGTTTCTCAGAAGCGGAAGTCGTCATAGTTGGGTAACTTCTCTAGAGGTGAACGAGTAAGTAGCTACATTAAAAAAAAATTTTTTGTGTGTTCCCATTTGCTCAAATAGCAAAAGGAAAACTCCACAATAGTGTTTTCACAACTTTCAAAAAGAGGGAAAAATAGAGAAAGATTGATAACGGCAGTCAGAAGAAAGATATGACTTCCTCCACAGCTAGCGTTAAATAACTAGTTTTTTTTTTTGTAATTTGATGCAAATATAATATAATACAAAGTATAGAGCTATAAATGTACATAGAGAAAAAAACTTTGCAGGATTTACGAATCGATGCTGATGACCGTTGAAACGCGTCATCAGAGTCTGTGAAAACGCGCGACTTTCATCTCTGTCCAGCAGATGTCGTTGCCGCTTGGGTCTTCATTTAAAAGTTCTACTATGACAAAGGCATGGCGGCGTATGTGTAATTTTAACGTTGCCTGGTAACCTTCAGAAGTCGCATAACCTAATTAATATTCATAATAAGGCGAGTCATCATTCGCCAACTGACGATCAGCGTCAGCTCCGCAGCAAATCAGAAAGGCTTACTGGACGAACCTCACTTTGCGTAATTAATATTCATGAGCTCTGCCTTGATCATAGTAGGGTTCGTAACGTCGCTCCAGGGAGGAGTGAGTGCTACGTGATGTGGCGCTGCGCGCTTCCTGTCTGCGTAGAGCCGAGAGAGAGATCCCCATCTACCCCTGGAGTTCACTGCGACGTCTGTCCCCGGAGTCGGACGGTCAAACCCCCACAGATTGCACCAACATGGCTGTGAACCTGAGCAAAAACGGCCCAGCCCTCACCGCGGCCTATAACGAGGTGGTGGATGAGAAGTCGGAGACTAACTGGTGAGTAGCGGCTCAAGGGTTGTGTCTCCGTTACACTCACTGACATCCTCATGTTTAGCTTGTTAGCTGCTGCTTTGGCTTCTTAAGCGCCCTGTTTGTGTTTATCATCATATAAATCATCTTTACTGCTCATTTGGATCTCCGCACTTTATTCCTGTGTCCATTCACACCTCGTGCACAAAACACACTGAATCTTCCAGAAATTAATTTCCTCCCACTGTTGCTTTTAGGCCAACAACATGAAGGAAAGTTGATGTTAAACGATGCACATGATTTGACCTAAATGCAATGCTGCTTTGCATGCTTCCACATATAAGATATGATCAGTTCAGAAGCATCCCAACTTTTGGGTAACATGGGCTTGGAGAAGTGCACTTGAACCACTCCTACCTCCTCATTTTCCTGTAGTCTTTATCCATATATGGCTGCTGGGTTGGCAACTCCCTGCCCACTATTTGTGACTGGGGTTTACATGCAAGATTCACACCAAAAGCAGCTTCTCATTTTAATGCGAAAGTGTCAAGGCCAGCATTACAGAGATCAGTTCCTTCTATAAGTGTACGGACCTTCTCGTCATGAGGAAGCAATATTAATGTTTGACAGGCTAAGCCCAGATCAAAGTCCTTGTGCTTTCAAGTGCAAGTGAGTCCTCATTTTCACTTCTTTAAAATAAACGAAACGAGAGATCAGTTTGATGCTCTTTAGGGAAGGATGCTTGAGTTGAAGAGTGATTATAAATGACCTACATTAATTACACTCATTTACAGACACTCGAGTTTCGCAAATTGGAAAACTTAACGTCTTTTATTGGTCAAAGGTGACCGTACAAAAGATTCAATTTCAAATAAATAAGAAACATGAAAAGAATGTATGTTTCCACACAGTTTTCAACACTGATAATACTCATAAATGTTTCTTGAGCATCAAATCATCATATTAGAATGATTTCTGAAGGATAATGTGACACTGAAGACTGGAGTAATGATGCTGGAAATTCAGCTTTGATCACAGGAATAAATTACAGTTTACAATACACCGACCAGGCATAACATATATATATATATATATATATATATATATATATAAGTGAATAACACTTATCTCCATCACAGCACCTGTTAGTGGGTGGGATATATTAGGCAGCAAGTGAACATTTTGTTGATGTGATAGAAGCAGGAAAAATGGGCAAGCGTAAGAATGTGAGCGAGTTTGACAAGGGCCTAGATGGCTAGACGACTGGGTCAGAGCATCTCCAAAACTGCAGCTCTTGTGGGGTGTTCGCGGTCTGCAGTGGTCAGTGTCTATCGGAACAGTGGTGAACCGGCGTCAGGGTCATGGGCGGCCAAGGCTCATTGATTCACGTGGGGAGCGAAGGCTGGCCCGTGGGGTCCGATCAAACAGACGAGCTACTGTAGCTCTCAAGCTCACTGTAGCTTCATAAATCACGTTTTCTTTTGCATCACGTGGATGGCCGGGTGTCGCTTACCTGGGGAACACATGGCACCAGGATGCACTATGGGAAGAAGGCAAGCCAGCGGAGGCAGTGATGCTTTGGGCAATGTTCTGCTGGGAAACCTTGGGTCCTGCCATCCATGTGGATGTTACTTTGACACGTACCACCTACCTAAGCATTGTTGCAGACCATGTACACACTTTCATGGAAACGGTATTCCCTGGTGGTTGTGGCTCTTTCAGCAGATAATACGCCCTGCCATAAAGCAAAAATGGTTCAGGAATGGTTTGAGGAGCACAGCAACGAGTTTGAGGTGTTGACTTGGCCTCCAAATTCCCCAGATCTCAATCCAACCGAGCATCCGTGGGATGTGCTAAACAAACAAATCCGATCCATGGAGGCCCCACCTCGCAACTTACAGGACTTAAAGGATCTGCTGCTAACATCTTGGTGCCAGATACCACAGCACACCTTCAGGGGTCTAGTGGAGTCCATACCTCGACGGGTCAGGGCTGTTTTGGCAGCAAAAGGGGGTCATAATGTTTTGGCTGATCGGTTTATATCACAATAGAAAACGGTTATTTTAAATTGTAAAAATTTGCACAATATTACTGTTTTTACTGTATTATTGATCAAATAAATGCAACCTTGGTGAGCAGAAGAGACTTCTTTCAAAAACATTAAATCATTTTGAGATTGACGCATCACATTGCAATTTGTTCCTGCGTGATAACAGAAATGTTACCTATTTTTAATCTATTTGTCTGCCACTAAATTGTATGAATCTATTCAGTTGGGTCTAAATTTTAGACTTTAAAATCCCATGTAATGCCATAAGCAAATAAGGCTTTAAAAATTTAAATAAAAGCTATGTAAAATGAATTAGAAATCTTCTTTGTTTCTCAAATCATGCTGGATAACAACTGTCTCTGTTGTCCTGATAATATAATAGTAGCGTTTTCAGATGATTGAATAACCTCAGTCATTGTTTATATCAGAAACGGTCTATAGGAAGTTGGTCAAGCGCTACCTAAGAGTGGTTTATATACCGAGATGGGGGAGTTTGCTGTTAAAGAGGTCAGTGTTTTTCATAGACACTGTCACAGCGGTTTTCTCGAGTCAGCAACCCAACGTCGCCTGTTAAAGAAGCAGCTGCGTCTTAACAATTGTGACTTTCGTTTCCATATCAAACGGCAACAGAACATGAATGTCACAGGATGATCTGACCTGTGAGACCTTCTAGAAATAAGACTGCTGCAGTTCTTATTCCTCATTACTACACTTCCTGTTTCTGACTGTCAAGAGAGTTGAGTTGACTTGGCCCTGTGTTTCAAAGAGGAAGTTGACACCGCTTCCTTTGCTATTTACAAGTGCCTTTGTTTAGAGAAGGAATCAAAAGTGATTTAACACACACACACACACACACACACACACACAGTGCCGCCTCAAAACCTTCATATTACAAATGTTTCAGAGAGCCTGATGCTTTTCCTTTTACATTCAGCTAACAGCACCAACAAACTGTTATTTTAGGATAATTGAGACACTATTTAATTATAGTGCTTATGAATATTTAAAATGAATTTTATTTTTCATTTTAAAGTTTTAGTAATTCATTTTTTTTGTGGTTTTGCCATTTGGTTTTATTTAGTTTAATCATTCTTATTTCAGTTTTAGTTTTGCTGTTTTAGGACATCAAGTATAAGAAATGTCACCTTTGGCAGTTACAGTAGCTGAAATCAAATAAGTTTAAGTTGTTTTTTAAATGGTATTAGTTTTAAAAACGACCACTTTCGCTTCTTCCGCTCATGTGTATGTGGAGTAACGCAGCGATGTTTTATCATATTACACACATTTGAATGTGTTGAAGTTATGTTATAATGCTACTCTGTGTGTTTGCTCGGCGTGACTATGAGACACTTGTTCACACTGCAGTGAGCTAGATCCATAGTAGGCATGGTACTCGCGATAAATCAAGAAAACCAGATTTAAACAATAAGACTAACTGTGTTGAGCTGTAGAACAACGGCTAGTTTCCTGTCTATGAATGATCCAAACAGTTGCTCACCTGTCTAATAAAACACATCATATATTAAAGCGTGTTTGGCGTTTCCATGGTTTCTACAAAATAAAATCGAGAATCAGATATCGAGGGTAAAGGCCCTTTCACACCGGACGCGTAACAAAAAAGCGAAACGAAAAAAGCGAATATTTAGTGTGCGAATAGTTCGCTTCAAAACCATTCACATCAGTCGCGACGCGAGTTTGCGACGTTTCAGAGCTCCAACATTCCAAAACATTTGCGGCGACAGCTGAGAAAAAACGGACACTTCATCATTCAGTGGAGACGAGCTTTTCATTTTCTTTAAAAGATCAAAAAGAAGGTTTTGGGTGCACCCAGTCTTAAAGAACAGAGAGTCTGAAGTCTGAAGGGGAGTGTGCTAATCTTGTACAGGAGCTATAACTTTGTTATGGCCGGTTCCGCACTTCCTTTCAAATGTCCGTGGGAAAATTTGAGGAGCTCCTCCAGAGACCGTAGCACCGCATCTGACAAGACAAACACACACTTCAGGAACCAATCGATCCGGAGCAGCTGTTTCCAGTTGAGTCACAATGTAAACATTTAAGTGCCACAGTCGTACTGACGGAAACACATTCACTTTCTATAGTCGCGGATACAATTAGGTTAGAAAAAAAATCAACGTATTGGTTATAATATCGTAATCTGTAGCCTATAGTGGGCAAACACAGCTGCATATGTACAGCTGTAAACACAACTATTGCTGTAATCTCATGAGAAATGCGATACCTGGCAAAGGTTAATGTTGATTGAATCGCTAGTGACATCAACTGGACATTTCGTCACCTTTGTTTCCTTGTATGTGATTGGTTTAAGCCTTTTCTATCGCTGCGAGTGTTAAAAAAAATCGACATCAAAACTGAGAAAATAAACGTCTTTTTTTTTCGCCGCTGCACATTCGCGTTCGGTGTGGAAGCACTCGTTACACAAACAGCTGATCAAAAAATCAAACCATCGCGCAAATTATTCGCGCGTCAAAATCGTGTCCAGTGTGAAAGGACCTTAAAGGGTTAGTTCACCCAAAAATGAAAATTCTGTCATTAATTACTTACCCTCATGTCGTTCGACACCCGTCAGACCTCCGTTCATCTTCAGAACACAAATGAAGATATTTTAGTTGAAATCTGATGGCTCTGAAAGGCCTCCATTGGCACAATGCACGGTACACTCTCAAGACCCTTAAAAGGTACTAAAGACGTCGTTACAAAGTCCATCTCACTACAGTGGTTTTACAATAACTTTATAAAGTGACGAGAATAGTTTTTGTGCGCAAAAAAACTCTAAATAACGACTTATATCATGATGACAGATTTCAAAACAAGGCATCATGAAGCTTCGAAGCGTTATGAATCAGCGAGTCGATTCATGATTCGGATCGCGTGTCAAACCGCCAAACTGCTGAAATACGTGACTTTGGCGATTCAAACCGCTGAATCGATTCACTGATTTATAACGCTTCGAAACTTCATGATGCCTTGTTTTGAAATCTGTCATCATGATATAAGTCGTTATTTAGAGTTTTTTTGCACACAAAAACTATTCTCGTCACTTTATAAAGTTATTGTGGAACCACTGTAGTGAGATGGACTTTGTAACGACGTCTTTAGTACCTTTTATGGGTCTTGAGAGTGAACCGTGCATTGTGCCAATGGAGGCCTTTCTGAGCGATCGGATTTCAACTGAAATATCTTCATTTCTGTTCCGAAGATGAACGGAGGTCTTACGGGTGTTGAACGACATGAGGGTAAGTAATTAATGACAGAATTTTCATTTTTGGGTGAACTAACCCTTTAATGCGCTTATTTCTCTGGATGGAAACATTCTTGGAAACATTTGTGATAATGGAAGTACACAAATCAACAAAATATATAATATTGTTCTAGTGGTTTTTGGATATTTTAATCCAAAAATCTTACATATTGTGCCTTTATCTATAATAACTCTGGTCAACAACCCTACTTTCTGTATTACAGAATTTTTCCTTTTTAAAGGGATAGCTCACCCCAAAATGTAAATTAGCCCATGATTTACTCATCCTCAAGTCATCCTAGGTGTATATGACATTCTTCTTTCAGACGAATAAAATCGGAGTTAGATTTAACAAGTCCTGGCTAGTGATGCTCATATTGACCGTTTTAACCGTTAACTGAAAATTAGAATTTTGACCGATTTAATAAAAAAAAATTTTTTGCTGCATGGTTAAAGAAAAATATGCCGTTTTTGTTAACCCACGGGGCGCTTGCGCTAGATAATTTACTTTATAAAGTTGTAAATATGGATATTTTTCTTATACAAATGCATCGCTTCGCTTCAGAAGGCCTTTATTAACGCCCCCCCCCCACCCCTGGAGCCATGTGGAGCAGTTATATGATGAATGGATGCACTTTTATGGACTTCAAAAACAGAGTCACATTCATTGCCATTATAAAGCCTGGAAGAGCCAGGACTTTTTTAATATAACCCTGATTGTATTCGTCTGAAAGAAGAATGTCATATACACCTAGGATGACTTGAGGGGGAGTAAATCATGGGCTGATTTTTATTTTTGGGTGAACTAACCCTTTAAGTCTTAAGTTCAAGGGATAGTTCACTCAAAAATGAAAGTTCTGTCATCGTTCTAAACCTGTACGAGTTTCTTTCTTCTGTGGCACATAAAAGAAGATATTTTGAGAGAGAATGTCTCAGTGTTTTTGTCCTTAGGCTCCAGTGTTGTTTGGTGAGCTATCCCTAAGAGCAGTATTTGAAATGATTTATGAACTGAATTCACCATGGTTAATTAAAAAGATAAGATCGGAGTCTGATTTAGGATGTTTCAGTAATATGGCCCCTGGTCTTTGTGTCTTTAATGTAATTTGCACGCTTTCCTGTAGTTCAAGCAGTAGAGCATGGCGCTAAGGGCATGGGTTCAATTCCCAGGGAATGCAAATGGAAAAAATATTAGATATTCGGTGCACTGTAAATCGCTTTGGATAATGAATGTAAATAGGGCTGGGAGATGTGGCCAAAAAAAATAACAATAACATTTTTCATATCAGTCGATATTGATAATTATCACGATAAATATCAAATCTTTATTTCTTTCATGTTTAAAGGCAACATTGAAAGTTATAGAAACCAGACCGTTTAAACTACTCGTCATTGTCAGAATGACGTCTTTACACTTTTCCAGAAATTTTTCCTTAACAAAATAAATATCTTCATAGAAAATTTATTTCTTAGTTTCTACATGTTCTAACAGGAGATCGTTTCAAATAATGTGATGCCTTACTTTGACACGCATCTTCAGTACAGTTTGCAGTGCAGGCTTCATTATTAATGTGTTTTGTCTCTTAGAAATTCACAATCCTCATTTTTATATAGTATTATTAAAGGTCCCATGACATGAAAATTTCACTTTTTGAGGTTTTTTAACATTAATATGAGGAACTCTAAGCTGTCTATGGTCCTCCAGTGGCTAGAAATGGAGATGGGTGTTAACCAAGCTCTGGGTGTCCTGCTCTGCCTTTGAGAAAATGAAAGCTCAGATGGGCCGATCTGGAATCTTCCCTATATGTCATCATACGATGAAAGGTTACCTCCTAGGGCTGTACGATTAATCGGAAAATAACCGAAACCGACATTCAGAACCTCTAACCGACGTATTTTTCCCATGTCGGTTATTTCGGTTTTCACGTGACTCCGCCCCGTCAGTCACATCAAGTGCAGTTTGCAGGCACACACAGATAGATGTAGGAGCAGTTATCTGTGTTTATAGATGCCCAGAATCACTATAGTAACTGCATGTTTTACACAGTTTATACAGGTCAGTTAATTGCTGTTCTTATAGCCTATACGCGCTGCCACCGACACACACACACACACACACAGAGAGATGGCGCGCACAAGCCCCGAAGCCAGATCGCTTTCACTTTCGTGCTCATAAAGTTTGTCAAGTAAATGCGTTTAAAGGCTTGCCAGTCTCAACATTTAACGCAATTGTGCACCATTCAAAAACAACAATACGGAAAACTTCTCCGTTCAGTGCTCAGCTTTTTTCTGTGATACAGAGAGCCGAGCTGTGTCGCGTCTCTGACAACACGCGCGCCCTGAAGGCAGATCTCTATCAAGTGCGTCCTCACAAAGTTTGTCATTTGTAGGTGGTTTAAGCCCAGCCAGTATGAACATTAAAGCGAGTTTCGACCATCAGATGTGTATTATGTTGAACTAATGCCTGATATATAGTGACACACGAACACTCAGACAGAAGGTCGCACATCACATGAAGATCGCGCGCAGAGAGCAGTGCAGAAACGCAGTGTCAACGCTGTCCTGTGACTAAAGTAAAGTCACTAAAGTAGCTTAGAAACTCAACCGTTATAGCATATATTTTAATACCTTTGAAGTAAGTACAAACCACAGCTTCATAATGAATAGAGACGGTATGAGTAATTCACACACACACACCATCACTCTCTCATTAATGCATTAAAATAAATGTAATGTAGGCCTATGTGCTAATGTATCTGTATCTGATGTACAACAAGCAGAAATCTGCTCCATAGACAATAACTGCTGAAAGTGAACCGTTTCCTTCAAGTACTTTAAAATCACAAAGAAATGCACTTTTTCAGTAGAAAAAAAAATCCACCTTTTAATAGTAGAAAATATTTACAGTACAAACCTTATCAGTGAACTTACTCAAAAACCTTATGAGGGCAAAAAAAATTTTTTTCAAAATAATCATTCATTAATCGTAATCAAGGTCAAATGTTCAATTAATCGAGGTTTTTATTTTTGGTCAAATCGTTACAGCCCTATTACCTCCCCTTTCTCTGCTTTGCCCGCCCAGAGAATTTGGATTCAGTTTATTTTTTACATTTAATTCAGTTGCAATGTCAGGACAGGCTTTATAAACCGACTTTTACGATATGGATTCGACAGAACCGCCACAAACAGTGAGTAACAGTGTTCATTAATACCTGATCTGTGATCAGTGATTTCTGAAGTGTAGCTAATTATTCAAGTTCACACAGACTTTCTTTCTAAATCGTTTAATACTGTTAATGCATCAGTGAATCAAGCCAGTGACTAAACGATCAACTTCACATTGTTGCTCTTAGTAGCATGAAACAAATCTGTTATTTAAATTGTGATTAAACTACAGAGAGCGATCAGAGAACTCTCTCTTTATAATGCTTTACCTCCTCGTTGCTCCACGTTTGCCCTCTACTCATTTTGGATACACCGATCTTTCCGCGTCATCAAATCAGCTTGTAGCGTCACATCTTGTGAAATCACGTCCTGTTTTTGGTTCGTTTACATGTCTTCGGTCCGTGTTGTGTTCATATATCAATCGAACCGCACCAGAGTTTGTTTGGAAGCGGACCGAGACCCATATTTTTAGCGCTCTCCATCTGCTTGTTTGGTGGGCACCAGGGTTCGGATGGCAGCGTTCACATATGTTCAAATGAACTGCACTAACGCACCAGGGTTCGTTTTAATCGAACCAAACATGACAAGTGTGAACTTGTATTCACACTAAGAACTAAGGCCCTGATATGCTCACTGCGAAGACCTTTTCATTCTTCACTCAGGGATAAAAAATAATGTGAAATACCTTTGTAGTGATATACTGTTAGCGAACATCCCAACGTCGTCCACACTGCTGAATATATGCTGCGTGCTTTCCTCTCAATAAAAAGATAAACGCACAACAAAAATGACAGCGGTGAGAAAACATCAGTTCAGAAAGCATCTGATCATAGTGATGTGGATATTTTTAGCACTTTACAACAGATTGCTTTAAATCAAGCAGCTTTACAATATTAAGAACAGTGTCGTTGTCACTTTAATTTAGAACTTCAACTTCAACGTTTCTGCTATAAAGCAGCTCTCCAGTGTGTTCATGTTTTACTCGCGTCTGACTTTTGTCCTTCAAATTCGCTTGAAGTATCAGGGCCTTCATGTAATGCATTGCTTTGACACTTGTCTCTGCAGGGTTCTCTTCACCTACGAGGGCAACACAAATGACATCAGGCTGGCAGAGAAAGGAGGTGGGTTTTTCCTTTGGCTTTATAGTGTGGAGACTAATTAGTGAATTACAGTTATTCACACTAGAATCATGTGGTATGTAGGGTATAAAGCAGTATTTAAAGCAAACAGTATCAGACCAAGTCTATCTTTAGCTTGCACAGATTGCTTTGCACTGAACAGTGTGTTCTTTGAATTAATTACATCAACTGTGCACTGAACCGACAGACTGTCAAGGACAGGCCAAGATTCAGCCTTCCTACAAGAAGTTATTTCTATATGAAGGAAATGGAGAATGACTGCTGTGAAATAAACATTGATTTAGACTATGGTTAAGCTATTTTGTAATCCTGTGTTTATAAAACAACTGAAACTGTAATATGATAAAGGGCTCCAATTATCAATAAAAAGAGAATCTTTAATCAAAATATTCTTTACAAGTTAATGTACTAATATTATATTAATATAATATTATAAGCCCTTTGATATGACAATTACGAATTTTCTGTTAATATTTTAATAATTTAACAACACATTTGCATGTTCATGAGTAACTGATGTCCGTTAATGGACATGCAGATGAACAAATACAGTGTTTTTATCTTTTTTTTTTTTTTGTTAAAAAAATTACGTTTTCAACTCACAAACCCCCTGCAGTGTCATAAACCCATTTTTATATATATATATATATATATATATATATATATATATATATATATATATATATATATATATATATATATATATACATACATACATACATACATACATACATACATACATACATACATACATACATACATACATACATACATACATACATACATACATACATACATACATACATACATACATACATACATACATACATACATACATACATACATACATACATACATACATACATACATACATACATACATACATACATACATACATACATACATACATACATACATACATACATACATACATACATACATACATACATACATACATACATACATACATACATACATACATAATAAAATATTTTTAAACAATATTGAAATGCATTTGATCAGTAACAAAAATGCCAATGTTTTGAATGTTACATTACCATGTTATTACTATATTTACTTCTTTTTATTGAAAAGAATTTAGATTCTTTGCAATTTCAAATTTTGCATGAATTACATAAACACAGTGATGCTAGATTTTTTTTTTCAGTATTCATGAGAAATTTATATGAAACAAGAAATATAACGTTATATGAAATTTATAAGAACACTTATTTCAACTCCATTTGAAGTTAATGGATTTAATTAAATTCCTTCGAACTTATAACTTATGACCGCTCAAAAACAGTCCAAATTTATTAAACTTTTAAAAATGTCTAACAAAACAACATTAATATTACTCTGGAATGTTTTCAAAATAAATGTATTTCTTTTACTTGCATAAACTTTGATTTTTGCAATAGTTCCTCAATAGGCGTGCATAGTTATGGTAATCAACAAAACTCATTCCAAAAAGTTTGTGTGAGATAAAATAAAAATAAAAAAAGGCAACATTTATTTGACAAAAGTCTACATAACTTCATGTATAAATCCTCAGCTGATACGTGGGTCAAAATGGACGTGAATGCAAAAGGCGGTGGGATTTAGAGTCATATTTAACATTTTATATCGAATGATTCAAAATACAAGATTTCACAGCAGAACTTTGTGATTTTTCAGATGGTGGTCTGGAAGAGTTGGTGGAGGAGCTGAACAGTGGGAAGATGATGTATGCTTTTTGCAGAGTTCAAGACCCCAATTCTGGCCTTCCCAAATACGTCCTCATAAACTGGGTGAGTTTTGTTCCTTCTGTAACTCCTTACATTGATTGGGTTTCTTGACTGTATATAACCGCAAAGATGCCCTTGGGATTAGCTGACCCAATTTCCACAGTAAAGCACCTCTGTCAAATGTATTTATGAATCAGTTTATCTCTTATTCACCAAATCCAATACAAAAATTCATCAGCACTGGACAGTTGGATGGCTTGTTTTATTTATTCACTGGATTATCTTAAAGTCCCTGTAAAGTCAAAATTAAATTTGTGTTCTGAGTTTGTCACACCACAGACAAATGTGTTAATAACCACCCAGCCAAATATGAATCATAAACAAATCCGCCATGTAAATAAAATAGCTTATCAAAATCTTGAAAAAATAAGCAGCATTCTCTGCTCTCAAATGCTGGGGGCGCGTCCACTGTCGACGCTGAAAACACGCCCACTTGCGGCAAAGCTGCCGTAAGCACAGTTGCACACACGAAGACAACACTCACGTACAGTTCACGACGGCACCAGATGTCAGCGGGACGGAAGGATGAAGGCCGGCGCGGGAGATAATCGGTTCGGCCCCATTCTGCAGTGTATTATCAGTGAATCCCAGTTGTCTCTGATGAAAGTTTGTAAAAAATATCCGGTGTAAAGTCACTGTTGGTGATCCTCGACTCTCCATCAAGGTAGCTGTTCACGGAATTAATCCACCTCTTCTTGATATCATCGTTTTTGTTTTGTAAGTTGTAGGCTGTAGTAACTAACAATACTGACAGTAACTCGCGATTGTGCGAGCGAACTAATGCGAATGTGCTCTAGTTTTGATCGTGTTAGGGGAGGGGCCAGGCTCAGTGGCTCCAGTGCGTCATCAACAGTTATGGTAGTGTTGGGGGAGCGGCCATATGCTCAGTGGCTCCAGTGCGTCATCGAGCCACTGTTTTAGCCCCGCCCAAAAAATCCTGAACACAGCAACGATGAAAAACTGTTTAACGGTCTAACGCCACAATTCAGTACTACACAGTTCACAGTCTTTGTAACGTGTTTCAGCAATACATTTCTAACATTTATAATGTGTTTAGAAACAAATCTCAAAATTGCCTGTACAGGGACTTTAAAATAGACATCGCCACTTTATTTGATTGATAAACTATTTTTCATTCTTGAGTTTCCTGCCATATTTTGGTAATCGACCACCCCTAATATGCGTGTTTACAACCTTGATGTTTTGTCCAAGTTTTTGACAGTTCTTTTTTTCAGACTGGCGAGGGCGTTAAAGATTCCAGAAAAGGCCAGTGTGCGAACCATGTGAGCTCCATGGCTAACTTTCTCAAGGTAACTTGGCTATTTTGTTACTCTTTTCAGTGTGTGGGTATTGTGGGTAGTAGTGGTGTAACGGTTCTAATGGTTTAACCCATCATATAAAGCAATCGAGTCTCTTCAGAAAATTTGGACTAAACCGCTCAATTCATATGGATTAGTTTTAGGGTTATTGGTCAGTGAACTTCTGCAATGACTCACCTGCTAATTGCATCATTGTGAGTCATTGTAAGAGGCTCACAACAGGATACATTATGGGCTATATCTAGAGCAACACATTTGATTTGGCTTTGTTGGTAGTTATTCAATGCTTGACGACATCCGACCACAAGCTCTCACTGCATCTAAAATAATCGTGGCTGGTTGAAAATTTAAAACAGAATTTAACTTTCACTTTATGGGGCAATTTTTGCCCACTTAAATTGCTTTCTAGGGTAATTTTTACCATTATAAGGGCAGGTTTTTTTTCCTCATTATTAATTGCATGCATCATCTTTTATATCAAATTCTTAAATTTAATCAGTTCAGTTAGAGTACTAATGAGGTGAGAAGCTGCCTCTAAAGTGGCATCGGATTTACACAAATTTACAAGTATTTGCAGTTCAGAGGCATTACAATGAGATTAGATTTGCTTATTTTTTGTTTACATTTTTAATATAGAAAAATTTTATTAAATTATATTTTTTTGAAATATTACGCTAAAACTGCTAGTAGGTCTTATTGAACGAGTCACTGAGTCATTCCTTCAACGATTCGTTCAAACAGTTTATTCATTCAGGAATAAAGCGAGTGAATGTATTTATAAATGGGTCATTGCATAATTCACTCATCCGTGGATTAATCCAGTAATGCAGTGGACTTAGCAATTTTTTTTTTCACGAGAGCCACTGATAGGACAAAATCAATAGGAGAGACACTTTTACCGCAAAAGTATCAAAAGTTACATCAGGTCATAAATAGCATGTCTGCTTATCAATCTGTCATCCTTCAACATACAATATCCTATGCAATAAATATAAAGGTAGATAGAGGGTATGCATAATATATTTTTAATATGATATGCACTTTATGGCGTGTTGATGTCATATATGCACGTAACCCACACCACTAATCCCCAATGGGTTGACAAGAATGCTTATCATATGCACGTAAAAGTCATTTTGGCGTATCAAACGCACCGTGAATACAATTTGTGTTATAGATACGCATTTCATGAGAACGTGTTGATCTATTAGAGCACATTTGGTGTTAAGAGCTGGAAAGACCGCCAAAACTGGCATCTCCGCAGTAAGTCATGAATGTAAGGGCAGAGCAAGTTTAAATATATTTTGTAGTCTATATTTCCATCTTGTAATGCTGCTGTTTTGGGTATTTTTTGAATATTAATTATTTGTAATAGAGCAGACACTTTCAGTTTTTAATGGGTTGTGTTACCGCCCTGCTTGTTTTTAAAGGTCCTGTTCTTCGTGATCCCATTTTTCAAACTTTAGTTAGTGTGTAATGTTGCTGTTAGAGCATAGATAATACCTGTAAAATTATAAAGCTCAAAGTTCAATGCCAAGCGAGATATTTTATTTAACAGAAGTTCCCTTTCAAAGCCTACAGCGAACGGCCAGTTTGGACTACATCCTGGTACATCTTGCTTTAATGACGTCAGTAGAACAGTTTGTCGACTAACCTCCGCCCACAAGAATACGCAAAAAGGGGGCGTGGTCTTGTTGCTCCCCCGCGTGGAGAAGAGGAAGTGTTGCGTTCGGTTGCGTTTGTAGTAGGGCTGCAGCTATAGATTCTTTTTGTAATCGATTAATCTAGCACTTAATCGATCGATTAATCGGATAAAAAAAAATCTGTGCACAACAGGTTTCATGCTGTAATCTAGCCCTGACATCAAAGTAAATATCTTTTATGTAGATTTCTACACCTGCAGCATTTACCATTAGGCTACTAACAAATAATATATAATTTCTGGGGTGAGACTATTTGCTATGGTAACCTAGCAACCTGTGTGTGTGCGCGTGTGCGTGAGGCTTCATTGCAGTTTGGTACAGCAGAAATACATACATTAATTTTCAATAGAACGCTGCATTTGGCTTGCATCACTTGCATTGCAGTGCATTTTAGGTGAAGCATCCGTTCGAAAAATCGCGTCACAACATCACGTCCCGGTGTAATAATGCTGTAATAATGCTGTAATAATGCTGTAATAATGCTGTAATAATGCTGTAATAATGCTGTAATAATGCTGTAATAGTGCAATAATGCTGAAATTATTGTTGCGTGGCTACATAAAAGTTTAAGCATATGTGATGCATTGCCACGATTGGTCTGACTGGCGCGAGAGAGAGGAGGGTGGATGCGTGTGTGTGTGTTACTGATTTTCTACTATTAAAGTTGGAATTTTTCCAACAAATGCAAAAAGTGCATTTCTTTGTGATTTTCAAATACTTGAAGGAAACGGTTGACTTTCAGCAGTTATTGTCTATGGGGCAGATTTATGTTTGTTGTACACCAGTAGGGTTGGGAATCGTGAGAAATTTTCCGGTTCCGGTTCCGGTTCCGCCTAACGATTCCGGTTCCTATTCCGGTTCCATTAAAATTATTAAACAAATAGTGGTAAAGGAAAAAGGCACAATACGCAACTCAAACAATCCATTTTGTGTTTATTACTTGCTCTAAAATTTATTTACAGGTTGGCAATGTCAAAAAAGTCCTGTACTGTACATATATTACAGTATTAATTAAGCCATTCTTGCAACACATTGTTTTTCAAATGAACACCTCTGAAATTGTCTTATTACATTTTATCTCTCTGTCTCTGAATAAAACCAAGTTATAAATTATATTTATTAGTTATATTTATTAATTAGTTGTATATTAATTTAATAGTAATTCAGTTATTCAGTGAACTTGTAAATAATAAATTGCAATTCAGCATTACAAAGGTAATTGTGCCTAAACGCTTACCTAAACCATGGTGACTCAACGGTTGACAAATTATATATATATATATATATATATATATATAATATAGGCCTTTCACTATAAATCTGGTATAAGCCCTGAGGCACTCTCTGCTGTAGCAAATGTTTTGTCAAATTGCTAGTGCAGCCTCCTTTGCATGTTATGAACTTTTCACGTGTTACATTTTGCTTCATTATCATTCATTCTTTGGAAATGAATCCATACTTGTGACTTTATCTTCGCCATGCTGGTGGTCAACGAGAAAATATCTGACGCAAAACCTTAAATGTGTAGCGCGAGGGCTTTCAGGCTGAACTGCGTTGCACTCCTGGAAGCGGCAGGCAACGTAATTAATATTCATGATGAGGTGAGCCAGGGTTGCCAGGTTTTTACAACAAAACCCGCACAATTGCACAATCGCTTCAACCCGCGGACATGAAACACAGCCCGCGGCAACAGTGGAAAACGGGAAACCACGGACTTGGCAACACTGGCTGTCACTCGGATACGCTTCCAGCGCTTCGCACACACATTGCACCAGAACCGTTTTCGGAACCGAAACTTAGGAATTTCGCGCGGTTCTGGTATTTTTCAAAAATCAGTTTTGGTTCTCGGTTCCCAACCCTATACACCAGATACAGATACATTAACACAGTAGTAGACCTACATTACATTTATTTGAATGCATTAATGAGAGAGTGATTGTGTGTGTGAATTACTCATTCCGTCTCTATTCATTATGAAGCTGTGGTTTGTAATTACTTCAAAGGTATTCAAATGTACGCCTATAACGGTTGAGTTGAGTTTCTAAGCTACTTTAGTGACTTTACTTTAGTCACAGGACGGCGTTGAAACTGCGTTTCTGCGCAGATCTCCGCGCGCGATCTTCACGTGAAAAGAGGTCTGCCTTCAGGGCGCGCGCGTTGTCAGAGACGTGACACAGCTCAACTCTCCGTGTCACAGAAAAAAGCTGAGCACTGAACAGATAAGTTTTCCGTATTGTTGTTTTTGAATAGTGCACAATCGCTTCAATGTTCAAACTGGCAAGGCTTTAAAAGCATTTGCTTGACAAACTTTGAGGACGAAAGTGAAAGCGATCTGGCTTCGGGGCTTGCGCGTGCCGCGTGTGTGTGTGTGTGTGGCAGCCATAAGAACGGTAATCAACTTACATAAACTGTGTAAAACATGCAGTTACTATAGTGATTCTGGGCATCTAGAATCTAAACTAAATTCAAAATGTATCACGCGCTATGGTGTGCTTCCTTAACATTTAACAGCAGTCCGTGTGAATCAGATCCCTGCGCGTATAGTGCGCGTCATAGGAATTTAACGAGGCTTCGAGGCAGAATTTTTGCCTCGAGGAATTTTTGTAATCGAGTTAATCGAGTAACTCGATGAATCGTTTCAGCCCTAGTTTGTAGTGTGTTTGTCACCATGTCGTCCAGACGCTGTTATTTTCATCCTGGAGTCAAATCACCTTTGTTTGGCCTTCAGGGACGCTGTACTTTTGAGCACATGCATCTCCCCGTTATAGGCGTGACCTTTCCGGGCAACTTGCGCTAAGCTGCTGTCGAATCACAACACGGAACCGCTGGCACAATCAGAACTCGTTACGTATTTCTGAAGGAGGGACTTCATAGAACGGAAATCCTCAAGCCGTTTTTAGGACAGTGAAAACAGCAGTATACAGATAAGTAAATTGTGTGAAAAATACTGTGTTTTTTTTACACGCGAAACATGAACTCATGTTATATTGCACACTGTAAACACAATCAAAGCTTCAAAAAAACAGGAAAAACGGGACCTTTAATGTCTTCATGAAATATCTGTATTGACTGTATGATCATTTCACCGTATTATTTACTGCCATGCATTAAAGCTGGGCGAGCCGCAGGTTAAGACGCGCAATGAGTAATGCTGCCTTCACGTGTTATCGGAAATTTGATAATTCCGACTTCTGAAGTCGTGATTACGAGCTCATTGCATTCAAGTTTCAAAATGTGAGGAAAAATCAACTTTCTGCCACAATACCATGATTACAGTTAGTGTTACTACATTAAATCCATGGTGAATGTCGGTGATTTGATGACTTTGTTTCACTTTCATTTTGTTTGCCGTTTGATGTTTCTCATATGTAACATAAATGGCAGCTCTTATCAGTTGGGCAACGTGGTGGTGGCACCAGTGCAACCTCTAACAAAATCTAGTCACACCGCCAGGAAAAAAGGATTCAAAATGTGACTACATTCAATTTCTCCATAGGGGAACTGATTTTTAATGATAACTTTCAAAGAAGGACTGTGAACCTTTAAAGACGACTTCAAGGTAGTTAATTGATGGTATATGTCTTCAAGACTGAGAGGTCTGTTGTTTTCACTGGAATATCCAGTTATGACATTTTAGTGAAGAAATTACCAAGTCAAAAATGACATTTAAAATGAATCATGCAATATAAGATGCATTTAGACCAATGTAGTCTAACCGTTTATGTTCAGTAAGAGCTTACACACAGCCTAAGGCTGCTAATAAATAAGCTGACAAGAGTGTGTGCGTGGGAATGTTTCGCTTGAAACCAGACTGTGAATTTTGACGCTAACATCTGATGGTTGCATACGTGTTTTGTGTGTGGTACTAAACTGACACCGCTGTTTCTGCAGGGAGCTCACGTGACGATAAACGCACGGGCAGAGGAGGACGTGGAGCCTGACGTCATCATGCAGAAAGTGGCTAAAGCCTCAGGAGCCAACTACAGCTTTCACAAAGAGACCAATCGCTTCAAAGACGCCGGGCCGCAGGGGCCTGTGGTCAGTGTCACGCACATCATGCACAGTGTCCACTGCAGCTTTATTTCTAGTCTAGAACATGCATATACTACTGTTCAAATGTTTTTAAAGAAAGTAATGCTTTTATTCAGCAAGGACACATTCAATTAATCAAACGTGAGATTTATAATGTTATAATTCCAAATAAATGCTGTACAACGGTTTCGATAATTTAAACAGCACTGTTTTCATCATTGATAATAATCATAAATGCTTCTTGAGCATCAAATCATCATATTAGAATGATTTCTGAAGGATCATGTGACACTGAAGACTGGAGTAATGATGCTGGAAAATTCAGCTTTTATCACAAGAATAAATGACATTATACAATGTATTCACAGAAAAAAGGCTATTTTAAATTGTAATTATTTTACAATATTACCGATTTTACTGTATTTTTGATCAATTAAATGCAGCCTTTGTGAGCAAAAGAGACTTATTTGAATGGTAGTGTATGTTCATCTTGGAAAACAGGATATTCAGTGCTCTTTGAAGAGCCTAATCATTACAGAGGTCATTTACATACAGAAGTCTTATAGGTACAGTAGCAAAAAACAGCCTCAGTGCTCAGAGAGGAAATGGTCATTTAGTAAAGCAGTTTTGGGTGCAAAATAGTTAAGATTAACATTACTAACATTGACCCATCATTGTAGTCATGAGCGCATGTAATCATGGTGGTTGGCAGCAGAAGGCATCAGACAGGTCTTGTGATGGCACAGTGGTGTCCGGGTCAGTGCCAGCCTGCTGTCTGTTTATCTCAAGCGCTCTTTCATAGTGCTGCATCAGGAGATTCACAGGGAGGGAGCCAGAATGCTCGGAATGTGAAAAGCGTTATGGTGGTTTAGAATAATTTCTCTGCTGAGCTCCAAATTTACCCACAAACTGCAATTGAGTGCTTGGAAGTGCAGCTGAGTCATTTATCTACAGTACATTGGAAATGAGTAAACATCTTTTTGATGTATTGATATATAGCTGTTTGCTTGACGTTAGTTCTTTCCAAGTCTTGCTTTTGTTAAAAGACCCACAGAAGCTGTGAGAGCTCACCCACCCCCATGTTTGTTAAATATTTTGCCTAATTCACTTATGCTTTTAGCAATAAGTGTGTCATACTCTCAGCTCTGTTTTTTTATATATATTTTAATATGTTCAGTTTTATTCCACAGAACCTTTCCACTGAGATCAGCACAGTCTAAAGATTCCTTCTCGGCTTAGTCATAATTAACCACTGATTGTTTTTTCCATACAGGGATCTGTTTACCAGAAGACTAACGCCATGTCTGAAATCAAGAGAACCAACAAAGACACTTTCTGGGCCCAAGCAGAGGTAATGGTGACATGGTTCAGGGTTTCTGCTTCCAGTATGTTGTGCAAATTAAGCATTTTAATGCAGTTCTCAAGCCTTTTGACTCCAATATTTGAAGGCTCTATGACTTTTCCAGTTCATGATTTACTGGATAATGATTAAGGATCAAATCTTTAAAAAATCTTTTTTACTCATTAAAATATGTAGTTAGTTGTCAATTAATATAAAAATGTTTATTCTTAAAATATATCAAATTCCTATGTAGATTTAAATTTACATGACTTTTCCAGGTCTAGAAATAACACTTTTATAATTAGGCCACTTCATTTATCCAGGTTTTA
The DNA here is from genome assembly GCF_949357685.1 of Gobio gobio. Lineage (NCBI taxonomy): Eukaryota > Metazoa > Chordata > Actinopteri > Cypriniformes > Gobionidae > Gobio > Gobio gobio. The sequence goes on along the minus strand of NC_137116.1, from coordinate 6,877,397 downwards.
ATACACTGTGAGAATCCTGCTTCTTCAAAGAGGAACGACAATTGACAATAATATCCAACGCGTCTATGCGTAGGGTACGCCGTAAGGCCAATTTATACTTCTGCGTCGAGTGCACGCAGAGGGTACGGTGTACCATACGCATAGACGCGTTGGATACGCCGTAGCCTGACGCGCACCTCTCCAAAAATGTAACAACGCGTCAATTCTACGCGGACCGCAAGCAATGTGATTGGTCTGCCAGAACCCTTCCCTCAGGTCAATAAATAAATAAAAAATCTGCGATAGGACTGTGTGTGTGTGTGTCCAGAAAATAGATGATAGTTCCTTACGTCTGCTATAACACAATATTTTGCAGTCCAGCGATTCTTTATGGTAGTAAATAAATACATAGATCCGCTGAGTATAGTTTATTTATTTTCTCATTAAAACCAAAGAAGTTAAAGGTGAACTATGTAGGATTTTTGCAGTAAAATATCCAGAAACCACTAGGCCAGTGTTATATATTTTGTTCAGTTGAGTACTTAGAATATCCCAAATGTTTTCAACTATTTGTAAATCGTGAGAAAATTGCTATTTTAACTGAGGAACTGGGACGTGTGAGCTATGCGTGTGAGGGAGTCGCCTGTCGATTGCGTCATATCTGCGTCACCCTCGGTCTCCGGTTTTATTCAGTGAAACACTTTACTCTCACTGCAGTGTGAACAAGTGTCATAGCAGCCGCCGAGCGAACGTCATAACTTTCTTTTCAACACACTCAAATATATCTAATACGATAAACAGAGTTGCGTTACCTCAAACTCATGACTGGAAAAGAGGAAGTTGCGCTGGCAACCGTGTCATAATAAAAGTCCCGCCGGCGACTATGCCATAATAACAGTCCCGCTCATCAATCGCTCCTGCGGCCTTGCTCCGCTCCACAACACTCGGTCCTGCTCTGCTTCACTACAGTAATGTTAATAATCGCATCCATGAACATGATTTCTGCCCGAGTCCTATCCTGACTGTTTCCCACCGGCTGTGAGGTGAAGACCACATGTCCCGAGATTCTGCGCTCAAACGTGCCGTCATCAAACTACGCCTTTGTTTTGAACAGGCGACCTCTAGTGGACGGAAAAGTTACATAGTGTAGCTTTAATCAGTAATTGTATATCAAGAACAGGGACACATTAGGGTACATTTCGTGAATGAAGTCTCCGCAACAGCGATTGCTCGAGCCACCGCTGCTGAAAACAGCGGCCACGAGCACTCTGCATGATTTCACAAACACATTCCAGCGCCAGATCGCCTTATTTAACTTTACTAATCAACTAGAGATGCTTAATTTGTATTAGATACAACAACTCAAGCTGCAAGAAAAGCCGCTCTCTCACTGCTGCTGATATTCCGACATGAATGTACAGATTCTACACAAGTTGCTTCTTCTTCGGCTGTTCTCTTGATTACACCAACATGCCCGAGGACACTGCCTACTAGCGTCTGCATGTGTAATTGCACATTGACGCAGACAACAGCGCAGAAGTATAAATGCTCACGACGGCGTCGGCTACGCGCGTAGCCTACAGCGTACACTACGGCGTACACTCGACGCAGAAGTATAAATTGGCCTGTACCCTCTGCGTGCACTCGACGCAGAAGTATAAATTGGCCTTAATGAGTTCCAGTTAAAGGCACAATATGTAATTTTTCACCACTAGAGGTCACTTATTCAAAACAAAGGCTTATCTTGATGACGCCTAGATTTCGCTGACCCGCTTCCGCTTCTTCCGCTCATGTGTATGTGGGGTAACGCAGCGCTGTTTTATCATATTACACACATTTGAGTGTGTTGAAAGTTATGTTATAATGCTACTCTATGTGTTTGCTCGGCGCGACTATGAGACACTTGTTCACACTGCAGTGAGCTAGAACCATATTAGGCATGGTAAAACATTGTACTCGCGGTAAATCAAGAAAACCAGATTTAATCAATAAGACTAACTGTGTTGAGCTGTAGAACAATTAGTTTTCTGAGATGAATGATCCAAACAGTTGCTCTTCTGTCTAATAAAACATGTATATTAAAGCGTCTTTGGTGTTTTCATGGTTTCTACAAAATAAAATAAAAAATTGAGTGTAGCGCGGGTATGATGACCGGTGTTTCCATTGCAGTTTTGCAAAAATTTCCTTTTTCTATTTGCCTGAAAAACCACCTTGTGCGAGCGTTAAGATATATGTGAGTTTTTGCGAAATTGACGCGTTTCCATTGGGCGTATTTTCAATTCGCAATTTCAATTTGCGCTATTTGAAGGGTAATGGAAATGCGGCTAGTGTTACTGGACACTTTTATTTACGTAACATTGATGCCTCCCGTTGATGTGTGTTAATCTGTTGCTACACAGCGGAGTTCTGCGGGTCAGACAGTATTTTATCTAACCGTATTACTGGTGTGTCAGCGTTCTCTAAATAAATGTTTATTTTGTATTAAACCACGTTGCATGTCATTAATTAGTTAAGATATGAGCTGTGATTTGAACATGGATTTTTCAAAAGTCAGGGAAATTTATTAGTAGAAATGTGTACAAACCCTGTTAATTGCACATCAAATTTGGTTGAGAAATTACTCCCAATTCAAATTCAAAGTCATTATTGTGTTAAATGAGAAAAGCAGCAAAAAGACAGTACAAAAAGTAGATTTAGTATTTGATTTGATTTATTACACAAACATTTGGGCAACAATAGCCATGACGTTCTTTCAGAAGCTTCATCTGAATTGGTATTTAAATATATTTACTGACCAAAACCGTTTGGTTACCAACATTCTTCAAAAGATCTTCTTATATGTTCCGCGAAAGAAAGAAAGAGTCATACAGGTTTGAAACGACATGAAGTTGACTAAATATAATAAACAGAACCCAAAATATTTCTTTGAAATGTATGAAGTGATACTCTAAATAAGAAACTAAAATGGCCAGTAGGTGGCGATAAATGTCTAAATGAATAAGTCAATGAGTCATTTGATTAGTTTAAATGGCTGATTCATTCAGGAATGAAGTAAATGGCTCTCTTTATGAATGGGCCGTTGAATCATTGGTTCACCCAAAACGCGGATTCATTCAGACACGAAACACCGCTGTGTGTTGTTCGGAGATGCACAACAGTCCTGCTCTGGCTATAGAGGTAATATTTTGGTTGGCCAAATTGAGACAATAACAAAACAGACAATACTGTGTCTAAAACATAACACAATATTAACTGCTTATTTATTGAACTGTTGTATAAAATCAATAACTATATATCATATGATAAATATGAGTCACCTTCAACTGTATGAATTTAAGATGACCTGTAGGTCTGGGCTGGGTGAGTTAAATGCCTGAAATAATTTTAACACATTATTTTTCCATAACTAATAAATTAAATGAATGCATAAGTCGACATCCCTAATTTTAAGTCATTTTAAGGCCCCTTTGAAAGAACTACTGTTCCCTTTCAATCGGTCATGTTCGACGTTCGTCAGAATGTGAACCGACGAATTGGGCTCTCATGCGATATCCCAATTCGTCGGTTCACATACTGACGTACGTCTCCGTTCCCTCGACGGTTACATGCGTAAACGAGACGTTTTGAATGTAAATTCTAGGTAATTATGAGTATTTATGCGATAATTTACAGACTCTAGAGAATCAAGATTAGTTTACATATTACATATTAGGTTTTTCATGATCATACAGCCATTTTATATTTGAACTATCTTTCTTTTTTGCTTAATGCTTTTGTCTATTTCTCAGAAAGACGAGGAGAAGCGTCTTCAGGAGGAGAGGAGTAGGGCAGCGGATGACAGGCAGCGGCTGGAAAAAGAGAGGAAGGACCGCGAGGTCAAGGAGGCGGAGTTAAGGGACAAGAAAGTCAAAGAGAGAGCGTCGCAGATCGATGAGCAGAGGTCGGTTTGTGCAGATAAACGTCTTGTGTATACGAGTGTCTTTAAAGGGATAATTTACCCAAAAATGAAAATTCTGCCGTCATTTACTCACTCGTGTGTCACTATAAGTGACAATGGAAGTCAATGGGACCTGAAACTGTTTGGTTAACAACATTCTTCAAAATATGTTCTTGTGTGTTACTCATACAGTTTTAGAACAACATAAGTTTGAGTATGACTTTTAATGAGATCAGCAAGGGTCAGACTTAAAGATCAGTTTTACAATTCGATTTAAAACCATGTTGCTCTTTGATATAAAGTTCCCAGCCAACTGGAGCGCCCCTGCTGAGTGTTAATGTGTTTGTGTGATAGAAAATACCAGAAGCAGCAGGACGTGGATAATCAAGGCCAGCAGAAACAGCAGTGGGTGAGCGGCACGCGCACACACACACATACACACACACCTGTGTGGTTATTTAAATCCACATATCGCCACTCTGGACATGTTCTGACATGGTTCCTGTGGAAATGCTGCAATGTGTTTGAAGCCTTCATGCTAGCACAAAACACACAGGACTACTTTTGTCACTCTTCTTTGGTTGTGTAAAATATCATGAGGTGATTAACTGTCAAATCAAACTAATATTTAGCTGGAACAGGATTTGAGGAGGAGTGTAGAAGAATTTACTAACCTTTTGAAAACACTTTTAGGCATTAAAATCTGATCAATCATTTATTCTGGCTACAAACCGCCCACTTAGACGAGAAGAGATTGTTTGATCAATCGTAATGCGTGGGGGGGATTTGGATTTTTTTTTAATGAGCAATCAATTTGAAATCATAACTCTGAGAATAATGCAAAATGTAAGGTTTCTTCCTCACCTTGACTTGTTCAGAACATGTCACGCTTTATATTTTTACATTACTCCATGTTTATTTGCAGTTTTTAAAAGTCTTTGATTTAGAAAGTAATTATTAACAAGTACTGCAATAATTTTCAGAGAGAATAATCAAGATGGACTTAGTAGTTAGCAATTAATTGCCTTTTTAGAGCAACTTACCCAAAACTGTTTATTTGTCAATCTCGCATGCAGATATCATGAATAGGGCCCTATGAAATCTTTATTTTTTCCCCAAATTACATTTAATTTTTTTTCCAAATTCTGTTTACATTTTTCTGGATTCCATTTCTGGACTCTATTTTAAAGATTTTAGTAATCGATAAGCATGTCATAATTAATTTAAATCATGAAACTTATACAATTGAACAATTTATTAAAAGGTTAACAAAAATGACATGTTTAGGTTTTTTCCCCTTAAATTCCTTTTTTTTTTTTTTTTACCAAATTCTGATTCAAGTTTTCTGGATTTCATTTTAATGGTTTAATTAAATAAAATAATTATATTAATAAAAACATCTATTTATAATTTTTCATTTTTATTATTTATCTTTTAATCATATAAAATTAAACTTTTAGTGCTGCACAACAGCGCTTTACTGTTAAAATTAAAACCTGATGGAAAATTTGATTTATTCCTTTAAAAAAATTAAGTTTTTATAATAATTTACTTTTTTATATTTAATTTAGTATATTTCTGTCACCATTTCTTCAAGTTAATCTTTTATTTTGACGTGTTGCAGTGAAGAGCTTTGAGTTTCTGTGTGTTTATGATATGATAGTTTTTCTCAAATGAAACGATAAATTGCTGATGAAGTGACTCTCAGAGCGGCTCTGGAGATGAAGTCCTCATGTGAGGCGGCAGAGGCTGAAAACACTGCGAGGGAGTGGAATTAAAGCATTCATTCACACAGAGACACTCAGAACATGCAGGATTCATATTTAAATAGTCTTTTGTGGTTTAATATTCACATACACTAGTCTATATCGTGATGTGGATTTAAGTCTACTGACCTGTTTTTGATATTATTCATCCAAAATGTGACAAATTTCGTGACACTGCATTATACAGTAAATTAAACACATTGGCCATTGCGTACAAGAGAGAAAACAACCATGTCACTGCTGCGGAAACGCGTTATAAATAGATACATTTGACGTTCTACAGACACAAATATGTTCTGGAGCAATTGCCAATACATTATTACAGTGACAATTGAGGGTGCTCTTACACGTTGGTTGCTATATTTGATCGGGTCATCAAAAACGTCATTGTTCGGTTAAATTTATTCTGTCTTTTCACTTATTATTTTCGGCTGAATAATTTGGTGCATCCCTAATGTCTATAATTCAATGACAACAACTTCACTTTTACTAGCATAGTGTGGTTGTGTGAACCCACTGTTCTTCAGTTATCATCTTAACACTTCTATCTCCACATAGATAATCTTCAAACCACATTTCCAATATATATATATATACTCTCTACAGCCCAGCCGAGACGCTGTGACGTGAAACCGCAGATGTTGCACGTCACTTATTTCTGTTTAGGCCATATGCACAGGACACTCTGACACACATACACAGTTCACACGGGTCTGAGGGCCCGATCTACAAGGGCCGCAGCTGATTAAATCAGAAATCACGGCTGGTATTACCTACCTACCTTGATAGCATACTAGCAGGTTTTGGTACAGCCCTCATTTATGAGGCAAATAAACCTTGTGTGCTGCCTTGCTGTACACTGCCTATGTAGGCTGCTGCCTTTTAAAGGGATGTTCACACTCAAACAGGAATCAACACCATCAGTCATTTCCCGTGAGAGCGTGATATCTATTGAGGCTCCGCCGCCTTTGTCATGAAAATTATCTCCAGTTCTTTTCTTCTGTTCAGTCCATCGAGGTCAGGCGTGAGTAAAACATGAACACACTGAAGGGCCGCTTTATAGTAGAAACTGAAGTTTTAATTGAAAGCGACACTCACTGTTCTTTAATACTGTAAAGCTGCTGCTTTAAATCAATCTTTTGTATATAGTGCTATATAAAGAAAAATGAAATGACTGGAGTGCTGAATCGCAGAGCTGGTGCAAACATATCCACATTGCTATGATCAGATGCTTTCTGAACTGCTGTTTTTTCACCGATGTACAGTGGGTGGTTAAATTTGGTTAGTTTGCTGTTTACAAATGTACCTTTTTGTATTGAATGCATTAACGGGCAGTGTTTCCCACACATAGACTAATTTGTGGCGGCGCCACAGAATCAACACCGGCCGCTACATATTGCACTTCGTTATTTTTTTTTTAATGAATTTTTTTACGCTATTTAAAACACACAGCGTATGTTTTTAAGCTGCATTTTCTTTCCCCGCTCTCCCTCCATCTCTGTCACTCACACATCTCTCTCTCACACACACAAGGTGCGTTCCATTCAACCGTAAATCAGGGTTGCCAACTCACAAGCATTTGGCTTTCAGGCTCTGTCTCACGCTCTCACTCTGCCTAAGTAAATCTCACGCCAAATTGCCAAACCTGCTTTCGAAATTCAAACAATAAATAGCGTTTTGGCGCGCTTAATGTGGCATAACAGATCGCTGTAGCGCCTCAGTTAAAGCCAGAGCTGTTGAAAAACAGAGTTTCGCATGCTCTCATCTCCCGGCGGCGCACGCAGTCACGTGGTTCATGAGCTCTCAATAGTTCTAAACAAACCAGTGCTGTGTCAATACATTTGAAAGGCTTAAGCGGATACACAACAGCTTCACTATACAGGTATTTGCAGCAATTTTTGGTAAACAGTACAGCATAGTGTGCATTGATTATTACATCAACCATATTTACAGTATCATTTTATTATGGAGAGTGATGGAGATGCAACATTGTTAACATTAATGTTAACGTTTTTTGTATTTAGCCCTCAGGTATTCCTTACTAATTGGTCACACTCATACTTATTGGTGGTCAAATGTATTTTAATAAATATACATCTAGTCTAGTTGCTCAAAAAAGTATTGCAGATCATAACTGCTTACTTATTTTTAGGTTTTGCATTTGAATACATATTTAGACATGATCAAACACTTTCTTTAAATGTGTAATTTTAAAACGTTAATAACTTGCATCCTAATATTTTTAATGATACTTGTATAGCGCACTCAAGTGAATATTAATGAATGCAAGCAAATATAATTAAACCCAAGAAAAGTTTAAAATACTGCTAAAAAGGCAAACTTATTTGTCCTTATATGTATAGTAGGCTATATACATATGAATTCATACTGAAGCAAGATCGAAATCGATATTTGTGCATTTGTGCTTTCTAATCTGTGGGAAACACTGATTAGCGGAATAGTTCACCCTAAAAGTCTTCATTTACTCACCCTGGTGTTGTTTTAATGCAGTGTCTTTCTTTTTCAAACCACTTTTTCTTGTAAACGTCCTGCTCGCACTCGTCCATATAATGCCAGTGAATAGCGATAGGCATCAAGTCTTTTAAAAAGATGCAAAAGTATCTCAGAATGATCCCATACAACATGACGTATATTACAAGTGTTCTGGGCGTTTACGATAGTATTTTGTAAAAATAAATTGAAATTTATTTAATGTATTTAATGAAATTCCTGACCTTGGCCGTTGGTCTTCTGTGCTCGACTGCACGTTCATGATTCTATTAGTTCACTCCAACTCGCCCAGAAAAAGCACACAAGTTGTAAGAAATCGAGATTAATAAATATGTGACATGAAATGCAACGCCTATAAATCCCCAAAAAGTAACCGTGTACTTACTTCACCCCCAGAACACTTGGAAAATACTACACGTCGTATTAAAACATGATTCTGGTCGCTATTCACTGCCATTATATGGACGAGCTCTCCTTTTGTGGACCATAAAAGGAAAAAAAAGGCATACAGCATTAGAACAACACCAGGATGAGTAATTATGACTTGGGCCACATTTTCGCTGCATGGTTCAAGTGACCCAATTCCGATTTTTTTTTTTCTCCTCCTGTTTGCTACAGATCGGATATGACTCATGAATGTATAAGCAGGGAAAAAATGCATTGATTCTGATATTCTCAGACCAATTTAAGGCCTCATTCATATGTGGAAATAAATCCGAATACGTGCATTTGCGCCTGCCGTGTTAAGCGGATAGATCAGATATTCGTAAAACATTGAAAAATGACTTTTTGAACCATTTTGCGGTACAGATAAATCTTTAACAAATCAAACATCGCTAGTTGACTAGCAGAGTATTAATTTTGTTCATTTGTGTTAAATAAGAGGTGATCTGGAGCAGAAAATGTGTTGCTTTTGAAATATCCTGAGTGCTCGATGTTGCTGTTATCAGTGACGGTGGCTCATGCACAGATGCGCACTTCAGTCTTTTCAGACTCTCTATTCGTTCCAATCAATGATGAACACATTTGGTTTTAATGAGGGAAAAAACCTATACGATGGCAGATTCGAACCCAGAACCTCTGACGTGCTCTACAAAAGCTCCACCACCAGACCATTAGTGCACACTAACGTCTACAGCGTATCTGTGGACATAATCTTGAAGAATTTGTACTATATAATGATTTAGATATACGGATGAAACTAAATTTTCATTTTTAGGAACTATCCCTTTAAGTATATTCAACTTTATTCTTGTCTGCCTCCTTGGGGGGATTTTTCACTGAGCTCTGTGAAAAATACATGCAATTCTGCTCTAGAATTTAGCCAAAAGATGTATAAGACTGCGTAATCAAATATGATGCCTATGTAAGCAGCTAACTAGGTTTTGTAATGGAATCAAGTGTGTAAAAGTCAAAGTGTGCTGCTGTCCATCAGGAGGAGGAGGAGGAGGAGGAGGGGAAGCAGGCAGCACAGCAGAAACCCTTTAAACGTGGAGAGTCGGTGGAAAAAGCCAACGTGAGTGGGGGGGGGAAGTATCAAACATCTCTTCTGGCCCTGGACAGAAGGACTTTTAACTTTTCTGTTTTCTTTATGCAGTGTGGTAGTGTCCTTTGCTGCTGACTGATAGATTTTCTGGCTTAATCCCAGTTTATAAACCTGTTGGATCCAGTCATGAATGCTAATTTGTCAGTATAGTGTTAGTACAAAACGATTGCGCTTCACTGGTCAAATACACACTTATAAGTATGAAGCATTAAAATGACATCTTGATGACACATATCAGAACATGTTTCAGACCGATGTGCTTGTTGTGGGCATTATTGGCACAAAATCATCCATGATGCATTGTAAACATCCTGTATACCACCCAAGTACTTTTGACATAATGTAGATTTGGGATGCAGTAATGCCAGTCCCACATACTTGAACTATATGGTGGATGGTTTGCAGATTGGGATTCAGCCTATTTCTCTTGCTGTTCTCCTGTTTCCCACTTTCAGTGTATAACCACTTTGGATCGCTGGCTCTTATCTTCTTCATATACGGCCATCAGTGTTATCAGTCGTGATACTCCTGGCTACTCTTGATGTTTGTGTGTGTTTGTAACAGGAAGCTGCGGCTCTCGTTTCCCAGCGCTCCGTTAATCCCAGAGAAATGTTCAAACAGAGAGAAATGGGAATCAACACTTCTAACAAAGACAACTCCCAATACAGTCCAAAGCCAGGTACCATTCATCTGTACACATGCTTAAACCAACACATACATACACTCTGTGGGGGGGGGGGGGGGGGGTAAATAATAAATATTATTTATTTATATATATATATATTACACCGATCAGGCATAGCATTATGACCACTGATCATCTCTTCATCACGGCACCTGTTAGTGGGTGGGATATATTAGGCAGCAAGTGAACATTTTGTCCTCAAAGTTGATGTGTTAGAAGCAGGAAAAATGGACAAGTGTAAGGATTTGTGCGAGTTTGTCAAGGGCCAAATTGTGATGGCTAGACGACTGAGTCAGAGCGTCTCCAAAACTGCAGCTCTTGTGGGGTGTTCCCGGTCTGCAGTGGTCAGTATCAAAAGTGGTCCAAGGAAGGAACAGTGGTGAACCGGCGACAAGGTCATGGGCAGCCAAGGCTCATTGATGCACGTGGGGAGCGAAGGCTGGCCCGTGTGGTCCGATCAAACAGACGAGCTACTGTAGCTCAAATTGCTCAAGAAGTTAATGCTGGTTGTGATAGAAAGGTGTCAGAATACACAGAGCATCTCAGTTTGTTGCGTATGGGGCTGCATAGCTGCAGACCAGTCAGGGTGCCCATGCTTCCCCCTGTCCACCGCCGAAAATGGCAACAGTGGGCACGTGAATATCAGAACTGGACCACGGAGCAATGGAAGAAGGTGGCCTGGTCTGATGAATCACGTTTTCTTTTACACGTGGATGGCCGGGTGTCGCTTACCTGGGGAACACATGGCACCAGGATGCACTATGGGAAGAAGGCAAGCCGGCGGAGGCAGTGTGATGCTTTGTGCAATGTTCTGCTGGGAAACCTTGGGTCCTGCCATCCATGTGGATGTTACTTTGACACGTACCACCTACCTAAGCATTGTTGCAGACCCTGTAAACCCTTTCATGGAAACGGTATTTCCTGGTGGCTGTGGCCTCTTTCAGCAGATAATGCGCCCTGACTCAAAGCAAAAATGGTTCAGGAATGGTTTGAGGAGCACAATGAGTTTGAGGTGTTGACTTGGCCTCCAAATTCCCCAGATCTCAATCCAATAGAGCATCTGTGGGATGTGCTGAACAAACAAGTCCGATCCAAGGAGGCTCCACCTCGCAACTTACAGGACTTAAAGGATCTGCTGCTAACATCTTGGTGCCAGATACCACAGCACACCTTCAGGGGTCTAGTGGAGTCCATACCTCGACGGGTCAGGGCTGTTTTGGCAGCAAAAGGGGGACCAACACAATATTAGGACCGAATAATATGTTATGCCTGATCGTGTGTGTATTTAAAAATCAGAATGTTAATATATAATAATAGTATATTTAATAAATAGCAATGATGTATAGTAATACATCTATATAGAAAAAGCTATAGGATATATAAATTGAGATGATTAGTGGATATAAATATTAAGCTTTATATCTCATCAGGATAATGAATAACAAATACAGTCTGAAGCGCTGTCCTGATAAGATCTCGACAAGCACAATTTACACTATAGGAAGTGTTTTATATAAATGCCACAGTATTTGCATGTTATATTTAGCTTCCCCTTCTGCTATGTGGGTCACGTTTCATGTAGTTTTCAAACACATCCTCGTCTATCAATTAGGAGTTTTTTTTCCTGCGCATGCAAACGCTAACTTCTGAATGTTGGATGTTCTGTGGTATTTCCTGTTCTCCCGTTGTTCTCTGGCCATTTCAACCATGTTCGTCCGTCTGAAATACGACACCATCATTAAACACCTGCAGATCTTCTGTCTAAAACGATGTTTGTGGTCTCTTCTGCTGTGTATAACACCGTCAGCCATCTGTCAGCTTGGGTTTCTCTCTTTGTCGTTCTCTGTTCTGTGTGTCTCAGGGCGGTTGAACAGCCCTTTTCTGTCCAAGCAGTCATGTGACCCAGAGCCATTGCGCTCTCCTGTGCGTCAGGCCTCGCCTTTACGAGCCAGAGGTACACAAACAATCACCTTATCGTTCACTCCTTATCTCACAATGGGAAAGGTTTGGTGTGTTCTCCATCTCCATGCTCACAATCACTCTCTACCTCTGTGTGGTGCTTTCATGTCTCTCAGCCAACGTTTAACCACTCACAATTTCCTCATGCTTGCTGCAACATTCTGCCTTACACCTCAAAATAAAAGGGTTTGGATGTGATTCCCAGTGTGTGTGAGCGTGTCTGAACAGCTTACTGTGTGTTTGCCTTGTGCTCTTAAAGGAACAGTTCACCCAAAAGCTGAATATTTGAGGAGTATCATAATGCAAGTGAATGAGGCTGGCACATTCAAGCTTCAAAGGATCATAAAAGTAGTCGCTCCTCATGTGCTACATTTCCAGTCTCCTGATGTCATACTGATAGTTTTGTGCGAGCAAAAGGTTTAAATGTAAGATGTATTAAGATCAAGCATAAACCCTATTGTCAGGATTCACTAAAGGCATGTAGTTAAATATTAGCGCTGAAAAGGCGTGGACAGTTATTTTTGTGGCTGACATTATTGCATATGCATTTGAAGGAGTTTCCCTTTCAGCTGCAAAATTTATGGGAGGCGAGTATTCATGCATGGTGATTTTACTAAGTTATGCAGTAGTCAGTCTAATGGTATTTGCACTGTTTTAAAAAGCATGTCTTAACCCATTTTGGCTTGACATGCTGCGATTAGTTTGTCTGACTATCACCAGACCAAGCTCAATCTTTTAAGATTGAACATTGGTCTGGGGAGTCTGCTCTGTATTTTCTACTACACAAGAGGCGTGATCAACGGGCATAGTTCAAATGACTCTGTACGCAATTGGATAGTCCTTCACCCAATAAGACCAATGATCCGTCGCTTCTCTATCTGTCATCGTGTTAAACCCGCCAATAGCATGCCAGGTGGATAAGCCGGTTTGTGATTGGTCACCGCAGATTTGTAACGGAAGCAGGGTAGAAAAGTGTACAGGTTTCCAGCCTGAGCTGCAGGGCGAAATCAATTGGTTATACTATCAAGTTATTCAAACATATTGTTCGCCAAGCTACGTTATTTTTGATTTCTATTATATCTGTTGTGCCTGTGTTGTTATAAGATCACCCGCACATGGTTATCATTGGCTCTGCTTGTTTGTGGCCCAGTGCTAATTTGCGTTGGTCATTATTGAATTGAACCGCTGTGTCTGTGTTCTTTAATCTGTGCATCATCAGAAGATTCACTAGCAGATCTTTCCAATCCCATCTGAACTTTTATGGGATTGTTCTAACGCTAATTTGGTCCTAAGGGGTCGTTTACACGACACCAATTTCAGCTAAAAACTGAAAACTCTATCGGTATCGGCCAATGTATGTTAATTTTTTTATGTTATCGGCACAGTAAGAATATTGGCCGATATCTTAAAGCCGATAAATAATATATTATTTCCTTCCACTGAGACGCTTCAGATGCGCACTGTTCACCGTGATGGTTTTGAATTGCTTGAAATACGATTGGAATCAAAAATAAAGTAAAGTGCAACATGTGCAGTGCAAGTCTGTCATATAGGCTACATAAGATTATAATAAGAACATCATAATTGTGTTTTTGGGACATGGATTTAAGACTTTTATTTTTGTAATCAGGCTCTCAAAAAATTATATAAAAACGTGGATTTAGATTTATCTGCCAGTATATCGGTTATCGGCTTTCAAATATAAAGAATTATCGATTATCAGTATCGGCCAAAATTTTCATCGTTTTCGTATCGAAAACTGTTTATGCGTTTTGGTTGTTCATTTACACAACGTTTTGGGGGTCTGAAAATGCAAGCTTTTGAAAAGGGTTTTTTAAAGTGCAAGTTTTTGAAAATGATACCTTTTATCGTCTAGACTGGCTAAACCCAGCCTGATCTGCCGGCGATTTGATTTCGCCCTGCAGCTCTGTCTGGAAACCTGTCCATTAATTTCTACTGCTTCTGTTACGCTTTTGCGGGAACCAATCACTGACTGGCTTATCCACATGGCGCGCTATTGCCGGGTTTAACACAATGACGGATTGAGAAGCGATGGGTCATTGTCCATTGATCACGCCTCTTGTGGTCTGATTGGTTGAAGGACTATCCAATTGTGTACAGAGTCATTTGAATTATGCTCGTTTATCACGCCTCTTGTGCAGTAGAAAATACAGAGCAGACTCCCCAGACCAATGTTCAATCTTAAATTGAGCTTGGTCTGGTGATAGCCAGACAAGTTATCGTCTCCATGTAAACTACAAAAATGGAATTTGTAAAAATGGTGACGTCATGCGCATGCATGTTACGTGTTCAGTCTATAGGCACGTAGTGTTTCTTTACAAAGTCACATCGCCATCTACTGGTCTGGCAGCAGAATACAACGTCGTTTTTGCGGATCCTAGTGAACGGATGTGACAATGTTGTCGTCTCTATGCACAAAAACGGAAAGGAAAAAGTACATTGTTTTAGTGTACATTAAAGTACATTTTTAGTACATTGTTGCAGAGGTGTAAAGAGTACCTGAAAACCATACTTGAGTAAAAGTACAGACACCTTGCAGTGGAAATGACTCCATTACAAGTTACAAGTCACCAATTCCAATACGACTTCGACTTAGAGTATCTCATTTTAACAGTACTTAAGTATTTTACTCGTGCTAACTGTTGGCTCAAAGATGCACTAGTCCTCGACACCTAAGATAAGAAACTGTTGATTTGTAAGATATGAAATCATGTTTATTTTCTAAAATCAAAATTAAAAAACTAAACACCTCAATACTGCAATAAATCAAGGTCAACACAGCATCTTAAACGTCTACAAACTCGCAAGTCTCAGTTAAGCTCAAGTGCTCAAAAAGGGTTAACAATATCCTTCTAAAATGACTCTTCAATATAGAGGACAAATAAAATGATGTTAAGGAAAATTAAATAGTCAAAGTCTACTTGCGCTGGATGTGCTGGTTTCACACAAGATATAGTACCTGGCGAATGCGATTTGGCTTTTATATCAGAAACAAACTGCTGCAGAAAAAGTTAGGTGCCTTTTCAAAATGTAATTTGTAACTGCATTACTCATCACAAATGTATTGGAGTAAAAAGTACATTTACTTGTTCAAAAATGTAGTCAAGTAGAGAGTAAAAGTTGCTAATATCTTTGATACTCAGTAAAACTACAAAGTAGCCCAGGAACTAATTACATTTACTCAAATACTTTACACCACTGAATTGTTGCCGTGTAAACGTGCCCTGAGTCTATTATCTTCAGCTTGAGTGAGCTGTTAATTGCTGTTGAGAAGAACTTAATTCATTAGGCTGCTTTTGTGAATCAATGATTCTTTGGAAATATCTGACTCAAAAGAATGGTTAGTTCATGAATTGGGCATCATCAACAAGCGTGCCAAGGACAGTTTAGACTTTTCTCTCATTGCTGTTGTATGACTTGGAATAGACTCATATGGACCATTATTATGATGCTTCATGGTGCTTTTTTTGTGTTATTTTGGAGCTTGAAGCCTCAGTCCTCATTCACTAGCCATAATATTCTTCAGAAATTCTCCTTTTGTGTTGCATGGAAGAAAGTCATATGGTGAGTAAATGATGACACAATGGGTGAACTGTGCCTTTAAATGGATTAATCGACACGGCTGGGTGTTATGATGGTACACTACCGTTGAGGTTTGGGGGCAGTAGGAGTTTTTAAATGTTTTTGAAAGAAGTTCTTATCCCCATCTAGGCTGCATTTATTTGATGAAAAATACAGTAATATCGTAAAATATTATTACTATCTTAAACAACTGTTTTCTACTTTAATGTGTTTTAAACTGTAATTTATTCCTGTGATCAAAGCTGATTTTTCAGCACATTAAAGTGTCACATGATCCTTCAGAAATCATTCTAATATAATGGTTTGAGGCTCAAGAAACATTTATGATTATTATCAATGTAGAAAACAGTTTTCATATGGAAACCATATTTAAAAAATATCGATGAATAGAAAGTTCCAAAAAACGACATTTATCACTTTCAATCGATTCAATGCATCCTTGCTGAATAAAAGTATTCATTTCTTTCAAAAAAAAAAATTGTACTGACCCCAAGCTTTTGAACAGTAATCATAGTCCACTTGGGTTTGAATATGGCATGTCCATTCAGATTGATTATGTATTTTTAATTTTAATCACAAGTGTGATTTTAAAAGTAATTTGAAGCGTCTGTTTGAACTGAGGGCGGACTTACATCAGTTATTAATAATCTGATCTTTTATTTTGCATCTGTCAAGCTCCAAATAAAAAGAGATGAATACTCCTTGTACATATTTGAAGTATTTAATGCAGTCTTTTATCAAAAATGTGTTTACTACAAGATTATTATATATTTTGGGGTTGACTTCCCAGCAAAAATAGCTATATTGTGATCTATATGGTCACTTTGGTTCATGTTTGGTTGTGCCGCCCTCAAACTCTGACTCTACCCATCTTTGGTGTGTCAGAATACAGATCCAGCGCTCCCAGTGTGTGCTTGTTACCATGCATGTGTGTGATTCTGTGTGTTTCCATGCGTGTGTGTGTGTGTGTTGAGTAGAGGCCAGTTTTGAGGAACCCGAATCTCAAAATGTGGAACCAGAGGAAGAACCTGAGCCAGAGTATGAAGGTGGGATTCATACACACACACATTTATCAGCTCCCATCATTTGTTTGGCTATCTCATCTCCTTGTCATTTTGTCATCATCAACCCCTCATTTGTGTCAGTCAATCAGCTGAATGTCAGCACCACCTTGTGGGGAAGGTGTTCTGTTACAGGAGACAGCAAGTCATTTCTCTCTTGTCTTTTATGTCTCAGATGTGCAAGTGGTCAGTGATAATTATGAAGAGCCTGTAGTACAAAAGCAGCCTCAATATGAAGCAGTAGTGGAGCCGGACGCCATCTATGAGGAACCACCACAGGTACGACACACTACCAGAACTAACCCATTCTGAATTATAACAACAACAGAAAATGCGTAAAACCCAGAAGCAACAAAGCCTTACGTGTGAATGTTGGGCTGTTATATGGTGTTTAGTGATCTTTTACATGATTATTATTGCGAATTTAGTTGAGGAAAATGCTTTGAAAAAGTTTCACGGACAACGTGAAACCAATTGAATGTATCAAAGAATATATACTGTAAATGTGTAGGCATCTATTTTGTGTGTGTGGGCGCATCCATTTGTTTTTGTTTTATTTATTATTTAATTATAATGATATTTAAATATATAGAAATATACAATATATAGCAAGTTCTAACGGATAGCATTTATCAGTCGCCTGTTATCTTTTGGAAAGAAATTAATACTTTTCTGGATGCATTAAATTGATCAAAAGTGACAGTAAAGACCGTTATAATGTTACAAAAGCTGTCTATTTCAGATACATGCTGTTCTTTTGAACGTTTCATTTATCAGAGACTCCTGATAATAACTTTTTAATGTGATTATTATTATTATTATTATGATCATAAATGTTTCTTGGTCATCAAATCATCATATTAGATTGATTTCTGAAGGATCATGTGACACTGAAGACTGGAGTAATGGTGCTGAAAATTCAGCTTTGATCACAGAAATAAATTACACTTTACTATATATTCACATAGAAAACAATATTTTAAACACAAATATTTTAAATTGTAATAATATTTCGCAATATTAATGTGTTTACTGTGTTTTTTAAATAAATGCAGCCTGGGTGAGCAGATCTAACCGATCTAAAACTTTAGTTAAACACTTGATTGTTTTGGAGTAGGCCGGCATAGAGATGAGCTCAAACTAATACACAAACTTTAAAGTTAAAAGCGTCCATGATGTTATTTGAATGTGCAGGTTCATGTATGATTTGTCTTTCTCAGGTGGAGGAACAGAACCTGTATGAAGCCGCAGGAGATCGCGGGATCTGTGCCAGGGCTCTGTACGACTACCAAGCTGGTGAATATTGCTTTTACATGATAAACAGTGTATCATGAATACTTAAGACATGCATATTCCTTTCCCACAATTCTCTCCTGCTTGCTTTTGCCATCTGTATTTTTATTAATTTGGCTAATAGTTTCAAATCATCAGATCAAGAATTCTCAATCATGCTCCTCTGAGCAGATGAGAGCACAATGAATTGGAAAGTTTATGCCAGCACCTTGTAAATGTATTTTGTCCATCCATATATTGATTGTTAAATTTCTTTGTTATTTTTTTAAATCTGTTTTTACCTCACTCCAATTATATTATATTAGTATGCTATATTAACGTAATTGGAACATTTGGAATATTTGGTGTATTCAGAGTTCATTGCAAGATTGCAGGTTTTTTAACTAACCACTGCAAATGTGCTCAGCTCATTTATTTGAATCTTAAGCCTAGAGTATACTTTTGTGTACGCTATAAATATCATCCTCAGCATAGTACACAGGGCTCCAGACTAACATTAGAGAGCAGTGGCACTAGCACCACTCCGTTCTACAGGTGGAGGCGCCAGCACATGATTCGGTGGAGCTGGAGGAAAATTTATCATAAAGTTAATTTAATCATAAAATGACTATTGTTTTGGGTTGTTTTGTTACTAATACAGTTACTAATAATATTACATGTTTTTTTTATTGGAAATTTAAAAGTGAAGCACTGAGCTTGAATTGAAATAAAAGATACAATTTTAACAACAAACCTCATTTTTATAGGGAACATTTAAATATTCTACTCCTTATTAAACGTACCATTGTTCTTCTAGTATCAATCACACTGAATCTTCTAGTATCACACTGTGTATAAAAGGAGCTCTTTACTTGTTTTCTGTGTAATTCAGTTACAATCAAAAGAAATCACAACTTTTTTCCATTTATTAGTGGAAATGGCTTCATTAAAGGGTTAGTTCACCCAAAAATGAAAATTCTGTCATTAATTACTCACCCTCATGTCGTTCGACACCCGTAAGACCTCCGTTCATCTTCGGAACACAAATGAAGATATTTTTGTTGAAAGCTGATGGCTGAGAAAGGCTTCAGATAGGCCTCCATTGGCATTCAGTACATTTACACTCCCAAGACCCATAAAAGGCACTAAAAACGTCGTTACAAAGTCCATCTCACCACAGTGACTACAATAATTTTATGAAGCGACGACATTAGTTTTTGTGTGCAAAAAAAAATCAAAATAATGACTTTATTCAACCTCTTCTTGTCTTCCGTGTAGACCTTCACGACGCATGCGCGAGAATATGACGTAGCGCCAGCGTTCGGGAATCCATGAAATGCACACTTTAAAGGCCAATAGCCCCATTTTGAACACTTCGCCGAGACCTAAAGCACGATCAATGTAGAATTCAACAGCTTAGACACGCGCGTATTTCTCTGCTTGTAAACAAATCACTTCTGGGTCATGTGTCCGAAGGCCGGATCTGCGTAATATTCTCGCGGATGCGTCGTGAAGGTCTACACGGAAGACAACAAGTTGGATAAAGGCGTTATTTAGATTTTTTTCGCACAAAAACTATTGTTGTCGCATCGTAAAATCACAAAAAAATTATTTTAGAGCCACTGTGGTGAGATGGACTTTGTAACGACGTTTTTAGTGCCTTTTATGGGTCTTTTGAGTGTAAATGTACTGAATGCCAATGGAGGCCTATCTAAAGCCTTTCTCAGCCATCAGCTTTCAACAAAAATGTCTTCATTTGTGTTCCGAAGATGAACGGAGGTCTTACGGGTGTCGAACGACATGAGGGTGAGTAATTAATGACAGAATTTTCATTTTTGGGTGAACTAACCCTTTAAGTAAAATCAGTGCTCCTCTGCTGCCATCTACTGGTTATAGTGGTAATTTCATGTTTTGTGTTGTTTTTTTAATAAAAGTGTTAGTTTTCCTAGACCTTTAAACTTTTAGTTTTACAAATCACATAAAAAATAAATAACATTTAAAATGTGATAGTATTTAGAGCTTTGAAGTGCTGGGGAAAAAGTGTGAAGTACTTGAAAGCCCTTGAAAAGTGCTTGAATTTCACTCTCAAAAGGTTGTACGAACCCTGAAATGTAAACAAAATTGGACACTTTCATCCACAATACCATGTGGTGTTCCTACATTAAATCCATAGTGAATGTTGGTGATTAGTGGACTGAAACCCCCGAATGTTTCTTCTGGTTCAGCGCTGTTTGATTTGATATCTGGTTTATAACAGATAATTCTGCGCCGAACGCTTCCTCTAGATCTCTCAGTAGCGATGTAATTAATTCTGTGGTGAATTCAAGCGCTTTCTCACTGGCTCTCCCAGAGCTGTGTAGTAACGGTGTCGCGAAATCGAGGTTGTCCCGTGTATGAGCTCCCGCTGCGCTGTCTATTATTGCTCCGAGCTGAGAAACGGCAGCTCAAACGAGTAGCGCGCTTCCATTCCTGCTTTTGTTTAGCTTTCCGTTTTATGTTTCTCATGTTTAACAGAAATGGCAGCTCTTATCAGTTGGGCAGCGTGGTGGAGTCACCAGTGTGACCTCTAACAAAATGTAGTCGCACCAGCAGGAAAAAAGGTTGCAAAATGCCACCGTTTGGTCGCAGTCTGGAGCCCTGGTACACATGCACTGTAAGTGTGCAGCCAGTCAAAAATAATCAGATGAGATAGAAGTGAGGCGGGTTAGAGATACTCGCAACTGTAGTTTAAACAAGCACAAAGATGTGCTACTATTTGCGCATGCTCTCATTTAACCCTCTGGGGTTCTTCATTTATGGGTCAGACTCAGGACCTTCGGGTCAAAAATGACCCGGAGGGCGGGATTAAGATAAAAAAGATTTGAGTAAAATCAATGAAATATATTTTTGTTCAATAATATTTGTTATTTTCTTTTTTGGTGTTTTGAGATAATTTTATGATTTATAATTAATATTTATGCAATAATTATGACCCATTTTTTCCCATTGAATATAATAAAAAAAAAAAAATATTATAATTATATTAATTATATATATATATATATATATATATATATATATATATATATATATATATATATATATATATATATATATATATATATATATATATATATATATATATATATATATATATATATATATATATATATATATATATATATATATATATATATATATATATATATATATATATATATATATATATATATATATATATATATATATATATATATAATATATATATATATATATATACCGATATATATAATTTTTTTTTATTAAAGCTGTATTTCATTTTAGAGTCAAGCCTAGGCCTCAATTTTTTAAATGAGATCGGTGCCATCGGGTGGACATATTGAGCATTTATTTCACACAATAGCACAATTTTACCACTATAGTGGATCTTGGGTTTTATAAAAAATAAATCGTAGCTTCATCGGAATCGGAAACTTGGTGACTTTATTGGTACTTGGTATATGAACACCAAAAAAAATTGGGGACAGGATTTGAAAAGTCTAAGTGGTCATAAAAAAAAATAGTCACACTCAGGACCATCAGGTCAAAAATGACCCCCTTAGGAAATGAATGGGAAATTAGTTTTTTTGTGCATACAATCTACAAATCAGCCAGGATGCAGAAAAAAGGACTCCATAGTGAAGGGGTGAATCTCTAAAACATCAAAAGTGCAAAACAGACAAAAAAAACTCACATACACACACTTATACACACAAACACACACACACAAATTATACACACTCGCGTGCCATTCCAAAAGCTAATTGTGTATGTGTGTGAGGTTTTTTTGTCTGTTTTGCAGTCTTGATGTTTCAAAAAACTATTTTTGCCAATTTCCCATTCATTTCCTGGTCCTGAGTGTGACTATTTTTTTTACGACCACTTAGACTTTTCAAATCCGGTCCCCAATTTTTTTGGGTGTTCATATACCAAGTACCAATAAAGTCACCAAGTTTCGGACCATTCCGATGAAGCTACGATTTTTTACATATTTTTTATTTAAAAAAATTTGGGTCAGAAATGACTGAAGAGCCCCAGAGGGTTAAAGTTTTCTTTGAAAGGCTGTTTGACTGTACGCTCCCGCTTGGCATTTGCGTCAAAACTGAAAAAAAATTAAATGACTAAACTCAAATAAGCAGAAATCTAATCTGCAATCTGCTCTTAATCTTGCTGCGTTGTGTGTGTGTGTGTGTTCTCAGCTGATGACACAGAGATCTCGTTTGACCCGGATAACATCATCACCGGCATCGAGATGATTGATGAAGGCTGGTGGCGAGGATACAGTCCGGATGGACATTTCGGAATGTTCCCAGCAAACTACGTCGAACTGATGTAACAGCGCTCAACGCATCCCCCTCATCGGAG
Organism: Gobio gobio; assembly: GCF_949357685.1. Lineage (NCBI taxonomy): Eukaryota > Metazoa > Chordata > Actinopteri > Cypriniformes > Gobionidae > Gobio > Gobio gobio. The sequence goes on along the minus strand of NC_137116.1, from coordinate 6,854,695 downwards.
TCGCGCCGCATTGATTTGCAAATATATTTGATTTGAAAAGACTAAAACTTAAAATCATGGACCAAAAGAGTGACGATCACGTGACCAGGGGGGTATTTAAACTCTGAGATTGATATTTCATACTGTATTGGTAGAAGCGTCTTGTTCATTTTATTTCATGTCAAGCCGTTATGATTTTATAAAACGATACTCTGATTTCACGTATGCCGGCAGACGCCTAACAAGCGACCACTTAAAAAATCAATTAGTGCTTGTGGTGACATTCCTGTGCAAATATCTTCTTAGACTGAACCTTTTCTCAGTGTTTTTGAAGACATTCCTTTAGAACATTTCAGTGGCGTTCCAGAGATGTTTGGTGCAGATGTTTGTAGTAGTGAAAACATATCGGTCCTGTTTTGCCTTGGTTTTTTTGCCTTCTTTTCTCCACAAGCCCGAGCGTGACGTCTAACGAGGCTGAAATCAGTAGATGAGACGAGTTTATTAGCTGTGTTCTATACGGCACATGTTTAAAATCATGGAAGCAGCTCGGATATTAAGGTTGTCAATATCCTTTTAGACGTGCAGTGAGATGATGGTGAATGATTTAAGTCTGCTCAGAAACGTGGAGAATATTAATACTGTGATTTTTAGGTTTCAGGGAGCCATCGTCGTTTCATCACCTTGCCTTTGGGTCCCAGCTGGAGTCTGTGTGTTTAGTTTTTGCTGAGGCGCAAAGAGAAAGTTCACGTCTGATTTATTTAGACCCTTCCATTTTTACCACTCACACACTTTACTGTCAGTGCTGTGCCAATACGAGAGTGCGAGGAGAAGTATATTTGAGGAAATGTTTGAGGTTTCATTTTGAACAAAAACCGGTGTCATCTCAAAGTCATTCAACGGTGGTGTAGTTCCTCTCAAGAGCTCATTGTGAAAATCTAACAAGTCTGGACAACATTGTAACTATCAATTAAAAGAAAAAATAAAGAGTTTTAATGCTGAAGCAACAAAAGTCGCTGCTTTGTGTTATTTGATATTCTTCCTATGCAAAGCTTTATTAAAATGTATTCTAGCCTGACGTCGTCATACTCAGATTCTAGTCAGAATATGAGTCTGATACCGCTCTGTTGGGCTGTGATTATGGGCTGTTTCAACCGAACCAGGAAAGAAAATGCCTCTGCAATCAATTGGATAGACCTACAACCAGTGTTGGGGAAAGTTTCTTTGAAAAGTAATGCGTTACTCCCTTAAAAAGTAACTCATTGTGTTACTTGGTTACTTTTTAAGAAAAGTAATGTTGCATTACTTTTGCATCGCTTTTTCTCACCTGGGCTGGGTTTGTTTGTTTTTTTGTTTTATAAAAATAAAAATAAAAGTTATATTTTTGTGCAAATGGAAATACCCTTTCACACCAAAATGAAAATAAATAATAAGCCTCAGGTCAAGGTAAAAATGCACATTGACTCGTACAGTAGAGGGCGCAGCTCAAACAAAACTTTCAGTGCTGCTGTTCTGGATAATGCAAGAATAGGACGCAGGAGAAGGAAAAAAAAAAGTTACAGTACTTCACCAATATAAACAAAAAAAGTAAAGTAAATTTTGCTCCTGGTTTAACTGAATTATCAAATTATATAAAGAAATTTGTTAAATAAAGTGAGATTAAATGCATCAAAATATTTGTTTTATTTAACATAATTATTGGAGGGTATTCTGATTTTGAATTTGACTGATTTTATTCATTTTGAGGAATACTGAATCTTTTTTTGTGCAAGCGAGATTAATAAATGCTCACATTTAGTCTAGAACTACAATAATAGTTTATACACAACGCCTCTGAAATTGCTCTCGATTTTTCTCAACATGGGGACAGGAGAGCTGTCAGTCAAATAAATGGGAAAAAGTAACTTGCGTTACTTATTTGAAAAAGTAACTCCGATATTTTGTTGTAAATTTTAAAAGTAATGCGTTACTTTACTAATTTCTTGAAAAAGTAATCTGATTACGTAACTCAAGTTACTTTTAATAACCCAACACTGCCTACAACCAATCAGAGCAACGGAGCAACGCATAGTTGTCAACAGAACTCAACTACACACACTGGAAGACGTAGAAGAAGATGAGTGTAAACTATCTTTGCTGGTGTTGTAAAATTAATTTAAGGATACACGGAGTACTTACCAACATAATTATCATTTCTGAGAGAAATGGTAAAGGTGAATGCATATACGAACAAGTTCTCCGTTTAGGATTAGAACAAATTCAACCCAAGCGCTCTTTGGTGACGTGTATGATTACGTTACTGTTGATCATCTGTCCATCGTCGTATAAAGCCCGCCCTGACAATTTCATTGGTCCGGACAGCTCTTGTTCGGGCATAGTTGCTCCACAACGGATCAAGTCCAGACCTCAAATGTTGTGTGCGGGGCTAAGTTCGACTGGCATCCAGGCTACTTTTATTCAGTAAGGACAAAAAAATTGACCGTAAAGACCTTTTATAATGTTAAAAAATGCTGTTCTTTTGAATTTCTTTAAAAGAATCCCGATAAAGAAAAGTTTCTTGAGCATCAATTCCTCATATTAGACTGATTTCTGAAGGATCATGTGACACTGAAGACTGGAGTAATGATGCTGAAAATTCAGCTTTGATCACAGGAATAAATTCCACTTTATTATATATTCACATAGAAAACTGTTATTTTAAATTGTAATATTTCAATTTTTTTACTATATTTTTAATCAAATAAATGCAACCTTGGTGAGCAGAAGAGGCCTGTCAAAAACATTTAAAAAAATCTTACCGACCCCAATATTTTGATCAGTAGTGTGAGGAACAAGCCAATTTTTAAGTAATTTTTCATCTGCCCTCAAATCACATTTTGTCCTTTAAATATACACAAGTTTCAGACTTTTTGGAGCTTAAAATATGTATTTTGAAGTGGACAACACATGGCAACTACACACAAAAAAACGTCCTTTCCACCTTAATACTACGGAGTCCCACACATGACATGCAGGGGATAAAATATATATCATGGCCACGAATTAACAATTCATTCTCATTTTAGTAAATGTCCATGTTGAATGAATTAATTCCCTTGTTTTGAATGAACTAAAACATCCCAGCAAAAAATTTATCTAAAACAAATCTAATAGCATCCAAACACAGCCCTGAAGTCTAGGCTAAAACAAGGCAAAATTTGGGCTGTCAGTGAAAATTTAATAGACTAACCACATAGAATAGACTAGTCATCTAGAACATGAACATGTCAAAGAAATGAAACCAAAATACCTTGTAACCATGTACACATGTAAACAAATTCAGGTTTATTTTGGCTAGCCAGACTATATCGGGTCTATAGTTAACTGAGAAGGGAACGAGTTATTACAACATGGCCACGATTTAGTCAAATAATTTAGTAAGAAATGGGAACAAATTGCTAATTTGTGGCTTTTACACACATTTTTTTCTCCCCCACGTCATGAGCGTTGCTCTGTATTATACCATTACAATTCTGCATACATTTATAACCCGTTTTGCATTTAAAAAGGGAATCGTTTTACAATCAACCACAATTGTGTTCATTTTTAAATGGAAATTTCACCCAAACATAATTTACTCGCCCTCATGTTGTTCCGATCCCACATGGCTTTCTCCGTTCTGTGAAACACAAGAGAAGTCATTCTGATTAATGCACTAATATTAATATGATTGATCTTTTCCAAGTATAGTTTCAGTGAAGGGGGAGTGAAGCTTTCAAGCTACAAAAAGATGTAATCATGAGTGAACTATCGCTTCAAGATGTTACGGAAATTATAATTTATTCCTTTTAGTATCTCAAATATACACAGATAAGGCATAACATTATGAGAGGTGAAGTGAATAACACTGATTATCTCTTCATCACGGCACCTGTTAGTGGGTGAGATATATTAGGCAGCAAGTGAACATTTTGGCAGCGTCCGAAAACCTAGGCAGTTGACTCGTTGCCTTGCTGCCTTATAAGACAATGACTTGCAAAGCAGCGCTTGTGCATGAACAGACTTCTTAGGTAGTGTAACAGTTTAATGATCTACAGCATAACATAGATCTACATCTAATAGAGAGAGCTTTGGTGAGAACTAAACAAATATTTAAGGCAGTGGCTATTTGCACGAAGTCCAATAGATGCTATTTACACCAAGTGTTAATAGCAACTAGATTCTATTTACACCAAGTGAAAATAACATACTTTCTTAGCGATAGATGATATTTACACTAAGTGCAAATAGCTGTAGATGCTATTTACTAAATGAAAATAGTGATATATTCTATTTACACCATCTAAAAGTAGCAGTTCTTTGCATTATGTGTAAATAGTAATTGCATGCAATTTATAGGCCTACTTTATTTTGACAGATATTTGCACCTCAGTATTGTTGTACATTAACAGGATGCAATAATAACATAGTGTAAATGATTATATTTATTACAATTATTAAATGGATGCCGCCTTAATGGGACAATAAAAGCCCTTCCTACACCTAACCCTAACCAATAAATGCTTTTATTATTATTAAACATTTCGTTATAACTTTATTCCCACATTTAGAACATTTTCTTAATTTTTATTGAAAGTAAGTGTCTTTCCGATGTGATATGTGATGAGATAAGAGAGAGCTCTGCAAAAGGGTGGATTTGAACCCGGGTCGATCGCATCAAAACCAAAATCCTTAAGCATTACGCTTTACTGACTACGCCACTGAAGACATTGAAATATCTCTGTTTTTTAATCTTGTTTGGCCCAACCAGGCATTGTTAGGCGGAGCTAGTGCGAATAGCACTTGCCAACAAGGCCTGCTATTTGCACTTGGTGTGAATAGACACTCCGAATATTTAATTACTACATTAGTAACATTAGTCTTTGTCCTCAAAGTTAAAGCAGGAAAAATGGGCATGCGTAAGAATTTGAGCGAGTTTGACAAGGGACAAATTGTGATTTCTAGACGACTGGGTCAGATCATCTCCAAAACTGCAGCTCTTGTGGGGAGTTCCCGGTCTGCAGTGGTCAGTATCTATCAAACGTGGTCCAAGGAAGGAACAGTGGTGAACAGGTGACAGGGTCATGGGAGAGAAGGCTGGCCCGTGTGGTCCGATCAAACAGACGAGCTACTGTAGCTCAAACTGCTTAAGAAGTTAATGCTGGTTCTGATAGAAAGGTGTCTAGTGGAGTCCATGCCTTGACGGGTCAGGGCTGTTTTGGCAGCAAAAGGGACCAACACAATATTTGGTCATAATGTTATGCCTGATCGGTGTACATCTAGGTGTTGAAATTCATCTCTGAAGTTCATTTCACATTCAACGCATCATGTTCTACAATCAACAGTCCTCCTGAATGGAAATAAAGCAATTTTGTGCATCTCAATACTGAAAATGCAACTTCAGTTCACTTTTTTTGACCACTGATGATGACAATGATCATGATGCATATATTAAATTGATATCTCCATTGTAAACAAACCCACTTTGTTACCAAGGAGTATTTTTCTCACGCAATCTCCCTGTCAGTTCCTCAGTTCTAGTGATCTGTGACCTGCGTGTCACTCTCAACGGGTTTCCTGGAATAAGCTAAATCAACATGGCTGTTTGGGGATTTTTTTTTTTTTTCTTCTTTAGCTCTATCACCCCCAGTTTCATTTTCAGTAGAAAAGAGACTGTACTTTTCCCCCTTCTTTAAAGATCACAATCTTGTTTTTTAACTGAAAGTCTAACTGATGTTTTGCGATCCTCCAGATAACATTTCACCTCTCCTTTATTCACTTTTTCCATCCATATTATCTTCTATCCCATTATATCCCATCTTTTATTACTTTGAGATCTGGTATTTATAGATGCTGAGAGGTAACTGTGGGACATGGAGTCATAATGCAGTCTAGCACAATATTAACTTTATTTTGAAAAGGGAAGTAAGAAATGTCTTGATGGAAAATATCGACTCACTTCTGCAAAAAGGGCAGCGGAAGTCCTTGCTGACCCAGAGATAATGCCAGTACTGGACGATCATATTTCCATCTAAGCAAAGCTTTTTCTTTAAATAAAATTACTTCTTTCTTTTTATTATCCCATACTCATTTTTAAATAGTTCCTTTTTGAAACTGATTTCTTTTCCACATGTTTTGGAAATAATTATATTGGCCGATCGATGTGGAATGTTTTGGTTCGTTTTGTGTTTCATTGATCATGTTTTAGAAAACTTTGGAAATTTCTGATTTCTGAGAATTTTGATGATTGTGTATGTCCCATGAGGCTTTGCAAGCAAATTTGTTCTCTGAACTGGAATACCTACTCAATGTAAAACTCTTCACTGCAATAATGTAACTTCTGAATCGAGTCACACAAAACCACACGCAACATGAGTGCGTTCATGCGTTACTCATTTAATTCCTAACATGAGCTTTATGATCTTACACCAATATCAGAATCAAAGCCTAGTCGTATCATACCATAGATAAGTGTAATATCCAATGTTCTCACAGGTCAAGTGTGCCTATACAAGCGAATACTTCATAGTAATAGGCGTAACCAAAAGTTAATATTCTATGTAATGAATTTCCAACCATAGCATATATAAGCATATCAGTCTGCTTTATGTGAATATTTATTGTATTTGTCTGCACTGGGATTGAAAAGTCCATTACTTATTTCTTGCTTCTTATATAGCCAGATCTTTCGAAAATGAATGAATGATTTGGCTGTTCACTTTCAGGAAGTTGCAAACAGTGAAATATTAAAACATCAGAAAGCTCACTCTCAGTATTACATGTACAATAGCAGATTAAATCTTGCAAGACTGGTCAGATGTTGCCTTTAAAATTAAAAGAAGTTTTGTTTTAAAGAAAACATATTTTAGGACAATTAAGACTTTAGACATTATTTTCATCATAATTAAACACATTTCTCATTTATGTACTGCATCTGAGCATTTCACTTGGCTTTTTTTAATTTCTCAATGGTGATTCTAAGAATATATAACCTATATTTAAATTGGCAAAAAATAAAGACGTCAAATGCTATCATGATATATAAATACTTCAATTTATATAGCATTTTCATGCATTTATCAGGATATCTTTTTTGCGCTAAACATTTTTTTATTTCACAATGAAAAAATAATGATACTTAACGGGTCGTGAAACCCCCTGTTTCAGCGCCAGTCAATTCTCACCACAGTTTTGAAAAATTCGACAAAAGTGGGCATGGTTAAGCTGCGAGAACACCTCAGACTGAAATCTACATAGATCTATTGATGTTTTCAGACTGTGGAAAAACTACCGATCAGGTTTTTTCAAATCTCATCTGAAATAATCAGATTACTTTTTTGATGTAACACTGCAATGTCAATGGGGATATTTTAGTGTATGAGAGTAAAAACACATAGACATACGAATCCTTATTAAACCATGCGGCTCGTGGCGACACATTGATGTCTTTAGATACGAAACGATCGGTTTCTGCGAGAAACCGAACAGTATTTATGTTATTTTTTTTACCTCTTATCAGACGAGTGTCATCTAGTATTCCCTGTGCCATAACTTCTGGCGAATAAGGTCAAAATACTAGCACGATCAAAGATATACGTATATACACTCACCTAAAGGATTATTAGGAACACCATACTAATACTGTGTTTGACCCGCTTTCGCCTTCAGAACTGCCTTAATTCTACGTGGCATTGATTCAACAAGGTGCTGAAAGCATTCTTTAGAAATGTTGGCCCATATTGATGTTTTCAGACTGTGGAAAAACTACCGATCAGGTTTTTTCAAATCTCATCTGAAATAATCAGATTACTTTTTTGATGTAACAAGTAACACATTACAAGTAATGTGCATTACGTAATCAGATTACTTTTTTGATGTTACGAGTAAAGCATTACAAGTAATGTGCATTACATAATCAGATTACTTTTTTGATGTCACGAGTAAAGTAACGCATTACAAGTAGTGCATTACATAATCGGATTACTTTTTTGACGTTAAGAGTAAAGTAACACATTACAAGTAACATGCATTACGTAATCACAACTTTTTTGATGTTACGAGTAAAGTAACGCATTACAAGTAATGTGCATTATGTAATCCGATTACTTTTTGATGTTACGAGTAAAGTAACGTATTACAAGTAATGTGTGTTACGTAATCCGATTATTTTTGGATGTAAGAGGTAAAGTAACGCATTACAAATAATGTGCATTATGTAATCAGATAATTTTTTGATGTTACGAGTAAAGTAACGCATTACAAGTAATGTGCATTATGTAATCAGATTACTTTTTTGATGTTACGAGTAAAGTAACGTTTTACAAGTAATGTGTGTTACGTAATCAGATTACTTTTGAATGTTAGAGGTAAAGTAACGCATTGCAAGTAATGTGCATTGTGTAATCAGATTATTTTTGGATGTTACAAGTAAAGTAATTCATTACAAGTAGTGCATTACATAATCAGATTACTTTTTTGATTTAACAATGAATGTATTACAGGTAACATGCAGTACTTAACACTCAATAACACAATTTATTTACAGCAAAAAAAAAGTTACTGCAGATGATGTATTTTCAAGAACAGTCAGTAATAGTATGAATTGTGGCTGAAATATAGCTATTGATGCATGATGTCCAATTTAGTGGACAGATGATTAATCAGTACTTCCCATCTAACATCAATACTTAAAATCAGAGTTAATAACTTCTGAGGTTTACATTGCATGAATAATTATGAGACACTGATGAGTCATCGAAGTACCAGTATATAAGAAAGACAAATGTAAGCCTGAAACTTGAAAATAGCGTAAAAAAGATTAAAATTAACTTGTTTTTTCCTACAATCAAAACTAATGGATGGTAACATTGTCTTCTATGATGTTCAACATGCATAAATTTAGTTTAGGGTTTCATGACCCTTTAAAAAACATAAAACATTTTTATATCTATTTCATATTAAAGGCCTATCTTATATAAAAGGCACAATTTTGTACTATATATTGATCTTTTTTCTCATGCGCCTATGGGGTGAACTTTAGTGATGAAATCAGATCAGCGTCTGCTTGTGAATGAGTCAAATCAGACTCTGTAGCTTTATGACCAACCCGTCACACTTCTTGTTAACTCTAACGTCTGTTTTCTGCTCCAGTACCCCTCCACATCTCATTCTTTGTTGTTAGCCCTCTATCTTTCACTATTTCTCTCTCTGACATGAATAAACGGGGAATTTTTGCTGTCTGTGAATCTCTGTTCTTCCACTCTCCTTCAAAGCTCTGACTTCAGTATTTCTTCAGTGACTCACTGATGCAAACGTTCAATGTGAACGTTTTTCTCTCATTTGCCCACTCAACGTTTAGGCTCCAGCTTTAGATTCTAGTCAGCAATCATATAATGCTCAGTGACCCTCCACCCTGGCTGGTCAGCATGTGATATTGCTTCTTACTGTGGCTCTTGACAGTAATGAGAAGTTGGTGCCGAGAACTGTCTTTCAGTTGCTGACTTGGATGTTTCGACAAAGCTGAGCTTCACCGTGAGGAAATGTATTAGTCAATCCAATGGACTATAATGTGTAAAACTGGGTTGCTGAATGAGCAAATATTTCCAAACTAGATTTTTCCATTTTCTGAAGAAAATGTGAATGGTGCTTCCCCACGCAGCACTCACCGCCACAATGCTAGGGTGATCTAAGTGGTTGTCAGGGCATTGCTATGTAGTTGCTAGGGTGCTGGCTGTTTACTAGCCCTAGATATGGTTGGATCCTTCCTTTTCCACCCATTTAATCGCCCACCAGATGGAAATCATAAGTTTGGTCATAGATAGGTGTAAAGAGTATTTAAAAACCATACTTGAGTAAAAGTACAGACACCTTGCAGTGAAAATGTCTCCATTACAAGTTACAAGTCACCAATTCCAATACGACTTGAATAAAAGTCTTTGAGTATCTGATTTTAACAGTACTTAAAGGGATAGTTCACCCAAAAACAATTTTTTTATGTTTATCTGCTTACCCCCAGGGCATCCAAGATGTAGGTGTCTTTGTTTCTTCCGTGGAACACAAATTAAGATTTTTAACTCCAACCGTTGCAGTGTGATAGTCGTATATAATGCATGTCAATGGGGATATTTTAGAGTACGAGAGCAATGAGAGTAAAAACACATAGACAAAGAATCCTTATTAAACCGTGCGGCTCGTGGCGGCACATTGATGTCTTAAGATACGAAACGATCGGTTTCTGCGAGAAACCGAACAGTATTTGTTATTTTTTTACCTCTTATCAGACGAATGTCATCTAGTATTCCCAGCGCCATAACTTCTGGCGAATAAGGTCAAAATACTAGCGCGATCAAAGATATATATACATAGATGCCTCATTCGACCGATCCGCAAAGGCACTAATGAGGAATCTATGTATATATCTATGATCGCGCTGGTATTTTGCATGTATTTTGACCTTATTCACCGGAAGTGATGGTGCGGGGACGGCTGATTTAGAGCCATAGAAAAAATGTTAATACATTTTTAAATATGGATATTTTTCTTACACAAACGCATCGATTCGCTTCGGAAGGCCTTTATTAACACCCCGGAGCCACGTGGAGCACGTTATTTGACAGACAGATGCATTTTTTGTGGACTTTTACAACTATTACTGCCATTATAATGCTTGGATTAGCCAGAACATTTTTAATATAACTCAGATTTTATTCGTCTGAAAGAAGAATGTCATATACACCCCGGATGACTTGAGGGTGAGTAAATCATGGGCTAATTTTCATTTTTGGGTGAACTATCCCTTTAAGTATTTTACTCGTGCTCACTGTTGGCTCAAAGATGCACTAGTCCTCGGAAATAAGAAACAGTTGATTTGTAAGATAAGAAGTTTATTTTCAAAAATCGAAATAAAACTGAACCTCAAAAATTAAATAAATCAAAGTCGACACAACAGCATCTTAAATGTCTACAAACTCTCAAGTCTCAGTTAAGCTCAAGTGCTCAAAAAGGTTTAGCAATATCCCTCTAAAAAGACTCTTCAATATTAGCCTGACAAGTCAGACCCACATCAAGATGTTGGGTCTGGGAACACACCATTGGCAGGGCTCAATCCGAGGGGCGGGACAAACAGTTGTCTTTCAAATTCCCTCTGCACGCAATAGGATAGCGCTACAACCAACCAGAGCAACGAAGAAGGTGAAGCGGAGCTAGTTGATAGATTAAACTTTTGCCGTATCCGGTCGGAAAAACTCAGAACACATCTTCCTTTCTTAAGAATGACTTCAGTGCCGTTCTTTTTTCTTTTCTCAAAGAAAAGCTTAACTCCGAGTCTTCCAGAGTCGCGGCCAAAGCCGATTCGAAAGGCAGCTGTTCGCCAGCTTCTTTGTTCTCAAGTAGCACGCGGAATTGCCGCAACTCTGCCGTCATTATGTTAAGCCCGCCCACCGACTCTATACATGATGTGGTTGGCCTGACCAGAGTTTGGTTTTTCCAGCTCGCAAGCCAGTTAGGTGGCATGCAAAATGTAATGTGTAAGCGATTACTCATCACAAATGTATTGGAGTAAAAAGTACTTTTACTTATTCATAAATGTAGTCAAGTAGAGAGTAAAAGTTGTTAATATCTTTGATACTCAGTAAAACTACAAAGTAGCCAAAAAAAGATACTTAAGTACAGTAACTAATTACATTTACTCAAATACTTCAAATATTATAGTTTGGTCACTTAATAGAAAAGCACCTTTCCGAAATAAGCCAAATGATTAAAGGGATAGTTCACCAAAAAATGAAAATTCTGTCATTAATTCCTCCCCTTCATGTCGTTCAAACCCGCAAGACCTTCTGGGCCTTGAAAGTGTTCATTAAATTGTTGTCTATGGAGGGATCAGAGAGCTCTCGGATTTCATCCAAAATATCTTCATTTGTGTTCTGAAGATGAACGAAGGTCTAACGGGTTTGGAACGACATGAGGGTGAGCAATTAATGACAGAATTTACATTTTTGGGTGAACTAACCCTTTAAGCTATCATTCATGAGACAGAAATGGTGCAGGTTTGGGATTTTTCAAGTATAAGCAACAATATTAATGATGCTTGACAACATTTTCTTACATTATGGATACCATATGCAGGGCTCGACAATAAGGACTGCCCGATGGCCCGGGGTCAGTTTAAACGTTGTCCGATCGGGCCAGTGCTGCATCACGAAATTTGCCAATTTAGATATTCAAGTGCAAGAAGATGGCAAAGAGTCAATTCAATGGTTTTGTGAGCGCACATCCAGAAAGCCGCTTCTCAGACAGCGCTCGAATGCTGCATTTAGCTCTCTTTCACGTCTTCTTGCGCTTGAACGGACATATTCACGCAAATTAACATTAAAAAATGCCAGTCTCTGCGAGTATCCTAGTAAACAGTCTGTTATAACTAGGAGTGTGACGAGACACTTAGCTCACAAGACGAGACATGAGATTGGGTTCATGAGAACAAGATTTTTGCACAGTATTTTTTAAGAAATCCTCAATGACAAAATCCATGACTGGAAAAATAGTCCGCTGGTGCATTTTGAAATGTTTTAACTAATCATCTTGTAATGAATGTCATTTATCATATGCATTGAAAGACAGACCTTACTGTACATGAATTCCAGAACTTCTGATTGAGGCTGTGTGACAAACAATGCAACCATAATCAAAGTACTCTCTCAATATTCAAAGTGCAAACAGAGACCAAAACAGAGAGCAGAGCTAAGAGGGGGTTACAACAACATAGCCCAGCCTAAGATAGCTTTGATATTGGGAGATTGGCTACACTCTAAAAAATGCGGTGTAAAAAATAACCCAAGTTGGGTTGAAAATGGACTAATCCAGCAACTGGGTTGTTTTAACACAGCAATTGGGTTGTTTTAAGCAAAATTTAACCCAACACTCTAAAAAATGCTGGGTTAAAACAACCCAATTGTTGGGTTAGTCCATTTTCAACCCAACTTGGGTTATTTTTAACCCAGCATTTTTTAGAGTTTATATGTCGCCTAATTTGCGCACATCAGGGAGCTCGCATTTATTTTCACTTTCAATTCGCGATCGCACGCACTGCGTGTAAAGGGAGTGGCGGTGCTGAGCACACTTTCTACAAGATAATAAGCGAGACAGCTTTTCACTTGATGAGTAATCTCGTCCCATTTTAATATTGCGAGATCTCATGGCACGTGAACAACAGTATGGATCGGTCTAACTCTTAAAGGGTTAGTTCACCCAAAAAATGAAAATGATCTCATAATTTACTCACTCTCAAGCCATCCTAGGTGGTAGAGCGTAGTTAAATTAAAAAATGTCCTGGCGGACCTCCTTCGGTATTCAATTCATGCAGAAAGTGTAGCGTCTCTCGCAGTACAAAATGCTTACGCAACGTCATCGTAGCGACACTTGCGCTTTTTTTATAAGTTGAATACGGAAGGCGGTCCGCCGGAAGCTAGATATTTTACTTTATAACGTGTTAAATATGGATTTTTTTCTTACACAAACCCTTTGTTTGAGGGTCAAAGGGTTTTTACTTTAAAATATTTATACTAGTATTTTTTTTTTGCTGTCACAACCTTAATTATTAAGGTTATGGGTCAAAAACAACAAAGACAAAAACTACTAGGACTATTTCATTTAGGTAACACTTTATTGTCCTTGTTATATATGTTACATTTACTTACCATAGTAATAACAGTAAATTATGATTAATTACATGCAACTAACCCTCAAACAAACCCTAACCCTAGTTATAATGTCTAGTGTGTTGGTTCTGTTTCATGTTCATGTGACATGTTTTCCTGGTTTGTCATGTGATTCCATTGTGCCCTCATGATCATGTCATGTGCTTCACTAGTCTATTGTGTTATGTTGTCATTAGGCTTGTTCGACTTCATGCAGCGAATGCGCAGACAAATCGGCAGCTGACTTGAAGCAGTGCATGCCGGTTATAAAGTTTGCCCGACTTTTTTTTTTGCCGACACCACGTGACTGTGACGCAAGTCAACAAAGTCCCGCGAGAGCAGCCGGCTGGTGCATTCTGCGCAGCTTCTACAGAGCGACTGCAGGAGCTCTGATGACGACACAGCTGTTCCACGATTGGCCGGATTCACTGCATGACAACAATCACGTGTGTTTCGTGTTTATTCCAAGCGGCAACCTCCCCCAGTTTCTCTTGAAGCCAATACGGAAGTGACTTAAACTGCAATTCATCGACTGGCCGCTAGGGACAGGCTCCAGAAGGGAGCAGAATCTCATTGAGCCCCATGTTAAAATGCCCAACTTTACAGCAGAAAAACACATGTTTACAGTCTGGTACAAACTGTGATTTTGGTCTATATAGCTAATTTGCCATTCATGACAAATGTGAGGGGGGTGAATTTTTTAATAACTCATTCGTCTACATTATATAAAGCCTTAAAGTTCTACATAATTGAGGGCGTGGCCACTTTGAGTGACAGGTGGATTGCCATTTATCTGCTGTCTGTTAGTCATCACGTCACCTCAGCTCCAGCCACGTCCCGCCTTTTTGCCCATTTTCTGTTATGCAGGAGTGACGCGCGATGCCAAGATGGCAACAGCCAGCTCGACCCTACTTTACGCTTCAAAACTGCTCCTCAGAATCCTATGGGTGACGTCACGGACACTGCGTCCATATTTTTTTTACAGTCAATTGTTTATTCTAAAACCGATCAGTTCCACTAATGCTCACAAATCAGTTTTTTATAACAGTAAAACCTCTTTTCATATAGTCGCGATGTTATATTGTCATGTTTATCAAAATAAAACTGATAAAAACTGTAGACACTTACTCATTGATAGTGTAGGTTTATATGTTGCACTTTATTCTTGTACAAACAGACGCTGTATTAAGCAGTACATAATTGAAAACATCTCTGAAACATCTGTGTATTTGACAAATATTGCATTTATTTCACTTCTGCTGTGATAAAGAATGCAAACACAGTGCGAGCGTCACTGCGGGAAGCATAAAGTGTCCCACTAAACGTCTCCATTTGCAGCTCCTCCCCGCCTGCACACGGCTACTCTCACCGATTGGTTGCATCCAACCGCACCCGATTTCGAACACACCTATTGGTTCATTTAGTCATGTGGGTTCTTAGTTCAGTTCTGTCATTGGTTGATTGTCTTGATTGTTCACAGGTGTGTCTTGTTAGTCATTAGTCTTTGTGTATTTAAGCCCTCATGTTTGCCTTGTTCCCTGGTCGAGTATTGTTGGTGTAACCAACAATTGGTGAGTGTCTGTTCAAGTCAAGTCCTAGTTTGTTTTGTAGCGTTTTATTAATAAAGCTGCAGTGGAATAACCTTACAGTAGTTAATTA